>NC_092372.1:212921486-213239509 GCF_030028105.1 Mobula birostris | reverse complement strand
TATAGAGACATATATGTACTTTGTTAATAAATGTACTTTGAACTTTGAACAGGGAGTGCTGGGTGCCTGGAATGCACTTCTGGTGGAGGAAGATGGGATAGTGGTTAGAGGTGCTGATAATGGACAATCTCACCTGATTCCTCAACACCACCTGTTTGGTCAAGAAAGCACAGCAGCTTCTCCACTTCCTGAAGCCATTGAGGTGAGCTAGGATCATTCTGATCAATTTTTACAGGAGCACCATTGAGAGTGTCCTGTCCAGCTGCATCACTATCTGGTACTGCAGATACATTAGGGACATTTTAGACACTCTTAGATAGGCACATGGATGAAAGGAAATAGAGGGCTATGTGGAGGGAAGGGTTAAATTCTTCCTTCGGCAGGAGGAGAGAAAACAGCGCGCCGCGCGTGCGCAGTCCTCTGGTGAAAAATGATATCATATCCGTTAAATAGGGGCCGTGGACAATTCTGATTTGATGGAGATGGATGTGAAAGCACAGAGGAACATCTGGAAAAATTTCTGAAACACTCGCTCGCTGCTGTCGTTACTGCGTGGTCGGGAACCTTTTGGAGGGAAGGCCTCAAAATCCCCGGCTTTGCCTGCTGTTGGCGACCGAGATGGAAGTCGAATCGATCGGATAGAGATGGCGCTCAGTACTTAGTGTTGGGGAGCTGATCAGAGCTCAAAGTTTTCGGATGACTCAGGGTCGGATTGTGGTCGGCATGGCAGGGAGAGTTTTTCTTCTTTCTCCCATCTGCGTGAGATGTGGGACATTTGAGAGACTTTGAACTTTTACTGTGCTCATGGACTTCTTCATCCAGTTATGGTATTGTTGCACTGTTTGTAACTATATGTTATAATTATGTGGTTTTGTTAGTTTTTTTCAGTCTTGGTCTGTCCTGTGTTTTGTGATATCACACCAGAGGAAATATTGTATCATTTCTTAATGCATGCATTACTAAATGACAATAAAAGAGGACTGCGTGTCTTCATAATCTAATCTGAATTGAACTTGGTTTAGGTTAAATAATTGCACAAGATGATAGGCCAAAGTGTCTGTATTGTGCTGTACTGCTCTATGTTATTTGTTCAATGTACATTCTATGTTCTCTCATTAGAGGTGGAGGGGCAGCCAAAGGTGGTAGGACAAGGGAGGGCAAAAAAGGAGTGAAGGATGATGGGCAGAAGGAGGTAGGTGGGGGAGGGGTGGAGATGGGAAACAGAGGCTAGTCAATATAGATGAGGGAGAGTAAAGGGCAGATGGGTGAAGATAAAGACTGAAGCTGGAGGGAGACAAGCAGGAACACAAAGATTATAAGTGCTAGTATCTGCTAAGCAAGGAACGTCATGGAATGATTAGGGGAGATGAAGGGCAGAAGGAACTAGGTGGGGAAGGTATATGTTTGGTGAAGTGCACAGGTAGTGGGTGTATAGAATCAGGACTTCAGGAATACTAGAAACTTCTATCTGGAAAGTGTTAAAAATGTTGTTAAAGATTAGTGTAAATTAGTCTAAAGTAGCAGAGAGTGAAAACAGTGGGGACTGACCCCTTTGAAGGTGAATGTTTTTGTGGCTATGTTCTCACTCTCTAACTTGTCCCATTCACTCACGGACCTGATAAGCTTATCTACAGCTTCCTCCACGGTCACCCCTGGTATTATGCTGTCAGAGACATCTCCTCTCTCCTGTCACCCCCCGCCCCCCCCCAGCTGCTTTATTCGCTTCTCTCCTCTCCTTCACAGTTTGGACAAAGTGCCTTCAACCTGAAACATCATTTCAAACACCAATGCCCAAGAATGGAAAAGCCTACAGGAAATGACGGGCACAGCCCAGACCATCACAGGCAAAGTCCACCTCACCGTTGAGCACATCGACAAGGAGCGCTGTCACAAGAAAGCAGCATCCACCCTCAAGGAATCCCTCCCATCCAGACCATGCCTTCTCCTCGTTGCTACCATCAGGAAGGGGTCACAGGAGTCTTACGTCCCACACCACCAGGTTCAGGAACAATTATTACCTTTCAACATCAGGATCCTGAACCAGCATGGATAATTTCACTCACCTCAACTCTGAACTGATTCTAGAAACTATATTTTCTTTTTCAAGGACTCTACTTCTCATATTCTTGGCATTATTTAATTATTTATTTGTTTATTCAAGTTTGCGAAGTTTGTCTATTTCTTTTGGTTTATTGTTAGCCTTTGTTCCTGCGTGTTTTTTCATTGATACTATTGATTTTATTTTATTATACTGTGAATGCTTGCAAGAAAACAAATCCCAAGGTAGTATATAGAAACATATATGCACTTTCCTGCCCAAAATGTCGACTGTACTTTTTCCATAGCGCATGCTGCCTCGACCGCTGAGTTCCTCCAGCATTTTGTGTGTGTTGCTTTGATAATAAATATACTTTGTACTTCACATTAACTCTGTTTCTTTTCCACAGGTGCAGCCTGACCTGCAGAGTATTTCCAGCATTTTCTGTTTTTATTTTACCCTGTGAAGGAACAGGCTGCCTACCTCGTGTGTGATGTTAGGTGAGGAGAGACTGGACACCTGGGGAAAAGAGAATATAGTAACTACAGAAGCCAAATCATCAGAGTGTTGAAGACCTTCAGAAGACTTAGGGGCTGGGAGTAACCCCAAATAAATCTGGAAGGAAAGTGACATTATTCAAATTTCAATGCGCTCTGTAAATACAAATATAGGACTGACAATATTGTTGGTCTAAGAGCCAGCATTGAATCAATGGGTTGGGTGGTCTCTTTCAGAACTGTGATAATTTTGCAATTTTTGATAAAGAAGTTAAAGTGAGATCATTTAGGAGGAACTATATTGTAGTGCATTATCATTTACCCAGTCTCTTTCACTCATTGGTAAGGTTTCCCATGAATGGACACAGCAGCCCCATGCTTGTGGTAATGTAACGAACTCGTTTTCAAATCCCATTGCAACAAACCTCAAGAGTGAATTCAAGAAACTGGTAATTCCAGATCCAGTGACAAGCTTCCAAAGCTGTTAGGAGAAAAGCAAACGTTTTGTACCTGTCCTTGTGGAGAGGGATGTCCAGCCTATCTGTTGAGAGGCATCGGCATCAGCAGAAGGCAGGTGGAGCAGCACCAAACGTGACCTGTTTTCTCCTTGTGTGTGTGTGTGTGTGGGGGGTGGTTTTCTTACTTTTTAAACTATAAAAGAGAGATAAGGTTGAGCAGAGTGGCCATCATCCAAGTAGAAACTTAGAGGCTTTGACTCCAGAGGCTTTGACTCCAGAGGCTTCGACGAGAAGAGGCTGAGGCCAAAGAAACAGGTAAGAAGAGTAGGTTATTGCTGGTTTGGCCTTGGTTGCCCATAGCAGAGCAGGCAGGATGGCAGATCCGGCAGAGGAATGCTCCTCCTGTAGGATGTGGGAACTCACAGAAGCTGTTAAGTGTCCCTGATGACTACACCTGTGGGAAGTGAAGCCAACTCCAGCTCCTGAAAAACTGCATTAAGGAGCTCGGGCTGGAGATGATGGACTAAGCATCATCCGGAAGGCAGAGCATTTGATAGATATGACTTTTGAGCAGGTGATTACACCCAGAGTACAGAATTCAGGGAGTAGATGGGAGAACTTTACCTGAGAGATAAAGGGAGAAGGAATTCAGTGCAGGGTTCCCCTGTGTCCATTCCCCTCAGCGACAGGTATACCCCTTTGGATACTGCGGAGGGGGATGACCCATCTGGGCAAGACAGCAGCAGCCAGACCTATAGCACTGTGGTCAGCTCTGAACCTTAGAAGGGAAGGGTAAAGTCAGGCATACAGAAATCAGACAATAGTTATAGGGGATTCGATAGTTAAGGGGATAGAAGGGAGATCCTGCAGCAGCAAAAGAGATGCCAGGATAGTGTGTTGCCTCCCAGGTACTAGTGCCCAGGATGTCTCTGAGAAGTTGCAGAATATTCTAGAAGGGGAGCATGAGCAGCCAGAGATTGTGGTACATATTGGTATCAGTGACATAGGCAGGAGAGGGGAAGAGGTCCTGTGCAGTAAGTTTAGGGAGTTTAGGAAGGAGCTGAAGAGCAGGACCTCCAAGGTAGTAATCTCCGGATTACTCCCGGTGCCACGAGCTAGGGAACGTCAGAACAGGAAGGGGAACCAATATCCTAGGAGGGAGTTTTGCTAATGCTGTTGGGCAGGGTTTAAACTAGATTTGCAGGGGGATGGGAACCAAAGTGAAAAGGCAGAGGGTGTGGTGATTGGTGCACAAGTGGAAACAGCTTGTAGGGAGTTTGTGAGGAAGGATAGGCAGATGTTAGAGCAAAGATGCCCTCAGCCAGATGGTTTGCGATGTGTCTGTTTTAATGCAAGGAGTATCATAAACAAGGCGGATTAACTTAGAGCATGGATCAAAACAGTACATGGAACTATGATGTTATGGCCATTACAGAGACTTGGATGTCTCACACTTACCTGTATTGAACACAATCTGTCACTTCTCAGCCCAGTTTTGCATCCTATTGATGTCCTGCTGTAACCTCTGACAGCCCTCCACACTATCCACAACACTTCCAACCTTTGTGTCATCAGCAAATTTACTAACCCATCCCTCCACTTCCTCATCCAGGTCATTTATTAAAATCACCAAGAGAAGGGGTCCCAGAACAGATCCCTGAGGCACACCGCTGGTGACCGACCTCCATGCAGAATATGACCCACCTACAACCACTCTCTGCCTTCTGTGTGCAAGCCAGTCCTGGATCCACAAGGCAAGGTCCCCTTGGATCCCATGCCCCCTTACCTTCTCAGTAAGCTTTGCATGGGGTACCTTATCAAATGCCTTGCTGAAATCCATATACACTACATCTACTGCTCTACCTTCATCAATGTGTTTAGACACATCCTCAAAAAATTCAATCAGGCTCGTAAGACACAAGTTGCCTTTGACAAAGTCATACTGACTATTCCAAATCATATTATGCCTCTCCAAAAGTTCATAAATCCTACCTCTCAGGATCTTCTCCATCAACTTACCAACCACTGAACTATAATTTCCTAGGCTATCTCTACTCCCTTTCTTGAATAAGGGAAGAACATCTAATAATAAACCTGATTCTGATTCTGATTTGAACCCTCTAATCCTCTGGAATCTCTCCCATCCCCATTGATGATGCAAAGATCATTGCCAGAGGCTCAGCAATCTCCTCCCTCGCCTCCCACAGTAGCCTGGGGTACATCTCGTCTGGTCCCGGTGACTTACGCAACTTGATGATTTCCGAAAGCTCCAGCATATCCTCTTTCTTAATGTCTATATGTTCAAGCTTTTCAGTCCGCTATAAGTTATCCCTACAATTGCCAAGGTTCTTTTCCATGGTGAGTACTGAAGCAAAGTACTCATTAAGTACCTCTGCTATCTCCTCCAGTTCCATGCACACTCTTCTACTATCACACTTGATTGGTCCTATTCTCTCACGTCTTATCCTCTTGCTCTTCACATACTTGTAGAATGCCTTGGGGTTTTCCTTAATCTTGTCCATCAAAGCCTTCTCATGGCCTCTTCTGGCTCTCCTAATTTCATTCTTAAACTCCTTCCTGCTAGCCTTATAATCTTCCAGACCTCTATCATTACCTAGATTTTTGAACCTTTCATGAGCTTTTATTTTCTTCTTGACTAGATTTACAACAGCCTTTGTACACCATGGTTCCCGTACCCTACCATCCTCTCCCTGTCTCATTGGAATGTACCCATGGTGTACAAAGGATGTAGAAAATCTCGTTAAGAAGAAAAGAAAAGCTTATGAAAGGTTCAAGAAACTAGGTATAGTTAGAGCTCTAGAAAATTACATGGATGCCAGGAAGGAGCATAAGAATGAAATTAGGTAAAATAGAATGGGATTAAAGAAAGCCCCAAGGCATTCTACAAGTAAGTGGAGAGCAAGAGGATGAGCCATGTGTAAATAGGACCAATTGGGTGCAATGGTGGAAACACGTGCATGGAGTTGGAGGAGGTAGTTGAGGCACTTAATGAATACTTTGCTTCAGTATTCACCAGTGATAAGGACCTTGGTAATGGTGGGGATGACTTACAGTGGACTGAAATGCTTAAGCATATAGACATTAAGAAAGATGATGTGCTGGAGTTTTTGAAGAGATCTGGATCAGATATACCCTAACCTACTGTGGGAAGCAAGGGAGGAGATTGTTGAGCCTCTGGCGATGATCTTTGCATCATCAATAGGGACAGGAAGAGTGCCAGTGGATTGGAGGGTTGCAAACGTTGCTCCCTGTACAAGAAAGGGAGTAGAGATAACTCATGAAATTATAGACCAGTGGGTCTTACTTCAGTGGTGGGCAAGTTTTTGAAGAAGATCCACAAATGCAGGATGGATGAGCATTTGGAGAGACATAATCTGATTAGGGATAGTCAGTATAGCTTTTTCAAGGGCCAGGTCATGCCTTACGAGCCTGATCAAGTTATTTAAGAATGTAACAAAACACATTGATGAAGGTAGATCACTGTATGTAGTGTATATGGATTTCAGTAAGGCATTTAATAAGGTTCCGCATGCATGACTCATTCAGAAAGTAATGAGGCATAGGATCCAAGGAGACCTTGCATTGTGCAAAAGGCTGTTGTAGATGGTTCGTATTCTGCATGGAGGTCGGTGACCAGTGGTGTTCTGGGACTCCTCCACTTTGTGATTTTTATAAATGACCTGTATGACGAAGTAGAAGGGTGGGTTAGTAAATCTGCTGATGACACAAAAGTTCAGGGTATTGTGGATGGTCTGGAGGATTGTCAAAGTTTACAATGGAACATCGATAGAATGCAAAATTAGGTTGGGAAGTGGCAGATGGAGTTCAATCCAGATATCCAAATGAAGTTGTTCATTTTGGGAGGTCAAATTTGAAGACAGAATATAATATTAATGGTAAGAGTCTTGTCAATATGGAGAATCAGTGAAATCCTGGTGTCCATGTCCATAGGACACTCAAATTTCCTGCGCAGGTTGACAGTGTTGATAAGAAGGTGTATGGTGCGTTGGTCTTCAGCAAATGTGGGATTGAGTTCAAGAGCCATGAGGTAATGTTACAGCTATATAAGACCTTAGTTAGACCCCACCTGGAGTACTGTATTCAGTTCTGGTTACCTCACTACAAGAAGGATGTAGATCCTGTCGAAGGAGTGCAGAGGAGATTTACAAGGATGTTGCTTGGATTGGAGGGTGTGCCTTATGAGAATAGGTTGAGTGAACTTGGCCTTTTCTCCTTGGAGTGATGGAAGATGAGAGGTGACCTGATAGAGGTATATAAGATGATGGGAGACATGGATCATATGGATAGCCAGAGGCTTTTTCCCAGGGCTGAAATGGCTAACCCAAAGGGGTATAGCTTTAAGGTTTTTGGAAGTAGGTAGGAGGAGGATGTCAGAGGCAAGTTTTTCATGCAGAGAGTGGTGGGCGTGTGGAATGCACTGCCAGTGTCAGTAGTGGAGGCAAATACAATAGAGCCTTTTAAGAGACTCTTAGATAGGTACATAGAAGTTAGAAAAATAATGGGCTATGTGGTAGGGAAATTTTAGGTAGTTACTAGATTAGATTCTATGGTCAGCACAACATTGTGAGCCGAAGGCTCTGTAACGTGCTGTAGATTTCTATGCTCTATGTTCTATGACTCCACTCCATCATAGAGATAGTGGTAATGTCTATAGAAGTATCTTTTCTCCTTTGCTATATATACTGAGAAGAAACTTATATCTAGTAATAGTGAAGTATCAGGACTTGTAGCTTTTAATATTCCATCCTGTATTAGTTTTCATTCTTGTGAAGATCTGCTACACACTGTCTGTAACTGGTAGGTAATGTATAGGCTTTATAATTGTGCCAATTGCTAAGTCATTTTAACAGTTTCATTTGATAGAAATGAATGAACAAAGGGTTGGTTATTAAAAGGATGGTAATGGGTATACTGTCTCCTTCCAGATTAATGATTATCGTTAATGTCTAGACATGGAAGACCTATTCAAGGATGGAGACTGGAGAGATGGTTGCATTACTGAGAGCATTTTTTATAAAGCGTCTCCAGAACAATATCTGGGCATTCAGACACCACAGCCATTAACAGACGATTACATTGCAGCAGTGATTGTGTTGCTCCCGTATTCAATACAATAACAAAGCAGTAGCTCTGGAGCGCTAAATCTGGTGTCAACAATACACAACAAAGTCACACAAATCCTAGCACTGGGATGACCTCTAAAATAAAGTGACTCATCATATAATTAAACCTCTTTGTAACACTTCATACTCTGTTTGAAATGCTTGCAGGTGGCAAGATACGATGTTGTTCAGGAAGCTTAAAGGATGCTAAACTCGAGAGATTCTGCAAGGTGCTGGAAATCCAAAGCAACACGCACAAAGTGTTTGAGGAACTGGGCAGGTCAGGCAGCATCCATGGAAGGAAATAAACAGTTGACATTTCAGGCTGAGACCGTTCTTCAAAGGAAAGCCAAAATAAGAAGGTGGGGGTTGGGGGGTACAAGCTGTAAGGTGATGGGGGAGCCAGGTGAGGGGGAAGGTAGCTGGATGGGGGAGGGGTGATGATGTAAGAAGCAGGGAGGTGATTGGTGGGGGGGAGGTAAAAGGCTGAGAAAGAAGGAATCTGATAGGAGAGGAGATTGGACCATGGGAGAAAGGGATGGAGGAGATGCAGCAGGAGTAATAGGCAGGAGAGGAGAAAGGGTAAGGGGGGAGTCAGAATGGGGAATGCAAAAGGAGGGAAAGGGGAGGGAGAAGAAAGTTAGAGAAAGCGATGTTCATGCCATCAGGTTGGAGGCTGCACAGGTAGAATAGGAGGTGTTGCTCCTCCAGGTAGAAGAGGCCATAAACCATCATGTTAGAATGGGAATGGGGAATGGAATTTAAATGGTCACCACCAGGAAGCACAAGGTGCACCAATATAAGATGCCGTTTTTTTAAAAAAAAGTTGGGGCACAGTACATGAAATATCGGTACACATGTTTGTTACTCTGAAGCCAAAGTATTTGGACAATCTTCAAGGGACATGGAGAGATGCGAGAACACGTCTGTGTGCATGTGTCACTAATATATGTTGTAGATTTATGTCCAATAGACTGCTTTGAGCAAGGTCTCATAAAGTAATACAACCTTCTTCTGATGGTTACCATCAGTAAGGAGGTATAGAAGCCTAAAGGCACACGCTCAGCGGTTCAGGAACAGCTTCTTCCCCTCTGCCATCTGATTTCCAAATGGGCATTGAACCCACAAGCACTACCTCACTTTTAAAAAATTTCTGCTTTTGCACTACTTATCTTAATTTAAATATTTTATATATATACTTACTGTGATTCCTTTTTTTCTCTCTATTTATCATGTATTGCATTGTGTTGCTGCCACAAAGTGAACGAATTTCACGACATATGCCAGTGATATTAAACCTGATTCTGATTCTGAACATGACCCTTTGGCCCAACTAGTCCATGCTGACTGAGCTAGTCCCATCTGCCTGCAGCTGCTCTCTAATCTATTAATTCAATTGTTTCTCCAATTAATTCAGTGGAAACCAGTGATCAACTTTTGGAATAAACTCACAATCATGTATTACATTTTATATGTCTTGCTGGAATTAAAGAGTTTATGTGCAGAATTTTAAACACGTCTCCTATTTCTCCAACACACACTAAGGCAGGAGGAACTCAGCAGGTCAGGCAGCATCTATGGAAATGACTAAACAGTTGGCAATTTGGGCCTGGACCCTTCATCAGGGTTGGAAAGGAAGGGAGGATAAGTGAGAATAAGAAGGCGGGGGAGGGGAAGGAGTACAAGCTGGAAGGTGATAGGTGAAGCCAGGTGGGTGGGGAGGAAGTAAGAAGCAGGGAGTTGATAGGTGGAAAAGGTGAAGTGCTGGAGAAGAAGAAGGGATCCGATAGGAGAGGAGAGCGGATTATGGGAGAAAGGGAAGGAGGAAAGGCACCAAGAGGAGCTGATAGATAGGTCAAGAGAAGAGAAGAGGTGAGAGGGGCACCAGAGTGGGGCATGGTTGAAGAGGAAAAGGGGAGGGTGGAAAAGGTATTGCAAGTTAGAGAAATCGATGTTTGTACCATCAGGTTGAAGGCTAGTCAGATGGAATATGAGGTGTTGCTCCTCCAGTCTGAGATTGGCCTGATTGTGGCAGTAGAGGAGTCAATGGGCTAACATGTTGGAATGGAAAAGGGAATTGGATTTAAAATGGTTGTCTACCGGGAAATCCTGCTTTTTTGCAGATAGAGCAAAGGTGCTTGAAAAGGCGGTCCCCCAATGTACTTTGGGTGTCACCAGTATAGAGGAGGCCTGGTTCTCAGAGACAGATCTTTACCACACACTTCAACCATTGCGTTAACAAGCCATATCTGAACATCCATTTGCTCTCCATGTTGAATTGCTTCTCTCTATGACCTGAATCGTGTTGCAATTTTATCCCAACTTCCTCTCTTCCAACTCGTCTTTCAGGTCTTGGGTGAACCAAGCTCAACTTGTTTGAAGTCCTCCATGCATGTTAGTAATTCAGTGACCGTATTTCCTATAGTAGGATGTAGCTTTGGTTTGTAGATTAAAGCGGAGGCTGATAGGTTCTTGATTAGTAAGAGCGTCAGAGGTTACGCGGAGAAGTCAGGAGAATGGGTTTGAGAGGGCTAATAATAAATCAGCCATGATGGAATGGATGGTGGAGGATACTCGATGGGCTAATGGTCTAATGGATTAACAATGGTTTGCTCTTTGATGTCTTATTTTAACTTGACCTTCTCTGTAATTCCTGTTTCTTCAATCTCCCTTGACACTTTTTACTGATGCCTATTCTGTTGAATTGAATGCTCGATGACTTGAGGGCACTCAATTCAATTTTGCTTCTTAAGATACTAAAATCATATTTACCTGAGACCTGTCCCTTTGTGAGCCATCATGACATGATAAATCAGATCTCAATCTTTCCACAGTGCACTCTTGTAGTGCAGCCTTTGATGTGATTCACATGAATCTAATTTGACTGACTGTCTATGAGTATCAAAATGATTAATCCTGTCACAATATTCAATATGTATTCTTTGGATATGCATTTTTTCACCTGTTTCAACTCTATGAAATCCTTACAGACTTGATTTACTTAGGCTCTTTGTTTCTGATACACATTAGCTTTTCAACATTTACAGTTAGTCCATGCTGAACAAGATTCCTGTCTAAGATTGCAGGAGCAACACTGCATATTCTGTCTGGGTAGCCTCCAACGTGATGGCCTGAACATCAATTTCTCTAACTTGCCGTAATTTCTTCCCATCCTCTCTTTTCCTATTCCCAATTCTGGTTTCCCCTCACCATTTCTTTTCTCCTCATCTTCCTTTCTTCCTTCCTTTTCTTCCATGGTCTACTGTCCTCTCCTATCAGATTCTTTCTTCCTCAGCTCTTTACCTTTTCCTCCTCCCAGCTTTTTACTTCAACCTCCTCCTCCCACCCACTTATCTTCCTCCTCACCTGGCTTCATCTATCACTTGCCATCTTACTCTGGCTTCTTCCCCCTTCCTTTCCAGTCCTCATGAAGAGTCTTGGCTTGCAATGTTGACTGCCATTTCCTTCTATAGATGTTGCCTGACCCACCGAGTTCCTCAAGAATCTTGTGCTGATTGCTCAAGATTTCCAGCATCTTGTGTGCCAATGGATGCATCTTGTACTTGGTTAAGGTGATTGGCAGCATCCTCAAGAGATAAGTGTTGGAGCCATAGAGTTTTTTTGGATTCACATTAATGACGTAGTCTTTAGGTACAAGTTATTATTTCTAAATCAACACATAACGCAAAACATGGAAGTACTGTGAATTGAAAAGAGAATAACGATGAAATTTTCATGTCATAGGCTAATAGAATGAGCAGACGTGTATTGACATGGAGCAATGCTTTGTTAATGAGAAGAGGATATGGAATACAGGCTCCCATGAGATAATAGGGTGCAGGAGGGGAGGAACCTGGAGTCATTAAAAGTGGCAAAAGAGAAAGAGGTTAATAAACCTTGGGTGTATAAGAGTATGGACATGGGAAATCCTGTTGAACCTTTATAAAACTTTCAGCCAGCCTCAAGTGTTCAATTCTGATTGTCTCATTACAAGAAGTGGGCATGTGGCCAAGTGGTTAAGGCATTGGACTAGCTACCTGAAGGTCGTGAGTTCGAGGCCCAGCCGAGGGAATGTGTTGTGTCCTTGAGCAAGGCACTTAATCACGCATTGCTCTGCGACGACACTGGTGCCAAGCTGTATGGGCCCTAATGCCCTTCCCTTGGACAACATCAGTCTCGTGGAGAGGGGAGACTTGCAGCATGGGCAACTGCCGGTCTTCCATACAACCTTGCCCAGGCCTGCGCCCTGGAGAGTGAAGACTTTCCAGGCGCAGATCCATGGTCTCGCAAGACTAACGGATGCCATTGTAAGAAGGATGTGGAGATAGTGAATCCAAAGGATTTCCTGGAATGGAGGATTCTGTTACAAGGACAGATTGGACTGTATGCAATGGAGAGGAGAAGGCTGAGGAGAAACCGGACAGAAAATGAGAAGGAACCTGTTCAGCGTGGATAGAAAGAGGTTTCCTGTTATTGGAGGGGCTGAGGATCAGAGCTTACCAATACAAAACACAGGTTGGGGGTGAGGTGGGGGGAAGAATTAACCTAGACACGACGAAAAGTTTTGTGCCATCTGCGGCTGGACTCTGGAAAGTAGTACCTGCAGGTATAGTGGAGGCCGTTTCCATTAGAATCAAAGAGTCAGATTTCAGATTTATTCATTTATCATCTTTACATCGTATAGCTTTTCATAAATTCATTTATATTTCTTTATTTTCTTGTAAATGTCTGCAAGAAAATGAATCTCAAGGTTGTATATGGTACCTTGATAATAAATTTACTTTGACTTTAAGTTTGAATGCTCTTCACCGTTCAAAGTATGCCTATAGAAATTTGTAAGATTCTTTGATGACTTTGGCTCAAACAGGCTTCGGCGAGAACAGGTAGAGGCCAGGGTAGGTTCTGGTAAGTTTTCTGTTCAGATTGTCTAGCATAGAGAGAATGCCAGGCAGGATGTTGGAATGCTCCTCTTGCAGGATGTGGGAAGTCAGGGAGCCCTCTGGTGTCCCTGACAACGACACCTGCAAGAAGTGCATCCAGCTGCAGCTCCTGACAAAGCGCGTTAGGGAACTGGAGCAGGAGCTGGATGACCTGCGGATCATTCGGGAGAATGAGGAGATTATAGATCGTAGCTACAGGGAGGTAGTTACGCCAAAGGAGCAGAGGACAGGAAATTGGGTCACTGTCAGGTGAGGGAAGAGGAAAGGGCAGGCAGAGCAGGGTTCCCCTGTGGCCATTCCCCTCAACAACAAGTATACCGCATTGGATACTGTTGGGGGGGATGACTTACCTGGGACAAGCTGCAGTAGCCGGATCTCTGGCACTGAGTCTGGTTCTGCAGTGCAGAAGGGAAGGGGGAAAAAGAGGAGAGTGGTAGTGATAGGGGATTCAATAGAGGTACAGACAGGAGGTTCTGTGGTCGTGACAGAGAATCCAGGATGGTTTGTTGCCTCCCAGGTGCCAGGGTCAAGGATGTCTCTGATCGATTGCATGACATTCTGAAGTGGGAGGGTGACCAGCCAGATGTCGTGGTGCACATCGGTACCAATGACATAGCAAGGAAGAGTGAGGAGGTCCTGGAGAGTGAGTACAGAGAGCTTGGTAGGAAGTTGAAAAGCAGGACCTCAAGGGTGGTAATCTCAGGATTACTACCTGTGCTACGTGCCAGTGAGGGTAGGAATAGGATGCTCTGGAGGATGAACAAGTGGCTGAGGAACTGGTGTAGGGGGCAGGGTTTCAGATTTCAGGATCATTGGGACCTCTTCTGAGGCAGATGGGACCTGTACAAGAGAGACGGGTTACACTTGAACCACAGGGGGACCAATATCCTTGCAGGGAGGTTTGTTAGTGCAATTGGGGAGGCTTTAAACTAGATTTGCAGGGGGGATGGGAACCAGAGTGCCAGAGCTGACAGTAGGGCGGGGGTGAAAATAAATGATGTTAAAAGTTCAAGCAAAGCCGCAAGTAGAAAGGTTGTGAGTGGTGGTAAAAATCTTCTGAGGTGTATATATTTCAATGCTAGGAGTATTGCGGGGAAGGCAGATGAGTTGAGGGCATGGATTGACACGTGGAATTATGACGTTATAGCAATTAGTGAAACTTGGCTACAGGAGGGGCAGGACTGGCAGCTTAATATCCCAGGGTTCCGATGTTTCAGATGTGATAGAGGCAGGGGAATGAAAGGTGGGGGAGTAGCATTGCTTGTGAGGGAAAATGTTACAGCAGTGCTCAGGCAGGACAGATTAGAGTCAACATGACTGTGCGTGGTAGGTCATGTTTGACCAACCTATTGGAGTTTTTTTTAGGAGGTTACCAGGAAAGTGGATGAAGGGAAGGCAGTGGATATTATCTACATGGACTTCAGTAAGGCCTTTGACAAGGTCCCGCATGGGAGGTTAGTTAGGAAAATTCAGTCGCTAGGTATACATGGAGAGGTGGTAAATTGGATTAGACATTGGCTCAATGGAAGAAGCCAAAGAGTGGTTGTAGAGGATTGCTTCTCAGAGTGGAGGCCTGTGACTAGTGGTGTGCCACAGGGATCAGTGCTGGGTCCATTGTTATTTGTCATCTATATCAATGATCTGTATGATAATGTGGTAAACTGGATCAGCAAATTTGCTGATGATACTAAGATTGGAAGTGTTAGTAGACAGGTGTAGTAGACAGTTTTCAGAGCCTGCAGAGGGACTTGGACCAGCTGGAAAAATGGGCTGAAAAATGCCAGATGGAGTTTAATACAGACAATTGTGAGGTATTGCACGTTGGAAGGATAAACCAACGTAGAACATACAGGGTTAATGGTAAGGCACTGAGGAGTGCAGTGGAACAGAGGGACCTGGGAATACAGATGCAAAATTCCCTAAAAGTGGCGTCACAAGTAGATAGGGTCGTAAAGAGAGCTTTTGGTACATTGGCCTTTATTAATCAAAGTATTGAGTATAAGAGCTGGAATGTTATGATGAGGTTGTATAAGGCATTGGTGAGGCCGAATATCGAGTATTGTGTTCAGTTTTGGTCACCAAATTACAGGAAGGATATAAATAAGGTTGAAAGAGTGCAGAGAAGGTTTACAAGGTTGTTGCCAGGACTTGAGAAACTCAGTTACAGAGAAAGGTTGAATAGGTTAGGACTTTATTCCCTGGAGTGTAGAAGAATGAGGGGAGATTTGATAGGGGTATATAAAATTATGATGGGTATAGATAGAGTGAATGCAAGCAGGCTTTTTCCACTGAGGCAAGAGGAGAAAAAAACCAGAGGACATGGGTTAAGGGTGAGGGGGGAA
Source organism: Mobula birostris (assembly GCF_030028105.1). Classification (NCBI taxonomy): domain Eukaryota; kingdom Metazoa; phylum Chordata; class Chondrichthyes; order Myliobatiformes; family Myliobatidae; genus Mobula; species Mobula birostris. The sequence goes on along the minus strand of NC_092372.1, from coordinate 213,224,090 downwards.
AAGTTTAAAGGGAACATTAGTGGAGGCTTCTTCACACAGAGAGTGGTGGGAGTATGGAATAATCTGCCAGATCAGGTGGTAAATGTGGGTTCTTTTTTAACATTTAAGAATAAATTGGACAGATACATGGATGGGAGGTGTATGGAGGGATATGGTCCGTGTGCAGGTCAGTGGGACTAGGCAGAAAATGGTTCGGCACAGCCAAGAAGGGTCAAAAGGCCTGTTTCTGTGCTGTAGTTTCTATGGTTTCAATACCAAATCTCCTCAAATTCCTAATCAAATAGAGCAACTTCTTTGTGATTGCATTAAAGTATCTGCATACTTTCCTAACTACTGCTTAGAAATCAGATGCATATTTTTGTTTGTGGCAGAATGTTGTTGCATGTAATGAAGATTTGGTGTCGCTCCCTCCCTGCTTAAAACTAAATCATGAAATTTGGTTGCTTCATTGGAGGAAGGATGTAGAAGTTTTAGAGGGAGTGCAGTGGAGATTTACCAGGATACTGTCTGGATTAGAGAGCATGTTTTATGAGGAAAGGCTAAGTGAGCTAGGGCTTTTCTCTTTGGAGCGAGAGAGGATGAGAGGTGACTTGGTAGAGGTGTAGAAGATGATAAGAGACATAGATCGAGTGGATAGCCATAATCATTAGGCAGAAATGGCTAATACCGGGAGGCATAATTTTAAGACAATTGGAGGAATGTACAGGGGGATGACAGAGGTAGGTTTTTTTTAATACAGAGTGATGGGTGCATGCAACATCCTGTCAGGGGTGGTGCTAGAGACAGATATATTAGGGGCATTTCCTCTTATAGGCACATGGATGACAGCAAAATGGAGGGCCACGGGACTGTGCTAAAGTCTCAGGCACACAGAACGTAGAAGACAGAACGTAAAAATTTACCGCACGTTACGGGCATTTCGGCCCACAATGCCTGGTGTCTCAGCACCCCCGCCATGGTACTCCTTCTCTGCCATCTGTCCCACACCCCTCCTGCGGCGCTCCACCCTCATCATTCCCGACATCCTTTGCTCCCATCAAATTTACAAACCTGCTCTCTGTTCCATTTCCACAAATACGGTACTGTGCAAAAGTTTAGATGCTCATTTTATATAGATGAGCCTAAGGCTTTTGCCCACAGTACTGTACGTAGGAGGGGAGGGTTAGATTGATCTTAGAGCAGTTTCAAAGGATGTCACAACATTGATGGCTGAATAGCCCGTAATGTGCTGTAATCTACTTTTTTTCTTCTAAAATCAAATGCAAAACCAGAGAAGCATAATTCCACCTCAAAGGATGAGTGGAATCTCAGCCTACGTCAGAGCAGGTGAAGATGGTACCATCACAACATGGCTTCTGCCATTCTACTGGGCAATACTCAGGGAAGATTGTCAGAACGACACCACAGTAACGAGCACCAGATAGTTAACAGGAGAGTTCTCCTTGCCCTCAGTTCAGCAGTTAAGTAGTTGTATGTTTCAAAGCAGCTTGTCTTTCCTGTTATGTTTGTGCATTGAGATGGGAAATGCATCAAAGACATTAATGTAACAGATTAATTTATTCTTTTACACCTTTACTGTGGTCAGGGATAAGGATGTGGGGGTTAATCATTCAGGTGCCATTGGAACATTACCAGAAGTCTTGACCTCTCAAGTTCTAGTAAGATGAGCCAATGACAAAGATGTAAGGCATGGAAGAGTGCCCTCATTAAACAGTGAAAATCAATAATGGTCTAAATTGAGCTGAGACCAATGAAGTAAAAATAAACCTTCTCAAGAACATCAAAAGGAGCCAGGCTAAAAATAAAGCCCACTTTTCACAAAGAGTCTGCACTCTTGAGTTGTATCCTGTAAGATGAGAGTGGAGACAGGGCTCTGGAGAGTTAGCTCCTCGAAAATGTTAAAGTGCATTTCTGTGAAATGTACAAACAGACCGTGTACAGAAGCACTTGCTGTTTTACATGGCTTCTTTGGTTAATTTCGCCCAAAGCTGGAGAGTAACTCTTAAATAATTATCTCATAAGACTTGTGGGGCCTGTCACCTGGATTTGGCATACACCTTTGGTCCAGTTGCTGATTTGGATGGTATCAGTTTGCCTGGGGGATGCCCAGGTTTTGACGGAGATGCATTCTTTGTGCAGTGAGCTTCTCAAACCCATCTCGGCTAAGAGCATACAACACAGAATATACAGTGTAACAGTACAATACAGTACAGGCTCTTCAGCTCACAGTATTGAGCCCACATTTTTACCTACTACAAGATCAATCTAAAACTTCCCTTGCCCATAGTCCTCCATCTTTCTATCATCCATGTCCCTATCTAAGAGGTTCTTAAATGCTCCTAATGTATTTACTCTTGGCAGGGTTGCTCCATGCACCCATCTCTCTCTATATATATTAAAAAAATCCTCTGATATCGCCCCCATACTTTCCTCCAATCACCTTAAAATGATACGCCCTGTATTAGTTATTTCTGCCCTGGGTAAAAAGGTCTGAATATCCACTCAATCTATGAGGGGCGATTGATAAGTTCGTGGCCTAAACTAGAAGGAGATGAGTTACTAACTTCAAACTTTCTGCATAATCACTCAAAGCATTGAGCTACATATGCATGTAACGAGAGCTGTATAACTCATCTCCTTCTACCTTAAGCCACAAACGTATCAATCACCCCAGCTGTGGACACTTTCTGGAGGTCCAAGATCTGTATGCTCCACAACCACTGGACTAAGTGTGTAAATGCAGGAGGGGACTATATTGAAAAAGAAATGTGCTAGGTTTTCTAAAATTGACTTCTTCTACCTTAGGCCACAAACTTATCAATCACCCCTCGTATGTCTCTTATCATCTTCTACACCTCTGTAAAGTCGCCTCTCAACCTCCTTTGCTCCAGAGAGAAAGGCCCCAGCTTTCTCAACCTATCTTCATAAGACGTATTCTCTAATCCCAGGCGACATCCTGGTAAATCTCCTCTACCCATTTGGTGGTGATCAAAGGGATCGTGATTAACTACTGTACCATGATCAGCACCAAATCTTCATCCCCAACCCTCCCTCCCACAACAATTACTCCCCATCTCCTGTCCCACTATGATCCTGAATCAGAATCACAATCAGGTTTAATATAATCGGCATATGCCGTGAAACTTGTAAACTTTGCAGCAGCAGTACAATAAATGATAAAGCTGTAGAACATAACTTGAATTTCAGTATGCATATATGTATATTAAATAGTTAAATTAAATAAGCAGTGGAAAAAGAGAAATGTTTAAAAAAGTAGTGACATTGTTCAAGGTTCAATGTCCAGTTAGAAATCAGATGGCAGAGCTGGTCCTGATTCTCTGAGTGTGTGCCTTCAAGCTTCTATACCTCCTTCCTGATGAGAAGAGGGCACGTCCTGGGTGGTGGGGGTCCTTAATAATGGATGCCGCCTTTCTGAGGCACCGCTGAGACACTGAAGCTGGAGCACCACTTCTTGAAGGTGTCCTAGACACTAAGAAGGCTAGTACCCATGATGGAGCTGACTAATTTTACAACTCTCTGCAGCTTACTTCAATCCTGTGCAGTAGCAGCCACCTCCCCACACCAGGCAGTGATGCAGCCAGTCAGAATGCTCTCCATGGTACATCTGTAGAAGTTTTTGAGTGTTTTTGGTGATAAACCAAATCTCCTCAAACTCCTAATGAAATATAGCCACTGTCTTGCTTTCTTAGTAGGTGCACCAATATGTTGCATCCAGGTTAGGTCCTCAGAGATATTGACACCCAGGAACTTGAAACTGCTCACCCTCTCCACTTCTGATCCCTCTATGAGAATTAGTTTGTGTTCCCTCGCCCTCCTGTTTCTGAAGTCCACAATCAGCTCTTTGGTCTTACTGAGTTTCTGGGATGAGTGTTTCATGTTGAGACTGCATTCTCTTGCTTTCCCTCGATAAACTGCCTCCCTATCTGACACATTCACTTCAATAATTCATTGTAACTAAAGGTGCTGCTTTATTTGGTATTAATAAATAATAACTTATCACATATCACATAATGTGTGACTGTATGATCACACACTGCAGCAACTGTAAATCATAGAAACAACGGCACGGGAGACGTATTTGCCCTTTGCTACAGCACTGGCACCATATTTTAACAGCAGCTGTCCATTCTAATCCTATTTGCCTGCCATTTTTCAGATCTTTTTACATTATTGCTTTATAGTTATTAAATTAACTAAAATCATGTTCTAACTGCTTATAGGGCAATACATCAGATAAATTCTAAAAATCCATTTATCTAATCTTGCATGAAACATACTTGGACTCTGTCTTTAGGCGATGATACTTGCCAGGAAAGCGGAATGGAGGAAGACAAGGAAAAGAGGCAGAGTAGACATTGGAATCATTTGCCAGCTCTGTCTTCAGTAACATCATGGTCAATCAGATCTTGTCTTTAGCTCCACTCCTCTGCCCGATCCCCATAACTCCTGACTCCTAATTGTCCAATAATATGGCTACATCATCCTTGAATATCTTTAGCAATTGTGGCTCTTGGGTCGAGTATTCCAGAAGAAAATCCCTTTCAACTCTAGATGACCATTTATTCTGAAACTTGTCATGTGCTCTTGACGCCCCATCATGGGAAGAATTGTCTCACCACCTGCTTTGTCTAGCTCCCTCAGAACAGGCACGCTGGTACAGCTGGTAGAGGTACTGTCTCACAGCACTGGACACCTGGGTTTGACCGTAGTTGGCTACTTAGAAACATAGAAAACCTACAGCACAATACAGGTGCTTCGGCCCTCAAAGCTGTGCCGAACATGTCCTTACCTTAGAAATTACTAGGCTTACACATAGTCCTCTATTTTTCTAAGCTCCATGTACCTATCCAAAGGTCTCTTAAAAGACCCTATCGTATCCGCCTCCACCACAGTTGCCGGCAGCCCATTCCACGCACTCACCACTCTCTGAGTGAAAAACCTTACCCCTAACATCTCCTCTGTACCTACTCCCCAGCACCTTAAACCTGTGTCCTCTTGTGGCAGCCGTTACAGCCCTGGGAAAAAGCCTCTGACTATCCACACAATCAATGTCTCTCATCATCTTATACACCTCCATCAGGTCACCTCTCATCCTCCGCCGCTCCGAGGAGAAAAGGCCGAGTTCACTCAACCTATTCTCATAAGGCATGCTCCCCAATCCAGGCAACATCCTTGTAAATCTCCTCTGCACCCTTTCTATGGCTTCCACATCCTTCCTGTAGTGAGGCGACCAGAACTAAGCACAGTACTCCTAGTGGGGTCTGACCAGGGTCCTATATAGCTGTAACATTACCTCTTGGCTCCTAAATTCAATTCCACGATTGATGAAGGCCAATGCACCGTATGCCTTCTTAACCACAGAGTCAACCTGCGCAGCAGCTTTGAGCGTCCTATGGACTCGGACCCCAAGATCCCTCTGATCCTTCACACTACCAAGAGTCTTACCATTAATACTATATTCTGCCATCATATTTGACCTACCAAAATGAACCACCTCACACTTATCTGGGTTGAATTCCATCTGCTACTTCTCAGCCCGGTTTTGCATCCTATCAATGTCCCGCTGTAACCTAATTGGCGATTGGTTTATTATTGTCACATGACCTGAGATACAATGACAAGCCGTTGCTTCTCTGCCATCCTGACCTATCATTCCACACATGAGAACATTGAGGTCATGCAAAATTAAAGAAAATAAAACAGAAAATGTAGAACACGGTGTTATAGTGAAGAGCATGCAGTGCAGGTGGGTAAATGAAGCACACAGGATATATTGAGGTAGATGGAGAGATCAGGAGTTCAATTTCACATATTCTCCTTTTCTTCCTATGACTGTGTAGTTTTTTTAATGAGTGTAACACACACACACACACACACACACACACACACACACACACTCACATACACACACGGAAAATGCTGGAGGAACTCAGCAGGTCAGGTAGCATCTATGGAATGGAATAAAGAAAGAGTTGAAGTTTCAGGCCGAGACCCCTGACGTCAGTCAGCTCTTTACTCTTCTCTATAGCTGCTGCCTGACCTGCTGATTTCCTCCAGCATTTTCTGGGTGTGAGTTACCCTGGATTTCCAGCATCTGCAGAATCTCTCGTGTGTGTGTGTGTGTGTGTGTGTGTGTGTTTTGTTGGATGTTCTTGTTTCCTTCGGATGCTCCAGTTTCCTCCCCCATCCGAAGGAGGCGTGGGTTGGTAGATTAATTGGCAGCTGTAAATTGTCCCCAGTGTGTAGGCGAGTGGCAGGATTGGGGTAAATTGATCGGATTGTGGGGAGAATAAAATATGAGATTAGTGATCCAGTCTGTACAAGGTGTCCAGGTACAACCCACAGAAGGCTAGCTTAAGAGTGAAAAATCAATTCTGATTGAAGTTAAAGACAGAATTGGATTCACGTCAGCTCTTTCTGAGGTTTACAGCTTGTACTTCCTACAAGGCGAAACCGAACATTATGAGTGGCTTACTCCCAGAAGAGCTCAACGGCTTGCGCACTTTGAAAGGGAGAGTAAACCCTATGTGAATCACTGCAGCATCTAGTTATCATAAGACCATAAGACATAGGAGCGGAAGTAGGCCATTTGGTCCATCAAGTCTGCTCCGCCATTCAATCATGGGCTGATCCCATTCTTCCAGTCATCCCTACTCCCCTGCTTTCACCCCATATCCTTTGATGCCCTGGCTAATCAAGAACCTATCTACCTCTGCCTTAAATACTCCCAATGACTTGGTCTCCACAGACTCTCACGGCAACAAATTCCACATATTTACCACCCTCTGACTAAAGTAATTTCTCCGCATCTCTGTTATAAATGGACATTCTTCAATCCTGAAGTCATGCCTTCTTGTCCTCGACTCACCTACCATGGGAAATAACTTTGCCATATCTAATCTGTTCAGGCCTTTTAACACTCGGAATTTCTATGAGATCCCTCCTCATTCTCCTGATTCCAGGGAATACAGCTCAAGAGCTGCCAGGCGTTCCTCATACGGTAACTCTTTCATTCCTGGAATTATTCTCGTAAATCTTCTCTGAACCCTCTCCAATGTCAGTATATCCTTTCTAAAATAAGGAGCCCAAAAGTGTGGAGGATCAGAGGGATCTTGGGGTCCGAATTCATAAGACACTCAAAGCTGCTGGCGGCAGGTTGATCTCTGTTTAAGAGGTCAATGTCAGAACTTCTTTTGAGATAGGCAACCATTGCCAGGCGTCAGCTCTTAACGGTGTACCTCGTAGGGCAATGTAAACCTGTGCCAACCAACTACATAAGGACATCTTAAATCTTTCACTGCTGCAGTTGGATGTTCCCACCTACTTCAAAAGGGTGACAATTATGCCAGTGCCCAAGAAAAACAAGGTGATCTGTCCCATCAACTACTGGCGAGTTGCCCTCACTTCCACTGTGACGAAGTACTTTCAGAGGTTGGTCACGGCCAGAATCCACTCCTGCCTAAGCAAGGACCTGGATCCACTGCAATTTGCCTACCACTACAATAGGTCTTTACCACAATACAGTGGATGCAGTCTCACTGGCTCTCCACTTTACTATGGACCTCTTGGACAATAACAATACCTTCACCAGACTGCTGGTTATTGATTACAACTCAGCATTCAGCAACATCAAACTTTTACCAGGACATCTGCAACTGGGTCCTTGACATTTTCATTGGGAGAGCGCCGACAGTGGTGGATTTCAAATGAAATATCCCCTTTGCTGACGATCAACAATGGCGCACCTTAAAGATGTCTGATTAGCCACTGCTCTACTCTCTCTGCACCTGCGGTTGTGTGGCTGGGTACAGCTGAAATGCCATCTATAAATTTGCTCATGGCTCAACTATTGTTGGCAGAATTACAGGTGGTGATGAGGACGCGTATATGAGTGAGATAAATTTGTTGCTTGAATGATATCACAACAACAAACCTTGCACTCAATGTCAGTAAGATCAAGGAATTGATTGTGGGCTTCAGGAAGGGAAAATCAAAGGGATACACACCAGCCCTCATTGAGGGATCAGCAGTGGAAACATTTGGAGGCAATTACAAGGAAGGCGTCATTAGGAGTTTGAGGATCCTTGATATGTCACCAAAGATACTTGCAAATTTCTACAGATGTACTGTGGAGAGCATTCTAATTGGTTGCAACACCATCTGGTATGGAGGGGACACTGCACAGGATTAGAAAAATCTGCAGAAACTTGCAAACTCAGTTCCATCATGGGCACTAGTCTCCCCTGTATCGCGGGCACCCTCAAAAGGTGATGCCTCAAAATGGCCATACCCATCATTAAGGACCCCCATGCCCTCTTCTCATTGCTACCATCAAGGAGAAGGTGCAAGAGCCTAAAGACACGTACATATTGTTTTATGAACAGTTTCTTCCCCCCTACCGTCATATTTCTGAATGGACAATAATGTCATAGAGTTATAGAACACTACAGCACAGAAACAATGACTTTGGCCGACTAGTCTGTGCCGAACCATGGATCTACATAGTTGCATTCACCTGCACCTAGACGATAGCCCTCCATACCCCTTTTATCCATGTACCTATCCAAATTTCTCTGAAATTTTGAAATTGGTCATGCATGCACCACTTGCACTGGCACCTTGTTCCACACTCTCACCATCCTCTGAGTGAAGAAGTTCCCCCTCATGTTCCCCTTAAACATTTCACCTTTCACCCTTAACCCATGAGCTTTAGTTCTAGTATCAACCACCCTGAGGGGAAAAAGTCTGCTTGCATTTACCCTATCTATACCCCTCATAATTTTGTATGCCTCTTCATGATCTCCCCTCATTCTTCTACACTGCAGTGAATCAAGTCCTAACTTTTCCCTATAGCTCAGGTCCTCGAGTCCCAACCACATCCTTGTAAGTTTTCTCTGTACTCTTTCAATCTTATTTACATCTTTCCTGTAGGTAGGTGATCAAAACTGCACACAATACTCCTAATTAGAACTTAAAGACATCTTACACAATTTCAACATTAACATCCCAACTCCTGTACTCAATACATTGATTTAGAAGGTCAATGTGCCAAAAGCTTTCTTTGCAACCCAATGACGCCACTTTCAAGGAATTATTGATTTGTATTCCCAGATCCCTTTGTTCTACTACACTCCCTAGTACTCTACCACTCACCGTGTAAGACCTGCAATATTGGTCCTCCCAAAGTGCAACACCTCCCACTTTTCTGCATTAAATTCTATCTGCCATTTTCAGTCCATTTTTCCAGCTGGTTCAGGTTCCGCTCCAAGCTCTGATAGACTTCCTTGCTTTCCACTACACCCCCAATCTTGGTGTCATCCAAAAATTTTATGATCCAGTTAACCAGTACATTAACATAGATGATAAACAAGTGACCCAACTCCAATCCCTGAGATACACTTCTCATTACATGCAAGGCAACCGTCTCCAGTCAGCAAGGCAACCATTTACAAGCACTTCCTTGCTTCTTCCATGAAGCCAATGTTTAATTTAATTTACTACCTCGTGTCGAGTGACAAATGACTGAAACGTCTTGACTAACTTCCCATGGACTTCGGCAAAGGCCTTGCTAAAGTCTATGTAGACAACATTCATTGTCTTGCCTACATCAAGTTTCCTAGTAACTTTCTTGAAAAACTCTGTAAGTTTGGTTAGACATGACTTACATGGTCATAGTCATACTTTATTAATCCTGGGGGAAATTGGTTTTCGTTACAGTTGCTCCATAAATAATAAATAGTAATAGAACCATAAATAGTTAAATAGTAATACATAAATTTGCCAGTAAATTATGAACTAAGTCCAGGACCAGCCTATTGGATCAGGGTGTCTGACCCTCCAAGGGAGGAGTTGTAAAGTTTGATGGCCACAGGCAGGAATGACTTCCTATGACACCCTGTGTTGCATCTCGGTGGAATGAGTCTCTGGCTGAATGTACTCCTGTGCCCACTCAGTACATTATGTAGTGGATGGGAGACATTGACCAACATGGCATGCAACTTAGACAGCATCCTCTTTTCAGACACCACCGTCAGAGAGTCCAGTTCCATCCCCACAACATCACTGGCCTTACAAATGAGTTTGTTGATTCTGTTGGTGTCTGCTACCCCCAGCCTGCTGCCCCAGCACACAACAGCAAACATGATAGCACTGTCCACCACAGACTCGTAGAACATCCTCAGCATCGTCCGGCAGATGTTAAAGGACCTCAGTCTCCTCAGGAAATAGAGACGGCTCTGACCCTTCTTGTAGACAGCCTCAGTGTTCTTTGACCAGTCCAGTTTATTGTCAATTTGTATCCCAGGTATTTGTAATCCTCCACCATGTGCACGCTGATGGAAACAGGGGTCACCGGTACCTTAGCTCTCCTCAGGTCTACCATCAGCTCCCTAGTCTTTTTCAGATTAAGCTGCAGATAATTCTGCTCACACCATGTGACAAAGTTTCCTACCGTAGCTCTGTACTCAGCCTCATCTCCCTTGCTGATGCATCCAACTATGGCAGAGTCATCAGAAAACTTCTGAAGATGACAAGACTCTGTGCAGTAGTTGAAGTCCAAGGTGTAAATGGTGAAGAGAAAGGGAGACAAGACAGTCCCCTGTGGAGCCCCAGTGCTGCTGATCACTCTGTTGGACACACAGTGTTGCAAGCACACGTGCTGTGGTCTGCCAGTCAGGTAATCAAGAATCCATGATACCAGGGAAGCATCCACCTGCATCGCTGTCAGCTTCTCCCCCAGCAGAGCAGGGCGGATGGTGTTGAACGCACTGGAGAAGTCAAAAAACATGACCCTCACAGTGCTAGCTAGCTTGTCCAGGTGGGCGTAGTCATGGTTCAGCAGGAAGACAATGGCATCCTCAATTACTAGTCGGGGCTGGTAGGCGAACTGGAGGGGATCTAAGTGTGGCCTGACCATAGGCCGGAGCAGCTCCAGAACAAGTCTCTCCAAGGTCTTCATGATGTGGGAGGTCAATGCCACCGGTCTGTAGTCATTGAGGCCGCTGGGGCGCGGCATCTTCGGCACAGGAACGAGGCAGGACGTCTTCCACAGTACAGGAACCCTGCAGAGCCTCAGGGTCAGGTTGAATACATGGCAAAGTACTCCACATAGCTGAGGGGCACAGGCTTTGAGCACCCTGGTACTGACACCATCCGGTCCTGCAGCCTTGCTTGGGTTGAGACGTTTCAGCTGTCTTCTCACCTGTTCAGCTCTGAAGCCCACCGTGGTGGTTACCACACTCAAAGTCATGTTGAATAATTCTAATCAACCCTGTCTCTGCAAAATACTTACTGGTTCTTTAGAATAGCTTCAAATAAGTTTCTTACTACTGATGTTAGCCTCACTGGCCTATAATTTCCTGGTTTATTCTTAGAGCCTTCTTGAACAACGGGACAACATTAGCTACCCTCCACTCTTCTGGCACTTCACCCATAGCTAAGGATGTTTCAGCATCCCGCTAGGACCCTTGCAGTTTCTGCACTAACCTCCCACAGGGTCCAAGGGAACACCTTTTCAGACTCTCGGGCTTTATTTACCATAATTTGCCTCAAGACAGAGACCACCTCCTCTTCCATAATCTGTATAGAGTCCATGACCTCGCTGCTGCATTGCCTGGCATCTATAGACTCTATGTCCATCTCCTAAGTAAATACAGATGCAAAAAATTCATTTAAGATCTCCCTCATCTCCTTCAGTTCCACACAAAGGTCACCACTCTGATCTTCCAGAGGACCAATTTTATCCCTTGCCGTCTTTTTGCTCTGTAGAAGCCCTCATGTCTTCTTTTAGTCCTCCTGATTTTCTTCTTAAATGTTCTCTTGTATTTCTGAATTTCACTTTTGAAGGTCTCCCACTTGCCAAGTACACCTTTGTCAGAAAACCGCCTGACCCAATCTGCACTTACCAGGTCATTTCTGACATCATCAAAATTGGACTTTCTCCAATTCAGCATCTCAACCTGAGGATCAGACCTATTCTTTTCCATAATTAAGTTGAAACTAATGACATTACGATCACTGGATAAAAAGTTCAGAGTTCAAAATAATTAATTATCAAAGTGCATATACAGTATGTCACCATATATGACCATGGGATTCATTTTCTTGCAGACATACTCAAGAAATCCAATAACCGTAATAGAATCAATGAAAGATTGCACCAACAGGGTGGATAACCAGTGTGGATAGGATAACAAACTGTGCAAATACAAAACTAAAGAAAAATGAAGCATAAATAAATAAATAAATAAATAAGCAAGCAAGCAAAGTGTTTTCCTGTACAAACATCTGTCACCTGCCCTGTCTGATTCCCTAATAGGAAATCTAGTATCACACTCTCTCGAGTTGGGACTTTTATGTCCTCATTAAGGAAACTTCCCTGAACTTATTTGACAAATCCTTTTCTATCCAGCCCTTTACCGTATGGGATTTCCAGTCAATATCTGGAAAGTTAAAATCCCTTACTATTATAACCTTACGTTTCTTGCAACAGTCTGCCATCTCTCTACCAATTTTCTCCTTTAAATATGTTGGGTGGTCTATATTATAATCCCATTAACGTAGTAATAACTTTCTTATTCCTCAGTTCTACCCATAAAGTCTAACGAGACAAGCTCTCCAGTCTGTCCTGACTGAGTATTGCTGTGACACTTTCCCTGACCTTTAATGCCAACCCTTTCCCTTTAATATCTCCTGCTCTGCCATGGCTAAATGACGGAACAACAGAACAATGAGCTGCCAGTCCTGCCTCTCCTGCAACCAAGTCTTACAAATGGCTACAATGCCATAAGTCCATGTGCTGATCCATGCCCTAAGTCCATCTGTGTTTTCTACAATACTTCCTGCATTGAAATATATGGAGCTCATAACATTAGTCCCAACGTGCTCAACCTTGTGATTGCTGACTTTGTACATAGAGCTAACAGCACCTTTCTCACCAACCCCCCGCCCGACATGCAGCACTAGCAAACCTTCCCGCTAGGGTATTAGTCCTCTTCCAGTTCCGGTGCAAGCCTTCTCTTCTGTGCAGTTCCCACCATCCCTGGAAGAGAGCCAAATAATCCAAAAATCAGAAGCCTTCCACCCTGTACATCTCCTTAGCCACATGCTACACTTCCTTTTTCTTGCCACACTAGCACATGGCATAGGTAGCAATCTTGAGACTACAACCCTGGTGGCCCTGCCCTACGAGTTAGCACCTGACTCCCTGAACTCACTTTGCAGGACCTCGTCACCTATCCTATCCATGTCATTGGTACCAACAAGGACCACGACCTCTGGCTGCTCTCCCTCCCACTCAAGAATACTATGGACTCAGTCTGAGGTATCCCTGACCCTGGCACCGGGAGGCAACATACCATCTGAGTATGTTGCTCTCATCCACAGAACCTCCTGTCTATTCCCCAAACCAATGTGTCCCTATCACTACAACTTGCCTCTTCCCACCCCCTTCCTTTCTGAGCCACAGGGCCAGACTCAATGGCAGAGACCTGACCGCTGTGGCATTCCTCTGCTAGGTCATCTCCCCAACCATATCCAAAGCAGCATACCTGTTGTTGAGGGAAACACTCACAGGGGTACTCTGCAATGGCTGCCTATCCTCTCCTCTTTCCCCCCTTTTGATGGTCACCTAGTTACTTGTTTCCTGCAGATTGGGTATAAATACCACCCTGTATCACCTATCGATCAACCACTCAGCTTGCCCAATGATCCAGAATTCATCCATTTCCAGCTCCAACTCCTTATCATGTTCTGTTACAAATTGCAGCAGGATGAACTTCTTGCAGGTCTAGTCGGTGGGGACATAGGAGGGATGCCTTCCCATATCCCACAAGAGGAGCAGTCCACTATCCTGTTTGGCATCCCTATTGTTCTAAGTGTACAATAAGAAAGAAAAAAAGAACAAAAAGCAAGAAAATCTACCTATGGCCTACATCTTCTCACCAAAACCTCAATGAGACAAAGCCTTAACTTCCTACTCCTACATCGGCCCACGCACACAATGGCCGCTCCATTTTTATCGGTCCTTGCCAAATGCCTACTTACACACAATCTATTGTCTCCTCAGGGACTGTGGGACACAAAATGTGCTGATTGCCACCACTCACTTCTTTTAAACTCTCCCTCTATGCAAGCCGGTGCTTCCTTGGGATGGAGGCGTGCAAAGTGTGCCGAATGCCCCGCTAAATGAATCCATATACACTATCTCACTATTTTTTCTGCTCTTTTAGCACTACTTATTTAATTTAATTTTTTGTATATATTGTCTATGTTTTTGTTGTAAAGAAAAATATAGTTATTATTGTAAGAAAAGTTGTGCTGCCATAGGAGAAGGTTCAGAGGGCACTTTGCCTACAAATGTCAAAGTGATGCAGCAAGTAGAGTCATTGCCTCACATTGCTAAGTACTTGGGTTCAATACTGACATTCAGTGCTGTAAGCAAAAGTTTGCATGTTCTCCCTAAAAATGCATGGGTTTCCTTTGGGTGCTCCTGTTTCCTTCCACATCCCATAGACATACTAATTGGAAGGCTTGCTGGCCTCTGTAAATTGTCCCTTGAATGTAAGTGAGTGTTGAATCTGAGGTGTCATGCATCATTCAGCTAGGTCTCCTGACTAGACAGTAACCAACTACAACAAACTCAGACTGGACCAGATTATAAGCGTATTTATTGCCTGCAAGGGAAGACTACCTCAGTATTTTAAATTATCGGTAGATAGCTTCAATGTTACAGCTCAAAACAGATAATTTTTATACATTTGCAGAGTCCAATAATCCATCAACTTCATGACTTTGAGGTTGTTGCATCTCTTAATTGCATTCCTGTCTTATCTCACATCCGTTTTGAATGAGCCGTATTCGACTTTAATGAGATCATTTGTCTTTGGGACTTCTCCCCCCAACAAGTTTGTCCTGTTATACTGATTTTAGTCATGTAATGTCAAAATACTCCCTGCCATAAATCACATACTCTTGCAAGCTTCTTATCCAACTACGTCAGCAATTTAGCAAAGCACTCTGGGATTATACAAGTTCCATTTTGTCACATTACATTTTACAATATAAATTCATAAAGACTTCAGGGTTACAGATATATTTCCACAGGGGCAAATGCAGGGGGATAAAGGAGTTGATGCAGGATTAAAGTAAGAGGGTGAGTGATGGTTGGTGAGGACTTGGTAGGCTGAATAGCTTGCTATTCTGTACTGTATCTTTTTATGACTCTATAGTTTCAATAAGATCACCTTTTATTTTTCTGAACTTCAGAGACCAGTGGGCCAGCCTGCCTAATGGTACCACATTAGAAAACCCTTTCATCTCAGAGCACAACCTGATGAATAGTGCATGAACTGCTTCAAATACAAATATATACTGCATTTATTAATGGGAGAAAAAGCTCTACATTATATTTAAGCAATGCCTCACTATTGCTCTGCACAGCTGAAGCAAGATTTCCTGACTTTTATACTCCACTTCCTCACAATGAAAGCTGCAGGAAAAAGCTGAGAAATCAGATTCGGAACCAGATTTATTATCACTGATGTATGTTGTGAAATTTGTTGCTTTGTGGCAGCAAGACATAAAAAAATCTATTTGCTCCAATGAAAATGAATACAGAGTACAAAAGAGGAATACTGAGGTTGTGTTCATGGATTCATGGATCCACATTGAGTGTGGGTCTTCAAGCTCCTGTACCTCCTCCCTGATGGCAATACAGAGGAGGGGGCATTTCCTGGATGGTAAGTATTCCTAATGATGGATGCTGCCTTCTCAGGTTGTACTGGTGATGGAGTGTGCTGAGTCTACAACTCTCTTTAGATCCTGTGCATTGGAGCCTACATATCAGGGGCTGACGTATTTAATCAGAGCCTTTTAATCTTTGGAAATCTCAGAGGTATATCATTAGTGACCTACCATGGCATATATTCACTGTTGAGACTGATAGATAGACTTTTAGATAATAAGTAATCAAGGAATATTGAGACTGGGTGTTTGAGAAAAACTTGAATCATAGGATTAGAAGTGGTTGTTGAATTGTGGAGCATGATCAAGGAATCCAAAGGCCTCTTGCAATTTACTTGTAATGATAGTTTCCTATAGAAAGACTATTGTAATACTTCTCACGTAAATAGTATATTTCAAAGTATTGCACATTCAATAAAGAGTTTATATAATATAGCTGGGGTGTATGGAGTGTCTAGGGATGATTTTTGAAGGATCATGACCAGTACGCCCGGCTGAAGGGGCTGTTTTCATCAAGAATCTAGACTGTAACCCCCAAAAGCCTTGAGCATGCTGTAGCTCCCAATCCATGTCCATCTTCCCAATAAATTCTTACCTGTGAATAGTGGACTAGTTAAGGTCTGACAATCTGGGCTTTTACGACAAGGCAAGCCAATGACCAGTTTACCAAATTGCCAATGTTTTAAATAGCAATGAAGGTGCGTGAAGAATTCAGGAATCCTGACAACTATTCTTCCCTCAACCAACGTCACAGCATTAGCTTCAATGGCCACTTGTTTCCTTTTGTGGAAGCTTGCATTGCACAAAATTGACTGTTGTATCTTTCACCTTTACCATAATGACTACGTTATGTTGTCATTTGTCCATCATAATCAGCAATGACAGGAAACCTGTGTGGGAGAGTTGTTAGAGTGCAAAAGCTCTGGGACAGTTCCACTCTCTTGTCCTCAGAAGCCCAGGTCCAGTGGTAGAAGTAGTCGTCGCAGCTGGGGTCTTCCTTGGTTACAGTGGATAACCAAGACTCCTTCTATGCCTCGTCCTGCCCTTTGCTCTCCCCAAAGCATTGCTTAAGACCATAAGACAAAGGACAGAACCAGGCCATTCAGCCCATCGAGTTCTCCCCACCACTCCACAATGGCCAGTCCAGGATCCCATTCAACCCCGTACACCTGTCTTCTTGCCATATCCTTTGATGCCCTGACTGATCAGGAAATGATCAACTTCCGCCTTAAATATACCCACGGACTTGGCCTCCACCGCAGACTGTGGCAGAGTATTCCACAGATTCACCACTCTCTGGCTGAAAAAAAATCCTTCTTACCTCTGTTCTAAAAAGTCTCTCCTCAATTTTGGGTCTGTGCCTTCTAGTTCTGATGCCCTCACCAGAGGAAACATCCTCTCCACATCCACCCTATCTTTCAATATTCGGTAAGTTTCAATGAGATCATGCTGCATTTTTCTAAATTCCAGTGAGTTCTGGCACAAAGCTGCCAAACGGTCCTCACATGTTAACCCCTTCATTCCCAGAATCATCCTCATGAACTCCTCTGGACTCTCTCCAATAACAACACATCATTTCTGAAATAATGGGGCCCAAAACTGTTGACAATACTCCAAGTGTGACTTGACTAGTGTCTTATAAAGCCTCTGCATTATCTCCTTGCTTTTATATTCTATTCCCCTTGAAATAAATGCCAACGTTGCATTTGCCTTCTTTACCACAGACTTAACCTGTAAATTAACCATCTGGGAGTCTTGCATGAGGACTCCCAAGTCCCTCTGCACCTCTGATGTTTGAACCTTCTCCCCATTTAGATAATAGTCCGCACTATTGTTGCTTTAACTAAAATGAATTATCATGCATTTCCTAACTGCCACTTTTTTGTCCATTCTTCCAATTTGTCTAAGATCTGCTGCAATCGCATTGCTTCCTCAGCACTACCTACCCCTCCACCTATCTTGGTATCATCTGCAAACTTTGCCACAGAGCCATTAATTCCATTATCCAAATCATTGACAAACAATGTGAGAAGTAGTAGTTCTGATACTAACCACTGAGGAACAGCACTAATCACTGGCAGCCAACCAGAAAAAGCCCCCTTTATTCCCACTTGCTGCCTCCTGCCTGTCAGCCATTCTGTTATCCATCTTTTCTGTAACACCAGAGGATTTTCTCTCGTTAAGTAGCGTCATGTGTGGCATCTTATCAAATGCCATCTGAAAATCCAAGTAAATGACATCAACTGCCTCTACTTTGTCCATCCTGCATGTTACTTCCTCGATGAACTCTAACAGATTTGTCAGACAAGACTTCCCTTTACAGAAACTATGCTGACTTGAGTCTCCAAGTTCCCTGTAATAGTAGACTCCAATACTTCCTCAACCACTGGACAACACACACAGCAGGCCAGGCAGTGTCTATGGAAAAAAGCACAGTCAAAGTTTCAGGCTAAAACCCTTCAGTAGGATACCTACCACTGAGGTTAGGCTAACTGGCCTATAATTTCCTTTTTTTTTGCCTTCCTCCAGTCTTAAAAACTGGAGTGACATTTGCAATCTTCCAGTCCTCTGGGTCCATGCCAGAATCAAGTGATTTTTGACCAATGCACCTATTATGTCTTCAGCAAACTCTCTCAGGACTCCGGGATGTAGTCCATCTGACCCCAGTGACTTATCCACCTTAAGACCTTTGAGTTTGCCTAGCAGTTTTTCCTTTGTAATAGCAATGGCACTCACTCTTGCTTCCTGACACTCACAGACAATGTGAGAAGTAGTAGTTCTGATACTAACCACTGAGGAACAGCACTAATCACTGACACACTGCTTGTGTCTTCCACAGTGAAGACAGGTGCAAAGTACTTGCTAGTTCTTTGTCCCCCATTACTACCTCACTAGCATCATTTTCCAGTGGTCCAATATCAACTCTCACCACTCTTTTACTCTTTATATAACTGAAAAAAAATTTTATCTCCCATTTTATGTTATTGGCTATTTTGCCCTCCTATTTAATTTTTTCCCTACTTTTACCTTTTTTAGTTGTCTTTTGTTGGATTTTAAAAGCTTCCCAACCATCCAACTTCCCACTCACTTTTGCAACCTTATATGCCCTTTCCTTGGCTTTTATGCAGTCCTTAACTTCCTTTGTCAGTCACTCAGTCACAGTTGCCTAGCCCTGCCATTTGAGAACTTCTTTTTCTGTGGGAGATATCTATCCTGTGCCTTGTGAACTATTCCCAGAAACTTCAGCAATTTCTGCTCTGTCGTTGCCAACCACGATGGCCATCTAAGCTAGTCCTATTGGCCTATATCATAGAGCCATGGAGTCATACAGCATGGGAATAGGCCGTTCAGCCTAACTCATCTATGCTGACCGTGTGCTCAATGAATTAGTCCCTCCCCTCGGCCCTTGGCAGCCCTCTAAACTTCTCCTATCTATATTATCTATATTATATATGTGTATATATATAAAATATAGGTGGCTTTTAAACGTTGCTAATATACCTGGCTCGACCACTATTTCTGGATGCTTATTCCAAATATGCACCACCCCTTGTGTAAAGAAGCTGCCCCTAATGTCCATTTTAAACCTTTCATATCTGATCTTAAACTTATGCTCCCTTGTCAAAGCCCTTGCTAAAGTCCATATAGAATATATACACTACCCTATCCTCATCTACCCTCTTGGTAACTTGCCCGAAGAATTCCAAGAGATTATGTGAGACATAACTTCATACACACGAAGCTGTGCCCACTGTCCTGAATCAGACCTGGTTTCTTCAAATGTTGGTAGATTCTGTCCCTCACAATCCCTTCTAGTGGTTTACCCACTACTGATGTCAAACATATTGGCCTGTAGTTTCCCGTTTGTTTTTGCCACCATTTTTAAACAATGGTACCACATCGGCCACTCTTCAATTCTCTGGAACCTGACCGGGGATGAAGCGAAGATCTCTGCAAAGGCTACCACAATTTCGAGCTTCCCACAAGGTCCTAGAAAGCACCAAATTGACCCCTGGAGACTGATCCACCTTAATGCATCTACTAAGGCCTCCAATAATTCTTCTCTGCTAAATCGTATGTGGTCTAAGACAAAACCACTCATATATCCTATTTCCTTAGCATCCATCATCTTCTCCACAGTAAAAAACTGAATAGAAATGTTCACTCCTTTCCTTTGGTTTCAGACAAAGATGGCCATGCTGATCTTTAAGGGGACTTACTTTCTCCCTGACCTCCCTTTTGCCCTCCTATCTTCTCTTTTACTTGTGCTTCCACACTTTAGTAGTCAGCGAGAGATCCACGAGGTTCCAATTTCATAAAACTTCAAAACCTACCCCTCAAAACCTCACCTCTCCATGTATGTGACCAACTGTCTTTTAAATGTTGATTTATTACTGCTTCACCACTTCCTCTGGCAACTTGTTCCACTTACTCATTGCCCTCTGCATCAAGAAGTTGCCCCTCAGATTCATTTTAAATATTCCCTCTCTCACTTTAAATCTATTCCCTCTCATTTTTTTTTTAATTTCCTTACCTTGGGAAAAAGAATATGTGCATAAATTCTATCTATGCTCCTCATGAATTTATACTCTCCAATAAGGTCACCCCTCGATCTCCTACGCTCCAAGGAATGAAGTTCTAACCTGCCCCAATTCTCCCTATAACTCAGGCCCTCGAGTCCTGGCAATAATCTTGTAAATAATAAGAGAGGAGCGGCATGGTAGTGTACTGGCTAGCACGAAGCTTTACGGTACCAACAACCCGAGTTCAATTCCTGCCACTGTTTGTACGTTCTCCACGTGACCATGCGGGTTTCCTCCCTCAGTCCAATGAACTACTAGTTGGCCATTGTAAATTGTCCTGTGATTAGGTAAGGATTCAATTTGGGGACTGCGATGGATGTGAATCGAAGTGCCTGAAGGACCTATTCTGCACTGTATCTCAATAAATAAAAAAAAAATCCTTCTTTGCACTCCTGCTAGTTTAATAACATATTTCCTGTAACAGGGATGTACTTCAGTTGTGGCCTCATTAACATCTTGAGCAATTGTAACATAAGGTCCCAGCTTCTACACTCAGTACCTTGACTGATGAAGAACAGCATGTCAGATGCCTTCTTCACCATCCCATCTCCCTGTGACACCACAACTGTGCAGCTAGGTTCGTCTCCCAGGGCCCTACCATTCACATGAGTGGAAATGAAGGGTGAAAATCGGTCAGGTGTTTGCATGATGGGAAGGTCAGGAATCAAAGATTGTACTTTTTGACAAGAAGAGTGGTGATGGCAGAGAAGAGGCCAATCCCTGAGGAGAGAGAGTTGTCCATATGGGAGCCAGGAGGGGAAGCAGAGATCAGGTTGATGGAGCAGAGGTGGATCTCATGACCAATAAAAGCCTAGAGAGGACATAAGGGAAATGGGATAGAAACAAGATAAAGATGCGAGCTCAAGGAAAAACACAGGCAGTTCAGCACAGTGAATGATGAATAGAGATGAAGGTTGAAATCACCGTCACGCTACAGAGGAATTAATCTTTGGATGAAAATATGCAAAGTGGCATTATTGTGTCGTGGAGTGCATTCAGTCATGGGAAGCTGATGCAAGGGCAGGCAGAGACTTATAGTTGCTACATGTTGATGCAACAGCAGCCCAAACAAGCATCAGATCACATCTGGCAGTGGCTTTAGCACAGACTGGCTCATGAAATATAAAATCATTACAAATCATTCATCAGATCACGACATACAAATCACCTGGAGGGAAATGAAGTGTCCGACATTTGTCAGCTCTGGGGAAGCTATTAGAAACCTGAATACTCTTTGGATTTATCCTACTGCCTGATGATTTGAGTCGAGGAATCCGGCCTCATGCTGCTGTGTGTTACTGACAGAACATCTTACTTCCAGCCGCCGAGCTCAAGGACAGATTCTATCACTGTTAGAAGACTCTTGAACAAACCTCTTTCAATATAAAGGTGAACTCTCTATCTCCCACTCCACCTCATCTGGGTCCTCCTACCTCATATGTCCGTCTGCACTGCATGCTCTCATTAACTGTAACACTATAATTCTGCATTCTGATTTCCGTTTGTACTACCTCATCATAGTTGTGTACAGAATGATCTGTCTGGATGGCAGGCAAACAAAAGCTTTTCACGATCTCGAAACTTGTGACAATAATAAAAGAAACACCTACAGTATTAACATTACCAATGTCAGAGGTGCCTCTTTTATTCAGTGAATGTATGATTCTAGATTTCTGTCTGCTCTTAAGTGAAAGCCATTTTCGTCCAGGACACAAGACCATGAGACCATAAGCTATAGGATTTGAATTAGGCCATTTGGCCCATTGAGTCTATTCTGCCATTTCATCATGGCTGATCCACTTTCCCTCTCAGCCCCAATCTCCTGCCTTCTCCCCGTATCCCTTTATGCCCTGACTAATCAAGAATATATCAGCCTCTGCCTTAAATATACCCAATGATTTGCCATGTACAGCTGCCAGTGGCAATGAATTACACAGATTCACCACCCTCTGCTCAAGAAATTCTACCTCACCTCTGTTCTTTTTCAATCTTTTTATTAGTTTCATAATAATAAACATAGCATAGTATTGATACAAAGTTATTGGGAATACGTTGTTATAATTGACATAGTTAAATATAAACCCAGTTGACACTTAAATGTTAAAACTCCCAATCATACAGGATACAGATGAACAATATAAAACAAAGAAAAATATCTAAAAAAATCATGAAAAAGGAAAAAAAATATATAAAAATATACCCCCCCCCCAAAAAATCTAACCTAAACAGTGTTAATCAACCAAACTAAAAAAAGACATGGGCTGTTATGTAACATCACAAAAAAAAAGGAACCATTAGTGTCAACGACTCTGTTTCTCTCAACAAATATCACAAAGAAATAAAATAAGTTTGAAAAAGGTCAAATTACATCATATGACAATGTTGAATAAATGGCCTCCAAGTCTTTTTGAATTTAATAGAGGGATCATAAACAGCACTTCTAATTTTTTCCAAATTTAAACACTGCGTAGTTTGAGAGAACCAATGAAATGTGGTAGGAGGATTAATCTCTTTCCAATTCAGCAAAATGGATCTTCTAGCCATTAATGTAAGAAATGCAATCATCCGACGAGCTGAAGAAGTTAAAAATGACTTGATTCTATCATTGGTAACCCAAAAATGGCAGTAATTGGGTGAGGTTGTAAATCAATATTCAAAACAGTTGAGATAATATCAAAAGTATCTTTCAAATATTTTTTCAACAGAGGACATGACCAAAACATATGAGTTAAGGAAGCTATCTCAGAGTGACATCTATCACATATAGGATTTATATAAGAGTAATAACGAGATAATTTATCTTTAGACATATGAGTCCTGTGCACTACTTTAAACTGTATCAACGCATGTTTAGCACATATAGAGGATGAATTAACTAGTTGAAGAACCTCTGTTCTAAATGGATGTCCCTCTGTTCTAAGGCTGCATCCTCTGGACATCTCAGTAGACATCTGACTATTACCAGACTGCAGTTTGTAGGAGCCTGATATACATTTAAGTGACTTCCGTGTTTCCTATACTACTCTTCAAAGGGTATTGCATTGGATGTGAAGTACTTAAGGATATCCTGAAAAAGTGACATTGATGTCACAGCCAAGAAAGCTCAGTATGGTCTCTACTTCCTGAGGGGGTGAAAGAAATTTGGCATGTCAGAATCAGAATCGGCTTTCTCCAACCCATCGACCCCTAACAATTTGGATGAGGAATTTCAGCTAAGAAATTCAAAGTTCAAATTTATTATCAAAGTATGTATGTATCAAAGAAATGATACAATGTTCCTCCAGAATGATATCACAGAAACACAAGACAAACCAAGACTAAAAAAACTGACAAAAACCACATAATTATAACATATAGTTACAACAGTGCAGAGCAATACCATAATTCGATAAAGAACAGACCATGGGCACGGTAACTAAAAAGTCCCAAAGTCTCTCGAAAGTCCCATCATCTCACGCAGACGGTAGAAGGAAGAGAAACTTCCTTCCTGCCATGAACCTTCAGTGCCGCAAACTTGCCGATGCAGCACCCTGGAAGCACCCGACCACAGCTGACTCTTGAGTCCGTCCGAAAACTTCGAGCCTCCGACCAGCCCTCCAACACTGAGCATCGAGCACCATCTCTGCCGAGCGCTTTGACCCCAGCCCTGGCAACAAGCAATAGGCAAAGCTGAGGATTTGGGGTCTTCCCTTCCGGAGATTTTCGATTGCACAGTAGCAACGGCTGCGAAGCGGGCATTTCAGAAATTTCTCCAGATGTTCCTCCGTGCTTTCACATCTGTCTCCATCAAATCAGGATTGTGCATGGTACTTGCTTACAAATACAATATCATTTCGGAGTGGCCGCACGTGCTATGTTGTGTCGCCATCTTCTCCTCCCCTCTGGATTGGCAAGGGCATTAAAGTTTATGCACAGAAGGCAGGAGAATGGGGTTGAGAGGGTTAATAAATCAGTCATGATAGAACAGTGGAACAGACTCGATGGGTTGAATGGCCTAATTCTGCTCCTATGTCTTATTGCCTTATGGTCTTAAAAGTAGCTATGAATAGAGGGGCAGAAGGTCTGAACAGGTAAAGCAGTGCAATGCCAGCCTAGCTGTTGTGATCTGAGAAGATCACCATGTCATGGTGTGAAGATTAATTCAATAAATTAATTTCTTAAAAATTAGGGGAACAGACAGGAAACTCCGTGGGCAAGAAAAGGATTCTCCGATGATACAGTCCTGACGAAGGGTCTCGGCCTGAAACGTCGACTGTACCTCTTCCTAGAGATGCTGCCTGGCCTGCTGCGTTCACCAGCAACTTTGATGTGTGTTGCTTGAAATTCCAGCATCTGCAGATTTCCTCGTGTTCCCCAATGATATGTTGCATCTCGGGTATCGCTGATTGAGTCCTCAGCATTCTTAAGTGGGAGGGTGAACAGCCTGTGGTCAGGGTCCATGTAGGTACCAATGACATGGGTAGGATGAGTGACGAGGTTCTGCAGTGGGAGTTCAGGGAGTTAGGTACTAAATTAAAGGGCAGGATCTCCAGGGTTGTGATCTCAGGATTGCTACCTGTACCACATGCCAGTGAGGACAGAACTAGGAAGATTACACAGTTTAATATGCGGCTAAGGAGTTGGTATAGGAGGGAGGGCATAAGATTTTTGAATTATTGGACTCTTTTCCAGGGAAGGTGGGACCTGTACAGAAGGGACAGCTTGCATCTAAACTGGGTGGGGGGGGGGAGGAACTAATAACCTAGCAGTAAGCTTTATTAATGCTACACAGTGGTGTTTAAACTAGAGTTTCAGGAGGATGGGAACCAGAGTGCCAGAACAGTTGGTGGAGCGGTTGTAGAGACAGATGTGGTTAAGAACTTAGACAAAGGCAGGAATTAAAAAGTTGAGCACTAATATCCTGAGCGGTGTAAACTTCCATGCATAAATATCGTAGGAAAGGCGGATGAGCCCAGGGCATGAACTAACTTCTGGAATTATGACGTTGTAGCCATTAGTGAGACTTGGTTGCAGGAGAGTAGGACTGGCAGCTCAGTATTCTGGGGTTCCATTGATGTGACAGAGGAGGAGGGATTGAAGGAGGAGGGGTGCATTACTAGTCAGAAAAATGTCACGACAGTGCTCCATCAAGACAGACTGGAGCATTCGACTAGTGAGGTGTTAATGGTGGAACTGAGAAATAAGAAAGGTATGACCACGTTAATGGGGCTATATTACAGATCACCGAAGAGTTCTAAGGATTTAGAGCAACAATTTTGTAAAGAGGTAGCAGACTGTTGCAAGAAACATAAGGTTGTTATAGTAGGTGATTTTAACCAACCACATATTGACTGGGAATCCCATACTGTAAAAGGACTAGATGGGATAGAGTCTGTCAAATGTGTTCAAGAAAGTTTCCTTCATCAGTACGTAAAAGTCCCAAGGAGAGAGTGTACAATACTGGATCTGCTATTTGGGAATTGGATAGAGCAGCTGACAGAGTTTATGTCTTTGTATCCAGTGACCACAATGCCATTAGTTTCAAAGTAAATATGCAAAGAGATAGGTCTGGTCCATGGGTTGAGATTCTAAATTGGAGAAAGGACAGTTTTAATGGTACCAGAAATGATCTGGCAAGTGTGGACTGGGACAGGCTGTTTACTGTTAAAGGTTTACTTGGAAAATGGGAGGCCTTCAAAAACAAAGTTTGAGAGTACAAAGCTTGTATGTACCTGTCAGAATAAAAAGTAAAGATAGCAAGTGTAGGGAACAGTCGTTTTCAAGAGATAGTGAGGACCTGGATAAGAGAAAGAAGGAGGTGCATCGCAGATATAGACAAGTAGGAACAAATGAGGTGCTTATGGAGAACAAAAAATGCAAGAGGGCACTTAAGAAAGAAATCAAGAAGGCTAAAAGAAGACATGAAGTTGCTGCAGCAGACAAGGTGAAGGAGAATTCTAAGGGATTCTACAGGTATGTTGAGAGCAAAAGGATTGCTGAGATAAAATTGATCCTCAGCAAGACCCAAATGGTTATCTATGTGTGTAGCCAAAACAGATGGGGGAGATCTTAAATCCATTCTTTGCATCTGTATTTACTTGGAAGATGGACACAGAGTCCATAGAAATGAGGCAAAGCAGCATCAACTTCATGGACCCTGTATAGATTACAGAGGAGGAGCTGGTTTGCCACCATTAGGAAAATCCCCTTGGCCAGACGAGGTGTCCCCTCAGACCCTATTAAGTCAAGTCAAGTCAATTTCATTGTCATTTTGACCATAAGCTGCTGGTACGGTACACAGTAAGAACGAAACAATATTCCTCCAGAAACCTGGTGCTACATGAAACAATATAAAACCACACTAGACTATGTGAGACAGCACAAGGTGTCAAATACAGAAATTGCTGGTTCCCTAACAGATATATTTCATCCTTAGTGACAGGAGAGGTACCAGAGTGTTGGAGGATAGCCAAGGTTGTTCTGTTGTTTAAAAAATGCTCTAAGCATAAACCAGGAAATTATAGGCCAGATAGTCTGACATAAGTTGTGGGAAAGTTATTGGAAGATATTCCAAGGGACCAGATACAGTATGTAAGTATTTGGATAGGCATGGACTGATTAAGGATAGTCAACATGGCTTTGTGCATGATAGGTCCTGTCTAACCAATCTCACAGAGTTTTTTCAAGGAAGTTATCAGGAAAGTGGATGTAGGCAAGGCATTTGACAGGGTCCCATTTTGGCATTCAGGATGTGCTAGCAAATTGGATGAGACATTGACAAACGAGAGAAAACCTGCTGATGCTGGAAACCCAACCAACACACAGAAACTGCTGGAGGAACTCAGCATGCCAGGCAGCATCTATGGAAAAAAAAAGTACGGTGAATGTATTGGGTCAAAGGGCCACGGCCCAAAACATTACCTGTACTTTTTTCCCTGACTGTACTTTTTTCCATAGATGCTGAGTTCCTCTAGCATCTTGTGTGTGCTGCTTGGATGAGACATTGACTTTGTGGGAGAAGCCGGAGAAAGGTAGGAGGTGGTTGCCTCTCTGACTGAAGGCCTGGGACTAGTGGTGTACTGCAGGGTTCGGTGCTGGGTCAATTTTTGTTTGTCATCGTTATCAATGATCTGGATGATAATGTGGTTAACTGGATTAGCAAATTTATAGATGGCCCCAAGATTGGAGGTGTAGTGGACAATGAGGAAGGCTATCATGGCCTACAGGGGGATCTGCATCAGCTGGTAAAATGGGCTGAAAAATACAGACGGAATTTAATGCAGACAAGTGCGAGGTTTTTCACTTTGGTAGGACCAACCAGGGTAGGTCTGACACAACCAGGGCACTGAGTGAGCTAAAGCAAAGGGGTCTGGGAATACAGGTCAATAATTCATTGGAAGTGGCATCTCAGGTAGTTAAGGTTGTAAAGAAAGCTTTTGGCATATAGGCCTTCATACATCTATGTATTGAGTACCGAAGATGGGATGTTATGTTGAAGATGTATAAGACATTGGTGAGGTCTAATTTGAAGTATTTTGTGCAGTTTTAGTCACGTAGCTACAAGAAAGATGTAGGCAAGGTTGAAAAAGTGCAGAGAAAATTTACAACGATGTTGCTGGGTCTGGAGGACCTGAGTTATAAGGAAAGATTGAATAGGTTAGGACTGTATTCTTTAGAACATATAAGATTGAAAGGAAATTTGACAGTGGTGTACAAAATTATGAGAGGTATATATAGGGTAAATGCAAGCAGGCTTTTTCCACTGAGGTTGTGTGGGACTACAACCAGAGGTCATGGGTTAAGGGTGATAAGTGAGAAGTTTAAGGGGAACATGAGGCGAAACTTGTCATTCAGAGGTCCTTGAGATGTGGATTGAGTTGTCACTGCAAGTGGTCAATGCAGGCTCGATTTCAACATTTAAGAGAAGTTTGGATAGGTAAGTGGATAGTAGGGATATGGAAGGCTATGGTCCCTGTGCAGGTCAATGGTAGGCAGTTTAAATGGTTTCAGCATGGACTAGATGGGCCAAAGGGCCTGTTTCTGACCTGTACTTCTCTATGACTCTACAACTATAAATCTGCCAATGTTGTGTTTCAGAATCAGCATGAAAAATGACAATGCATTACTGTAAAAGCAATTCCCACTGTTAGGAGCCGTTTCCATCTCTATTCAGTCTGACCCAACCACCTATTCTAATTGGGAACTTCAAATGACACTTCACATCATGGCATCTTATTGCATCTATTTCACTCTTTCAGGTTTAAGATGCAAGGAGACAGTAGATCAGAAGTCTCGGCCTGATATATTGACTCTTTATTCCCCTCCATAGGTACTGCCTGACCTATTGAGTTCCTTCAGCTTTTTGTGCGTTGCAGTTGATGCATAGACAGGTTAGTTCTCCCACAATGGAAAGAGGCAACAATGTCTGAGGTGGTAAATGTTTTCCCTTTAACCTACAGTTGTGGTGGCTTCTTACCTGACCCCTGGAAACATGTCATGAGATCTTCAGTTCGCTATATCTCCAGGAGAGGACCATGTATTCTTTGTGTCAACATTCTTCGAGCATCCGATTACACACAACTTCTGCTTGGTACATTGGCAAATTTTACTTTTAATTTTGCATTTTCAAGTTGTGAACATTGCTGGCAAAGCATAGTTTATTGAACATATCTATTAGTCCTTGAGCATAACTCTTTACCATAAGATATAGGAGCAGAGTTATGTCATTTGGCCCATCAAATTTTCTCGCCTCTCTATCATGGCTGATTTATTATCCCTTTCAACTCCATTCTCCTGCTTTCTCCCTGGACCTTTAACACCCCCCCCCTTACTAATCAATAATCCATCGTTCTCTGCTTTAAATATACACAATGACTTGGCTTCCAGAGCCACGTGTGGCAATGATTCACCACCTGCTAGCTCAAGAAATTCCTTCTCATCTGTCCTAAGTAAACGCCCCCCTACTGTGAGGATAAGCCCTCTAGTCCTAGAGTCCCCCAGAATGGGAAACATCCTCTCCACATCCACTCTATCTAGGCTTTTCAATATTCAATAGGTTTCAGTGAGATCCCCACTCATTTTTCTAAACTCCAGCGAGTACACACCCAGAGCCATCAATTACTCCTCATAAATTATTATTTCATATTTGTACTTTCCTGCAAGAAAGAAGAGGCCATTCAGCTCATTAATCACAAGGCCCCACTTATTTCCCATTGTCTTACTCATGGACATCAATATCCCTTTGATTCATCTCCCACCCCCATTCCTCACTAAGAGTCATTTGCAGGAGCCAGTTCAAGCCACACGTTTGGTAAGGATGGCAATTTTTTTCAATAAAGAATCTCAATAAGTCAGGTGAGTTTTTATAACAATCTAATAGTTTCATCGCCACTTTTACAGATACAGGTTGATCACCCCTTACCCGAGTTTCCAAAATCTGAAAAACTCCGAAACCCAAAAATTTTTTGAGCGCTGAAATGACATCACAAATGGAAAATTCCACAGGGTGCTGGGAAGGTTCCCTGGTGATGCACAGGTCTCGAATGAAGATCTTGATCGTGTATTGAAGGAGTGGATCTGTCAGCGTCGGCGTGAACTTGTGCCACTTAACTGTATGCCGATCATCGAAAAAACAAAGGTCCATCACGACAAGCTGAAAACTGAAAGTAATTGTGAATATTTAGCAGACTAGTTTTGCAGAAATTTAAAAGACATTAGATTTTTAAAGATTTAAAAATATTTAAAGATAAAGCGTCTGCTGATCACAAAGCAGCAGAGAAACTCATTGACGAGTTTGTGAAGAGGGATGCGAATGAGATGTGGTCTGTCAGGAACATAAGAGCCATTTCATTCCCTGAGCTTTGAGACACTCCTCCAAGTTAATATGACCAGGGAGTGATGATCCAGTGGGAGGGGTGATGGGTGCAACATTAGTACTGAAGCAAGTAACAGAAAACAGAGACAAGGTGTGGAAAAGTTGTAATTAGAAGCTTGCTAATTATTTATCTTACTGACGAATTACAGTATCTGCAAGCATTTCGTTGTTACAGTAACTAAATGTCATCCAAAGTACCTTGAAGCTTTCTGAAGGGGTTTTGAACACTACCAGTTCATTCAAGTCATTCTTTTGGGTAGAAAATGATGCTGAGACACATCCCAGGATGAGCTGGGACACATCATCATCAACGTAACCTGGTGTCGTCAGGTGTTTCGGGTCTTTCAATAACCAGGCACACTCACCCAGGTGACCCCGCTAGGGTTAATCATGCTTTGGCTTGTGTCCCAGGACCATTGGCTCACAGGTCACACCTCTTGCTCTGTGACGGTCCTGATGGCTTCTTTCTTTGCAGCCTCCATGATGCCAAGGACAGAGTAGATTCTGCTCAGCGAGCAGCCTGCAAAACATCTAGTCCCCACCTCTATAGGCTTGCATCGTGCCCCCCCAACCCTGTCTCTGACACTGCTCTACCAGTTCCTGGTATTTGGCTTTGGTGCACTCCTCAATCCGGTCTTCCCGGGGAACTGACAGTTCTATCATGACCATCTGCTTCAAGGTTCCTGGCAGAACGACCATGTCAGGCCTCAGGGATGATGATGTGGTGAAGTCAGGGAACTTTAATTGCTTGCCAAGATCAACTTTCAGAATTTTGACTTTAAAATAAATGATTGAACACAATAATATTATTGTGAACATATATCAGAATCCCTCTATTGTTATAGGTACTGCTTGTACTTAGAGTACCAAATCACTTATTACTGCAGTGTCGACTGAGAGAGAACAAATACGTATTTTATCTCTTGGTAGCATATGTCCTGCAGTCTTACAATGTAAGCCACAGATTTGAGTCTTAAAGCATGATTAATAAACAATTCCTGGATCAACCAAACATGACATAGTGGCAACAATCCAATAGATGTTGAATTTGACTTTTAAAAAGTCAACACTACTTGGTGATAACTGCGTGCACAGACTGTGTGAAGAGTAGCTGTACTGACTACCCTGGGAGGCTGACGATACCTAAAGATTCGATATGACTGATGTTCTAACTAATTTATAACCGGAGTGCTGTGCACAGTTGTGGCCACTCTGCTCCAGTAAAGACGTCATTAAGCCAGTAAAAGTGTTAGGGGGATTTACGAGGACGTTGCCAGTGTTCAAAGTCCTGTTACAGGGAGGATATGGGCAGGTAGGACGTTGTTCCTTGGTACATAGGAGACTGAGGTGGGGCACAGTTAGAGTGAAAGCAGACATGTCTCTTTCCCACTTTTGAGGAATCAAAGGATGAAGGGTTTCAACACAAAACATTGACTCTTTATTCCTTTCTGTAGATGCTTCCTGACTTGCTGAGTTCCTCCAGTGTTTTGAATGCGTGACTGAAGAATCAGAGATGTAGGTTTAAGGGGAGAGGGGAGACATTTAACAGGAAGCTGAGGGAAGGCTTTTTCATACAGTGAGAGGGCAGTGAACGAGCTGCCAGAGACAGTGGCTGAAGCAGGTACAGGTACCACAACTAAGAGATGTTTGGATAAGTACTTGGAGAGGAAAGGGTTAGATACGGACTAAAGGTGTGTAAGTAGGACTTGGGTGGGTGCCTTAGTCAGCTTGGGATAGTTGGGCCTAAGGTGATTCTGTGCTGAATTACCTGATGACATTCGATGCATTTCTTGAACGATATACTGTAGCTGTCGAAGGGAAGGTAATTTCCAGCCCGTTGTTACAAGGCAGGGTCATTGGATCATTGAACAGTCAGGTAAGAAGCTATTCTGAGAATTAGAACTCTGACAAGACACCTGACATTGGCAAGCAAACACAGGCTGAAAATGGCCCAAGGTTGCCAAATACTCCTCATATGTTAACCCCCTTACTCCCTGAATCATCCTCATGAACCTTCTCTGGATTCTCCCCAATGCAATACATCCTTTCTGAGACATGGGGCCCAAACCTGTTAACAATTCTCCAAGTGTAGCCTGACCAATGTCTTATACAGCTTCAGCATCATCCCTTTGTTTTTATATTCTATTCTCCTTGAGATAAATGCCAACATTGTATTTGCCTTCTTTACCACAGATTCAACCTATGAATTAACCTTCTGCAAGTTTTGCATGAGGACTCCTAAGTCTCCCCGCACCTTTGACGTTTGAACTTTCTCCCCATTTAGATAATAGTCTGCACTATTGTTCCTTTTACCAAAATGCATTATCATACATTTCCCAACACTGTATTCCATCTGCCGCTTTTTTGTCCATTCTTCCAACTTGCCTAAGTCCTGCTGCAAGCACATTGCTTCCTCAGCACTACCTACCCCTCCACCTATCTTCGTATCATCCGCAGACTTTGCTACAAAGCCATATTCTACAGATATGTTAAAAGCAAAAGGATTGCAAGGGACAAAATGGCCCTCTGGAAGATCCGAGTGGTAATTAATGCTGGAGCCAAAAGAGATGGGGGAGATCTTAAATGGATTTTTTGCATCTGTATTTACTCGGGAGATGGAGACAAAGTCCACAGAAGAGAGGGGAAGCAGCAGCAAGACCATGGACACTGTACAGATTACAGAGGAGGTGTTTGCTGTCCTGAGGCAAATCAGGGTGGACACATCCCTAGGGCCTGACAAGGTAGTTTCTTGGACACTATGGGAGATTAGTGAAGAAATTACAGGGGCCATAGCAGAGATGTTGAATTCATCCTTAGTAACAGGTGAGGCACTGGAGGATTGGAGGATAGCTAATGTTCTGCTGTTTAAGAAAGACCTAGGGATAAACCAGAAAATTATAGACCAGTGAGCCTGATTATCAGCAGTGAGAAAGCTATTGAAAGGTATTCTAAAGGATGGGATATATAAGAATTTGGATAGACATGGATCAATTAGTAATGGTTAGCATGGCTTTGTGCATGGTAGGTCAAGCTTAACCAATTTTATGGAGTTTATCGAGGAAGTTACAAGGAAAGTTGAAGACAAGGCAGTGGATATTTTTTATACAGGCATTAGAAAGGCTTTTGACAAGGTTCTGCTTGGAAAGTTGGTGAAGAAGTTTCAGTGGCTTGGGATTCAAGATTTGACAATGTCTAATGTCAATGGATTAGACATTGGCATTGTGGAAGAAGCCAGAGAGCGGTAGTTGATGGTTGCTTCTCTGACTGGAGGCCTGTGTCTAGTGGAGTGCCATGGGGATCAGTTGTTGTTTGTCATCTATATCAAGGATCTGGATAACAATGTGGTTAACTGGATCAGCAAATTTGTGGATGACACCAAGATTGGGGGTGTACTTGACGATAGACAATAGGTGCAGGAGTAGGCCATTCGGCCCTTCGAGCCAGCACCACCATTCACAGTGATCATGGCTGATCATCCACAATCAGTATCCAGTTCCTGCCTTATCCCCATTACCTTTGATTCCGCTAGGTAATCAAATTGACAGTGAGGTAAGTTATCAAAGCTTGCAGTGGGATCCAGAGCAGCTGGAAAAATGGGC
This sequence comes from Mobula birostris, assembly GCF_030028105.1. Lineage (NCBI taxonomy): Eukaryota > Metazoa > Chordata > Chondrichthyes > Myliobatiformes > Myliobatidae > Mobula > Mobula birostris. Next base: position 213,190,293 of record NC_092372.1, on the reverse strand, counting down.
TGAAAATTAGCAGATGGAATTTAATGCAGACAAGTGTGACGTGTTACACTTTGGGAGGACCAGCTGGGGGAAGTCTTACATAGGAAGTGGTATGGCACTAAAGAGAGTGATAGAAAATAAGGATCTGGGAATACAGATCCATAATTTCTTGAAAGTGCGTCACAGGTAAATAGGGTCCTAAAAGAAATCTTTTAGCACATTGTCCTTCATAAATCAAAGATTGAGTACAGGAGGTGGGATGTTATGTCGAAATTGTATAAGATGTTGGCGAGGTCTAATTTGGAGAATTGTGTGCAGTTTTGGTCACCTACCTACAGGAAAGATGTAAATAAGGTTGATCAAGTACAGAGAATATTTAAAAGGATGTTGCCAGGACTGGAGGACTTGAGTTAAAAAGAAAGTTTAATGTAGAAGATTGAAGGGAGATTTGATAGAGGCATACAAAATTCTAAGGGTTATAGATAAAGTAAATGCAAGCAAGCTTTTTCCACTGAGATTAGGTGAGACTACAACTGGATGTCATGGGTTAAGGGTGAAAGGTGAGAAGCTTAAGGGGAACATGAGAGGAAACATCTTCATTCAGAGGGCTGTGAGAGTGTGGAATGAGCAGCTAGTAGGTGCTGGATCCAGTTTTGATTTCAATGTTTAAGAGAAGTTTGGGCAGGTACGTTGATGGCAGAATTATGAACGGCTATGGTCCATGTTCAAGTCAATGGAACTAGGCAGTATTATTGGTTAAGCACAGACCGGATGGACCAAAGGGCCTGTTTCTGTGCTGGAGTTTTCTATGACTCTAAATTAGTAAATTGGTAATTTGGTGTATTATCATGACACAAATGGAAACCTTTCTCTGCATGCCATCCAGACAGATTATTTAATCGCATCAATGCATCAAAGTACAAAAGCACAAAGTTCAAAGTAAACTTACTGTCGAAGTACATGCTGTATATGTCACCGTAAACAACCTGAAATTCATCTTCTTGTGGGCATACTCAGTAAATCCAAGAAACTTAACAGAATCAGTGAAAGACCACATGCAACAGGAAGGACAAATGGTTAATGTGCAAAAGAAAACAAACTCTGCAAGTACAAAAAAAAAATAAATATGCAATAAATGTTGAGAAAATGAGATGAAGAGTCCTTGAAAGAGAATCCATAGGTTATGAGAACAGTTCAGTGATGGGGTGAGTGAAGTTGAGTGAAGTTATGCCCTCTGGTTCAAGAGACTGATGGTTGAAGGGTAATAACTGTTCCTGAACCTGGTGGTGTGGGTCCAGAGGCTCTTGTATCTTCTTCTTGATGGCAGCAGTGAGAAGAGAGAATGGCCTTGGTGGTGGGGTACCTGATGATGGAGGCTGGTTTCCTGTGACAGTGCTTCATGTAGATGTGCTCAATGGTGGGGAGGGCTTTACCCGTGATGGACTGGGCCGTATCCATTACTTTTTGTAGGATTTTCCATTCAAGGGCACTGGTGTTTCCATACCAGGCTCTAATGCAGCCAGCTAACAACTCTCCACTACACATCTATAAAGTCCGTCAAAGTTTTAAATGTCATGCAGAATCCCTGCAAGATCCTATGGAAGTAGAGGTACTGGCCGTACCGTCTTTGTAATTTACTTATGTGCTGGGCCCAGACCTCTGAAATGATAACACTGAAAATGTGATATTACTGACCTTCTCCACCTCTGGTCCCCTAATGAGAGGTGGGTTGTAGACATCTGCTTTCCTCCTCCTGAAGTCAATAATCAGTTCCTTAGGGTCTTGCTGACATTGAGTGAGAGGTTGTTGTGGTACCATTCAGCCAGATTGTCGATCTCCCTCCTATTTTCTGATTCATCACCACTTTTCATTCAGCCGACAGTGGTGTCATCAGCAAACTTGCATATGACATTGTAGCTGTGCTTAGCCTCACAGTCATCATTATTTGCTGAAACTGGAGAGGGTTCTCAAGAGGTTCATAAAAATTATTTCTGGATTAAATGGCTTGTGATATGAAGAGCATTTGATGGCTCTGGGCCTGTATTCACTAGAATTCAGAAGAATGAAAGGTGACCCATTGAAACCTGTCAAATGCTGAAAGGCCTTGATGGAGTGGATATGGAGAGGATATTTCCTATGATGGGAAAGTCTAAGATGAGAGGACACAGCTTCAGAATAGAAGGGCGTCCTTTTAAAATGGAGATGAGGAGGAATTACTCTCTGGAGCGGTGAATCTGTGGAATTCTTTGTTACAGACAGCTGTGGAGGCTGAGTCTTTATATATATATCCCATGAAGGGATATGGGAAGAAGGCAGGAGATTGGGGCTGAGAGGAAAATTGGATCAGCCATGATGAAATTGCAAGGCAGACTTGACAGGCCAAATGGCCTCAGGCCTCATTCTGTTTCTCTCTCTTATGGTCTTATGGTCTTATATGGTGAGTTGAGCAGGGGGTTAAGTACACAGCTTTGTGGTGCACCTGTGCTGATGGAGATGTTGTTCTCAATCTGAACTATGATCTGCAAGTGAGGAAATTGAGGTTCTAATTGCACAAGGAGATATTGAGGCCAAGGTCTTGAGGCGTATTGATTAGTTTTGAGGGAATGATAGTATTAAATCCTAAGCTGTGGTCAACAAAGAACATCCTAATGCTTTGCTGTCCAGATATTCCAGGATTGAGTGAAGAGCCAGTGAAAATGGCATCTACTCTGACCCTGTTGTACCAGTAGGCAAATTGGATCTCAGCCACTTCTCAGTTGAGATGTTTCATCACAAACCTCTTAAAGCACTTCATCACAGTGGATGTGAGTACTACCAGACCGGTCATTGATGCAGCTTACCACATTCTTGTTACGTCTCAGTATAATGGAAGCAGCTGGGTACCTCAGACTGTCAAAGTGAGAGGTTAAAGATCTCAATGAAAACTCCAGCCATTTGATTAGCTTAAGTCTTTAATAGTTGGCCAGGTTCCCCATCTGGGTTGGGTAATACAAGAGAAAAGCAAGAACTTGCTTTTCAGATTTACAGAGAAAATGTGGTGCATGCAGGCAATAAGGTGTAAAAGAATGATGAGGTGAGGTGTCCTACCGAAGGGTTTTAGCCAAAACTACTCTTTTCCATAGCTGCTGCCTGGTCTGCTGAGTTCCTCCAGCATTTTGTGCGTGTTGCTTGGATTTCCAGAATCTGCAGACTTTCTCTTGTTTGTGATGAGATGAGCTGCTGCAGATTGGGAGGTTAAATGGAAGGAGAAACTATACAATTCATGGTAGGGCTTAGTAGCATTGAAGTACAGGGGGATCCGGGGTCCATGTCTATGATTGACTATGCAAGTGATAAAGAAGGCCTGTGGCATGCTTGCCTTCATTGGCAGGGATTTTGAGTTTAAGAGTAAGGAAGTCATGTTGCACCTACATAAAATTTCTAAGTTCAAAGTTCAAAGTAAATTTATTACCGTATATGTCACCATGTACAATCCTGAGATTCATTTTCTTCAGGCAATCACATTAAACACAAGGCACAGAATAGAATCAATGACAACCAATGTGAAAAAATGTACACATACAAAAAGCAAGAGAAGAATAAAATAATAACAATAAATCAATAAGCAATAACTATCTATATTTTTATTGAACATAAGGTGAAGAGTCCTTGAACATGAGTCCTTAGGTTGTGGGAGCATCTCAGTAATGAGGCAAATGAAGTTGAGTGAAGTTACCCTCCCTGGTTCAGCAGCCTCATGGTTGAGGGGTAATAGTTGTTCCTGAACTTGGTGATGTTGTCCTCAGGCTTCTGTACCTTCTTCCTGATGGCAACAACAAGAAGGGAGTGTGGCCTGGGTGGTGGGGGTCCTTGGTAATGGATACTGCTTTCCTGTGACACTACTCTGGATAGATGTGCTCAATGGTGGGAGGGCTTTACCCGTGATGGACTGGGCCATATTCACTACTTTTTGCAGGATTTTCCATTTGAGGGCATTGGTGTTTCCATACTGGGACTGGTCGTCCCAGGTAGAATGTTGAGAGGGTGCAGAAGAAATTTACCTGGATGCTGCCTGGATCCGAAGGTATCAGAAATAAGGAAAGGCTGGTCATCGGGAGCCAAGGGGAGAGGCTTTGTAAACCATGGGATGCATAGAAAGGATAGACAGTCAGAATCTCTTCCCCCGGGTAGAAATGTCAAATGCTAGAGGACACACATCTAAAGTTGCCTGTGTCCATGTTGTATGACTCTATGAGAAGGGGGTAAGTTATCGAATCTAATAACATATTTGGATGGCTAAGTATATGTGTAGACTCAAAAGATTAGGATTAAGTCATAAAAAATGTCAAACCTGATTCTTGAGAAATCACATCCACATTCTGATTTTTCATCTTTTTTCAGTCCTGATTGAGAAGCTGCAGAACCTGGGCCTCTGCACCTCCCTCTGCAATTGGATCCTTGACTTTCTAACCAGAAAACCACAATCTGTGCGGATTGGTGATAACATCTCCTCATCACTGATGATCAACACTGGCACACCTCAGGGGTGTGTGCTTAGCCCACTGCTCTACTCTCTGTATACACATGACTGTGTGGCTAGGCATAGCTCAAATACCGTCTATAAATTTGCTGACGATACAACATTATTGGTAGAATCTCAGGTGGTGACGAGAAGGTGTACAGGAGTGAGATATGCCAACTAGTGGAGTGATGCCGCAGCAACAACCTGGCACTCAACGTCAGTAAAACGAAAGAGCTGATTGTGGACTTCAGGAACGGTAAGATGAAGGAACACACACCCATCCTCATAGAGGGATCAGAAGTGGAGAGAGTGAGCAGTTTTAAATTTCTGGTTGTTAAGATCTCTGAGGATTTAACCTGGTCCCAACATATTGATGTAGTTATAAAGAAGGCAAGACAGTGGCTATACTTTATTAGGAGTTTGAAGGGATTTGGCATGTCAACAAATACAATCAAAAACTTCTGTAGCCTACAAAGTATAGCCTACTAGCCTACAAAGTACCCAGGACATCTTCAGGGAGCAGAGTCTCAGAAATGCAGAGTCCATTATTAAGGACCTCCAGCACCCAGGGCATGCACTTTTCTCATTGTTATGAACAGGCAGGAGGTACAGAAGCCTGAAGGCACACACTCAGTGATTCAGGAACAGCTTCTTCCCCTCTGCCATCCGATTCCTAAATGGACATTGAATCTTTGGACACTTTAAAAAATATACAGTATTTCTGTTTTTGCATGTTTTTAAAAATCTATTCAATATATGTAATTGATATACTTGTTTATTTATTAATATTATTACTTTATTATTATTATTATTATTATCATCATTTTTTCTGCTAGATTATGTATTGCATTGAACTGCTGCTGCTGTTAACAAATTTCACATCACATGCTGGTGATAATAAACCTGATTCTGATTTATCTATTCCCTTCTCAAACACCTTCTGATTAGTATTAAGCAGTTGTGCCAGTCTCTGGTTAGCGCTACCATTTGGGCTGCCATTGCCTGTTGGTGTCACCCTAAGAGCTTTGACTGAGTGTCAGTCTAGTTGGATTTTTCTTAACTTTTCACATCCGATAAGTGTTGGCCCTCCATTTTTTAATACATAAAGCTCTAACTGCTGTGTTTTGCCTCTGTACATCACATTTACTTTCAGTTTGCCTTTGGGAGACACTTTTTCGCCTGTGTAAGTCTTTAGTATCACTGAGGTCTTCTCTAATGGTACCTTAGAAAACAGTCTACTGTAGTCAGCCTCTGAAATTATAGGCAAAGCTGACCCTGAATCCAGCTCCATTTTCAGTTTTACACCAAATACATCTATCGTGATCCAGATGATTTTGTGATCTGCTTCAGTTATACTATGCAGTTCTAGGCATGACAGTTCACCTTTGTCAGACTCTATGTTGTCTGATTCTGTTTTACATTCGGTAACTTTATGCATTTGCTTAGTTTTGAGTTTGAGACTTTTCATCTTCCTTACACATTCTCTCTATGCGATCTTGTCTGTGATACTTTCTGCAGACTCTTTCTTTGAATCAACAGGCATTTGGATCATGGGAGTATTTGCCACATCGATAACAATTTTGGCTTTTTGCACCATTCAGGGACAGTATGTGCATTTCACATTCTATCCTCCTTTTCCGTAGTTTTTCTGCAACCTTTGCAATGGTCCCTAATGATATTGCAATGGTCAATGAACATTCTAAGATAGTAATCTCTTTCAGACAGTAATCTCTGTTGAGTACTTTAACTATGCATACCACATACAAGCCCATCCCTTAATGCATTAGGAAGTGATAGTAAAGTCGCAGTACTGGGAAAGTTAATGCAGTTCTGCAATACATTCAGAAATACTCTCATCTTTTGACTGGTTCCTTTTGTAAAATCTAAATCTCTCAGCTGTTACTAGCAGTTTAGAGCTCAAGTGATTTTGTAAAATTATAACAATTTTCTTGAATGTCTTGCTTGCTGTCTTTTCAGGGGTTACTAGGTTGTGTAAGAGACTGTACATTCTTGGGCCCATTAAGCTAAGAAGTGTAGTGGCTTTCTTTTGCTTCTCTATATTGCTCGTCTGACAATACAGTTCAGCCCTGTCAATATACAACTCCCAGCCTTCATTAGTGCTATCAAATTCATCAATTTTCTTGACTGAAGCCATCGCCATGTTATTTTCACTTTAAATTTAGCGCATCTTTCAGGTTCATTCTCATCACCAATTTGCTGTGTCTGTGCACAACTACATATCAATTAAAGAAAAACATACACACCGGTGATGGCTTTAACTATGAATTCATATTGTAGCAAGAGAAAGAGAGAGAACAATGTGCAGACAACAGATCAATATGTAGTGCTAAGGGGGAGGGCTCATTGCTCTCAAAGAAATGGATCAATACATTACAATAGTGAATCTTGCTATGGATGACTTTGGAGGCCAAGTCAATAGGTATATTTAAAGCAGAGGTTGATAGGTTCTTGATTATTAAGGGCGCCGAAAGCAAGGGAAAAGCAGGAGGATGGTGATCAGAGGGAAAATATATCAGCCATGGTAGAATGGTGGATTGCCTCTACAAGCTAAATGGCCTGAGTTTTCTCATATGTCTTATGGTCTTACCTCTTCCCTCTTCATTTCTATTACTGGAGAAAGTGTTTGCAGTCTACATATATGTTGTGAAATTAATCATTAAATCTGTTTCCCCCATCTTGATTAAATTGTTCTTTGCCAATTTGTAACCAATATGAATTCATTAAGCCCGTGATTTTTTTTTTCTGGTTTTGAGGTATCATTCAGGTAATTTAATGTACTAAGTCCTCCCTAAAATCTAGTGCCCAAAATTGAACACCTTATGCTTAGAAATCAAAAAAATCTGCATTTGCTGGCAATCTGAGATAAAATTAGAAAATGCTATAAACACTGAACAGGGCAGGCAGCATCCGTGGAAAGAGAAACCCAATTATTGCTTCAGGTCCACGATCCTTCATTGGAGCTGGGAGGAAGAGAGAACAAGTGACAGACAAAATGGGGGAACAAAGGTTAAAACAAAAGAAATATACTCAGTGGTGGCTTTATTAGATACCTCCTGTACCTAATAAACTGCCCATTGAGCGTATGTTCATGGTCTTCTGCTGCTCTGGTCCATCCACTTCAAGGTTCGATGTGTTGTGTGTTCAGAGTTGTTCTTCAGCATACCACTGTTGTAACATGTGGTTATCTGAGTTACTGTCACCTTGAACCAGTCTGGCCATTCTCCTCTGACCTCTGTCATTAACAAGAGCCACAGAACTATCACTTACTGGGTGTTTTTTGTGTTTCTGTGAACTCTAGAGACGGTTGTGCACGAAAATCCCAGGACAACAGCTCCTGAGCTGCTTTAACCACCCCTTCTAGCAACAGCATTCATTCCACTGTTAATGTCACTTAGATCACAGTTTTTCCCCATTCTGATGTTTATTCTGATTAACAGCCGAACCTCTTGGCCGTGTCTGCATGCATTGAGATGCTGCCACATGAATCAATGTGGTGTGCATTCAGAGATGCTCTTCTGCACACCACTGTCGTAGTGAAGTTACTTGACTTGCTGTAACCTTCCAGCTTGAACCAGTATGGTCATTCTCCTCTGACTTCTCTCATTATAAAGCATTTTTGCCCACGTAACTGTAGCTCCCTGGATTTTTTTCTTTTTTGATTTTCTCTGTAAGTCTAGAGCTGACTGTGCATGTGTAAATCCCAGGAGATCAAACCATTCTGTCAGCACAAACAGTCAGTCCACGGTCAAAGTCACTTAGATCACTATTCTTCCCCATTCCCCATGATGTTTGCTTTGAATAACAGCTGAACCTCTTGACCATGTCTGCATGCATTGGCTTGCTGCCCAATAATTGGCTGCTTGGATATTTGCATTAATGTGTTGGTGTACAAGTGTACCTCATGAAATGTATCTTTGGCAGAGTGAGTCCTGATGAAGGATTTCAGTCTGAAACTTTGGCTGTTCATTTCTCTCTGTATCTGCTGCCTGACCTGTTGAGTTCATCCAGCATTTTGTGTATGTTGTGTATGAATTAATAGATCACTACGAATTAGATTATACTTTTACCCATTGTGGTGTAATTTAGATTTCCTATTTATACACCGACAGGGAGATATCTTGCATCAGATAAGTATGTTATTACTCTCCTACACTTGGTGATTGGAACTAGCACAATTTCAAGATTTTATTGTGCAGAAAAATTGTTGGATGGTGTGAGGATGAAACCAGTTTGATTTGAACTAGATATCTGTGTGCACTGACAGTTATGAAGTGCTTAGGAAACTTCCATCTCTACAAGGAACACTTCATCATAATTTTGGAACATAACGATGCTTACGGTAAATCCAATTCAGCAGGATGATAAAAGCAAACAATAAGTGCCCTTAAACCACTTTTTATTCATTTTACCTTCAAAGGGAAATTTAATCACATTGCTGGAAGAATTCTACTGTTTCTTATTTAGAGAATAATTAAAAATGCTCTTGAATACATTTTTATGCTATCGGGTGCAGCTGAAAAGAGCAACTGATTTTCTTTAACTGAAGTATAAATACCTCCAGATAACCCGAAGAAAAGATGATGGACCTACGTTACATAAGAGTACTGTGCATTTTGGAAGAAACAGCTTCTGAACATGGGAAGGTTGTCAGCTGGAGCAGATTAACTGGCCTCTCGACATATTCAGTGGCATCATGGCTGATCTGTGGTATTGAACCAGTCATTTTTTGAACTAATCTGCACAATTCTAATCACTACCTCTGTCTAGCAACACTATGACAATGTTTGATTTCAATAGAGTTTTTTTTTGTTTAAATTGTGTTCTTTAGAACATAGAACAGTATAGATCCTTTGGCAACAAAATTATGCCAACCAATATAAATTTACTTCACGATCAATCTAATTCTTCCCTCCTACACTGCACAAAGCCTTCCATTTCTCTTACGTCCAGGTGCTTATCCAAGGGTCTCCTAATCTGCCCTATTGTATGAGGAGAGTTTGATGCCTGTGGGCTTGTACTTGCTGGAGTTTCGAAGAAAGGGGAGCAATCTCATTGAAATCGACTGAATATTGAAAGGCCTATATAGAGTGGACGTGGAGAGCACGTTTCCAGTAGTGGGAGAGTCTAGGATCAGAAGGCAAAACCTCAGACTATAAGAATGTACCTTTAGAATAGAGATGAGGAAGAACTTCTCTAGCCTTTAAAGATGAATCTGTAGGTTTCATCATCATGACTGCCATGGAGGCTGTCATTGGGTGTATTTAAAGCAGAAGTTGACAGATTCTTGATTGGTAAGGGTGTCAATGGTTACAGGTTGAAGGCAGGAGAATTGGGTTGAGATGGAAAATAAATCAGCTATGATCAAACTGTCGAGCAGAACCGATGGTCCAAATAACTTAATTTTACTCTGATTTCTAATGGCCTTATGGTCATAAAGAGAAAGAATTTGAGGTGCATCAAACCCATTCACCCCAGAGATACTCTCTTCTCCCCCCCTTCCATCAGGCAGAAGATAAAAATGCTCGAAAGCACATACTACCAGACTCAAGGACAGCTTCTATCACATTTTTATAATGAACCTCTTGTACATTAGGGATGAGCACCTGACCTCAAAATCTGCTTAGACATGACCCTTGTACCTTATTGTCCACCTGCACTGCAGTTGCTCTGTAAATGTAACTGTAAGGCTATATTCTGCATTCTAAGTTGGTAAACTGGTTTATTATTTTCATGTGTGGGGTGGCGGGGTGGAGATATACATACGTCTCTAACAAAGGATTCCTAGCATAGGTGATTAGTACTTGATAAAAGTTCAAAGTAAATTTATTACCAAACTACGTATGTACCTATATGTACATGTAGTAGGTATAAGCACATATATTGGGTGGCGGGATAGAGATACAGTAGGTCTCTGCCAAAGGAGGTGTAAGGAGCTCCTTCCTTCCGCTAGCCTGCTGGTCACACTTGGGCAAGGTGTAGCACGTGTTTAGCACCCCCAGTCAGGGTTACATGAAGCCATGGGAGAAGATCACAAGTCCAGGTTATGAGACCATTGACACGAGGCAGACAGTCCCTGAAGAGTATTGACGATGGCTGGGGTCACCCCTCTTGTAAAGACACTGCCCAGAAAAAGCCAAAGGCAAACAACCTCTGCAGAAAAAAGTTGCCAAGAAGAATCACGGTCATGGGAAGACCATGATCCCCTATGTACTATGACATGGCACTCAATGATCAGCCATAATCTTATTGAATGGCACAGCAGGCTCGATGGGCCAGATGGCCTACTCCTACTCCTATTTCTTATGATGATGATAACGATTATTGTGTGTCCCTGTGCGGTACTGTTCAACGTTCTACATACCGAGTTCGAGTGGAAATCTTTCTCCTGCATAGTACCTACACCAATCATTTCATCACAGGAGAACATTGATGTAGTACAAGGGGAAAGCAATAGCAGATTGCAGAATATGTTATTACGGTTACAGTGACTATATTGCTGGTAGACAATAAGGTGAAAAGCCCATTATGAGGTTTCTGTTATTGCTTTTCCCTTTGCACTCCCTCAATTCATTTCTGTTTTGAAATAATCTTTATGGATGGCATGCAAAAAAAAATTTACTGCATCTTAGTAGACAGAACAATAAAAAAACAATTCAAGATTCAAAAAGTACATTTACTGTCAAAGAATGAATAAATTACATAACCTTGGGATTTGTTAGCTCACAGGCAGCTGCAAAGCAAGAAACCTGAAAGAACCCAATTAAAAAAAAAATAAACAACGGCCCCTAAAGTGCACAGAAAAAAAAATCACAGATCATGCAAACAATAGAAGCGAGCAACAACAACAGCATTCTGAACCAAATTAAGTCCTTAGATCCAAATCGCTGGAGCAGCCCAGAGTAGGCCCAAAGCCTTGGTATTCAGTTTATCATATTATTGGGGCAAATCATGGTAAAATTTGCAGACACAAAGCACAGCAGCTGGGAGCAGTCTCACAGTCTTAGCATCATAGAGAGGAGCCCCCAGTCTATTTGGGCCGGTGTTTAAATCGTCCAAACAGTAGACCTTACCTTGCGTTAGGATCTGGGCCCTGTTGTGGCAAATCACTTTGGGCCTAGAACATGCTGCCCAGTGATTTGCTTCGGGCCTATATTTCGTTGCTGAAGAAGTTGTTCTTAACCTCTCCGTATCAACTCAGCGCTTAGAGCAATCTACCTCACACGTGGTTTAGTTCTCTTCTACCTCATCTTCTCCTCTCCAAATCATTCGCTCCACCCAGCATGGCTCCATCTCCAATTGCATCGATTTTGCAGCGCACCAGCAGAGCACATCTCTCGAATTCGCTTTGCCTTCCCCCTCCTCTTCAAATTCAAATTCTAATTCCAAAATGAGCATAGACAAGATGCTGAAGAGATTTAGAAAGAAAATTTTGGATCTTGTAAACCCAGACAAAGACACTACCAACAGAGATTGTAAGCTCTTTATAATCACAAGACCAGAAGACTTAAGAGCAGAATTGGGCCATTCGGCCCATTGAGTCTCTTCCTCCATTTAATCATGGCTGTTTTAAAGTTGATTAAATTTCAAACAACGTAGAGATTTTGAGCGATTTACAGTGACGTAAAGTTCAAAGGAAACTTATTAACAAAGTACATAGATGTCACCATGTACTATCCTGAGATTCAATTTCTTGCAGGCATTCACAGTAAATACAAAGAAACACAGCAGAATCAATGGAAAACTACACACAATCAAAGATGGGCAAACAACTAATGTGCAAAAGACAACAAATTGTTCAAATATGTAAAGAAAAACAAAATTATAAATAAATATTGAGAAAATTAGTTTAGAATTCTTAAAAGTGAGTCTATAGGTTGTGGAATCAGTTCAGTTTTGAGGTGAATGGAGTTATCCATGCTGGTTCAGGAGCATGATCGTTGAACGGCAATAATTGCTCCTGAATCTGGTGGTGTGGGACCTAAGGCTCTTGAACTTCCTTCCCAATGGCAGCAGTGAGAAGACAACATGGCCTTACCAGATCCTAAGACTCCTAAGACTTCCTCATGGTTAGAGTCATAGAAACAGGCCCTTCAGGCAATCTAGGCCAGGCTGAGTCATTTAAACTGCCTATTCCCATTGACCTGCACCCAGACCTTAGCCATCCATAACCCTGCCATCCATGCACCTATCCAATCAAACATTGAAATTGAGCATGCATGCACCATTTGTGCTGGTAACTCATTCCACACTCTCACAACCCTCTGAGTGAAGATGTTTCCCCTCATGTTCCCCTTAAACTGCTCACCTTTCACCTTTAACCCATGACCTCTAGTTGTAGTCCCACCCAACCTCAGTGGAAAAAGCCTGCTTGCATTTATCCTATCTATACCCCTCACTTGACACAAACACCTGTTAGGGTGCATTCTCTAGTTACCTTATAAGGTAACCGTAGCCTTCAGCCAGGAGCAGATGTCATCAGGAGGTTCCCAACCTTCACCGAGTGTTTTGACCCTTAACCACAACACTCTCTAGTTGGTGGGCTGACAGTGGTGGCCAAATCACTGTCCATCTGCTCCTGGCTTCCAGCTTCCCCCCTTTTGCCTACTCCAAATCTAACAAGAGGCTCATTCTGCCTCTTCCCCCATCCAGGAGCTGCTTGTTTTTTGCTCCTTTCATCCAGGCCGAGCTGACAACAACCGCCATGCTGATTTGGCTGGGAAACCTCTGCAGCCGTTCTCCACAGGGAGCAACCATGTCTGCCATCCCTTGTCTTTACACTCCTGCACTAAGGGCTGGTACTTCAAGGCTGTTCTCTTGTGGGCCTCTTCCCATCCCTCCTCCCATGGCACAGCCAGCTCAACCAGAATTATTTTCTTGTCTTCGGTTGACCATAGTACAATGTCCGGGCGTAGGGTTGTGTGCACCACATCCGGGAACTGCAACCTCCTTCCCACATCGACCCTCATCTCCCAGGACCTGGCCGATAGCAGCAGATTGGTGTATGCCTCTATCAAATCCCCCCTCAATCTTCTATACTCCAAGGATTAAAGTCCTAACCTATAACTATAATTTCCTTATAACTCAGGTCCTCCAGATCCAGCAACACCCTTGTAAGTTTTCTCTGTACTCCGTAACTTCCTCAACCTTATTTACATCTTTCCTGTAGGTAGGTGACCAAAACTGCACACGGTACTCCAAATTAGGCCTCACCAATGCCTTATACAACTTTAACATAACATCCCAAACAACACACACAAAATGTAGGAGGAACTCAACAGGCCAGGCAGCATCTGCGGAAAAAAGTACAGTTGACATTTTGGGCCGAAACCCTTCGGCAGGACTGAAACGTCGACTGTACTTTTTTCCATAGACGCTGCCTGGCCTGTTGAGTTCCTCCAGCATTTTGTGTGCGTTGTTTGACTTTCCAGCATCTGTAGATTTTCTCTTGTTTATGGTTTGAGACCATCCCAATACCTGTACTGAATGCTTTGATCTATGAAGGCCAAGGTGTAGAGTATTAACTGTTCCTGAACTTGGTAGTGCGAAACCGAAGGCTCCTGAACCTCCTTCCCATTAGCAACAGTTATGGAAGGACCGTAAAACAAAGATGGAAATGTTAAAACAAAGCTGTGTAACTTACTTTTGTCTGACAGTGTGATTGCAGCTTCTCCCCTACCTGTTTGGTTGATCAATACCATCATACTTTGAACATGGAACAGTACAGCATAGTGCAGGCCATTCGGTCCACAATGTTGTGGCTATCTTTTAATCTACTCCACTTATACAGCTCATAACCTCTATGTTTCTTTCATTCTTCTGCCTACCAAAGAGTCTCTTAACTGTCTCTAATACATCTGCCTCTACCTCCACCTCTGGAAGTGCATTCCAGACATTAGCCATTTTCTGTGTAGTAAAACTACCTCTGACGTCCCTTCCTAAATTTTCCTCCACACAGCTTAAGTGGATGTCCTCTGGTTTTGGTCTTTGCCTCCCTGGGAAAAAGGCACTGTCTGTCCACTTAAGGTTGATTGAATCGTCACCAGGTCTTTGGCAATATAAAAGCACGAATGCTCTCTCGGCCTACTTGTCACACGCAGAAGTACTGCATTGTATGTGAGAGCTGGAAAACTGCTGTTACACCTACTTTAAATTAATGGCAATAGCTGAGTGCAGTTTTCTGGAGTGCAGCAGTGATTGGGCCCAATTGCTTCGCTTGAACCTTACCGCGATGAAGATCACAGAGTTTAATATCATGCAATGTTGGATTTACAAATTGCAAGTCTGCTTGTCCACGTTAGAAAAAAACTTTATTATGATTTGTAATTCCACTCAAGGCAAACTCCCACCTCACTCCACTGAAGCAGTAACTGTAGGAATTGCAGCCACCTGAATGCTTCCTTTAGATCGTGACTGATGGTCAACCAGTGAACAAACGTGCTCCAAAATGGAGGTGATGGAGGTGAAGTATTCTCTGATTAAATAGCAATGCTTGGCCAGTTTTGTAAGGAGTCATTTCCTGACTCTCCACCAGTGTCAAGTCAACACGCAATGTACAGAAATCTAACTAATGAAAAGTGCTGCAGTTCTAAAAACATTGTACAGCCTTGATTTTAACCAAAGTAGTGTGCTGTCCACTACATGAACTTTGAATTATATCTTACTAATATACTTCCGGTAATATTTTATCGTATGTGCTGAGTGTGATTTATGTTTTGTGGATGCACTGTGGTCTGGAAGAACATTGTTTCTCTCGGTTGTCTCTCTCTCTCTCTCTCTCTCTCTCTCTCTCTCTCTCTCTCTCTCTCTCTGGCTATCCATCCCATAGGATGATGATTCCTTTCAGTCAGTTAGTGGGGTGGTACCCCACTCCTCAGAAAGGAACAGCGTGTGTAAGAGTGGATTTTAGGTGAGTAGGGGGTTGCACAGGTCCAGACCCACCCTCTCGACATCCCCTCCCGGACCCAACGGCAGGGTGGGGTCCAAGACGGCTGGGGGAAGTTCTGTTGCAGTGAATGGCCAGACCAAGCTTCGATGCAAGGGGTGCCCTTTCCGCACTTCACGGCACGTGTTTGCTACATGGCCGTTCACCCTACGAGAGGGTTCATCCACCCTTTGACAGGTCTTGTTTTTCATCCTGCAAGGTGTCTAGCCACCCCTCCTCACCAGGAAAGCCTGGTAGGGGAGCCAGTCTAGTCGCCGACCACCCGACCATGTGACAGGTACCAGCAGCACTCAGACGAGTGACCTGACCTGGTTGTATATACAGTATGTAGAGTCAGATGATAATAAACTTGTACTTCCAATTTACTATTAATCTGAATTTGAATTTCTGTTTGCAATATTCAAGATTGTTTATTGTCATCTTCAAACATGACTGTAAAGGAGGGCAATATGATTGTTGCTCTAGATCTGATGCAGTACAATAAAATACAAAAAGCATAAAAATACAGAATTAATGTAACTATAAAACTATTCTATGAAGTACAATGTACAAATAACTATAAAGTGGAGTGTATGGGGGATGAAGGGTACTGAGAGGCTGTGGAGAGGAATGGCTGATGTGGATGTAGTGGTGTTGGGGGTGGTTGGGTGAGTTATGAATGGGGGTGTTGATCAGCCTGACAGCTTGTGGGGAAGTAACTGTTTTTGTGTCCACAGTGTTGTGCCGACCCTCAAATCCTGCCTCCCATATAACCCCCCACCTTAAATTCCTCCATATACCTGTCTAGTAGTCTCTTAAACTTCACTAGTGTATCTGCCTCCACCACTGACTCAGGCAGTGCATTCCACGCACCAACCACTCTCTGAGTAAAAAACCTTCCTCTAATATCCCCCTTGAACTTCCCACCCCTTACCTTAAAGCCATGTCCTCTTGTATTGAGCAGGCTGCCCTGGGGAAGAGGTGCTGGCTATCCACTCTATCTATTCCTCTTATTATCTTGTACACCTCTATCATGTCTCCTCTCATCCTCCTTCTCTCCAGAAAGTAAAGCCCTAGCTCCCTTAATCTCTGATCATAATGCATACTCTCTAAACCAGGCAGCATCCTGGTAAGTCTCCTCTGTACCCTTTCCAATGCTTCCACATCCTTCCTATAGTGAGGCGACCAGAACTGGACACAGTACTCCAAGTGTGACCTAACCAGAGTTTTATAGAGCTGCATCATTACATCACGACTCTTAAACTCTATCCCTCGACTTATGAAAGCTAACACCCCATAAGCTTTCCTAACTACCCTATCTACCTGTGAGGCAACTTTCAGAGATCTATGGACATATATCCCCAGATCCCTCTGCTCCTCCACACTTCCAAGTATCCTGCCATTTACTTTGTACTCTGCCTTGGAGTTTGTCCTTCCAAAGTGTACCACCTCACACTTCTCCGGGTTGAACTCCATCTGCCACTTCTCAGCCCACTTCTGCATCCTATCAATGTCTGGTAATTGGTCTATTATTGCCACTTGTACCGAGGTACAGGAACGTCATTGCAGGTAATCTACAGGTCGTTCCAAACGTAAGTACATGGAAGTAGTGGAGAAGGAAAACAATAAGAGAATACAGAATATAGTTAGAGTCACAGAGAAGGTGCTGTGCGAGTAGACATGTCATCTGCTCGGGCCATGATGAGGTCGATCGAGAGATCAAGAGGCCCATTCAGGAGTTTGAATACAGCAGGACAGAACCTGGTGGTATGTGCTCATAAGCTTTTGTACTTTCTGCCTGGGGGAAGAGGGAAGAAGGAAGAATGGCTGGAGTGGGATAGACCCTTGATTATGTTGGCTGCTTTCCCAAGGCAGTGGGATGTGTAGACAGAGCCCACATAGGTGAGGTTCATTCTAGTGTCGAGCAGTGCCCACAACCTCCTGCAATTTCTGCGATTTCAGAGCAGTTGCCATGCCAACCTGTGAGGCATCCGGGTTGGATGATCACTATTACTGGTGAGGGCCAACAGGGACATGCTGAAACTCTGCAACCTTTCGAGGAAGTAGAGGTGCTGGTGGGCTTGTCCAAGACCAGCAGGTTCAGGAAAAACTATTGCCCTTGCTCCTGAACCATTGGGGATACCTTCACTCACCTGAGCTGATTCTACAGTCCAAGGACTCCACAAGTCATGTTTCCAATATTATTTATTACTTAATTATGTATTATTATTATTTGCTTTTAGTATATGTGCAATTTGTCTTCTTTTGCACATTGGTTGTTTGTCAATATTTGTTTGTGAGCAGTTTCAAGACAAGAATAGACTCCAAAGAACTGTCAGGGCAGCGGAAAGGATTACTGGTGTGAAGCTGCCCTCGATCCAGGACATACATGCATCTGGGGTCAGGAAGCGAGCAAGCAGCATCATTGTAGACCCATCACACCCTGGACATCAACTGTTCCAGCTCCTGCCTTCTGGTAGGCGCTTTAGATCACTGTATGCCAGGACAAATAGGTACAAGAACAGTTTCTTTCCGTATGCCATCAGTCTTATGAACACTTGAATTTTAGTCTATTATAAACCAAGTCCACCTGTACATACACAGGTATACCTCACTGTATATAGTTCATGATTATTTGCACTATTGTTTTGTTTGCTTTTTGATTCTGTACCGCGAGAGCTCAGGGAAACCGGCATCAAATTCCCTGTATGTGTCCACGTACCTGGCGATAATAAAGGATTCGGATTCTGATTTTTCATTGATTCTATTGTGTTTCTTTGTACCTGCTGTGAGTGCCAGCATAGAAATGAATCTCAGGACAGTATATGGTGACATATACGTACTTTGCTAACAAACTTACTTGAACTTTGAGTGGGACCAGGTCCCAGTGAACTGAAGGATCCCAGCGAGTTGAGGAAGAACATACAATCAGTGAACCAGCTGAACTGAAGGGGAATTCAGAAGTTGGCGCCCCGGTGAGTTGGAGAGAAAAACAGCTAACATCACCTGGTGAGCCAGGTGCCATTCAAAGTGTTGGATGGAGCATTTTCAGAGTTTTATTGTTCCAAGTTTATATTGATAACTTGGTTAATTATTGTCACGTATAATGAGGTTGCATGCCATCTGTACAGATTGTTTCATTACAACAGTACATTGATGTAGTACAAAACGAATCCACAAAATATACATCAAACACAGCACTCACATTAGTACAATGGTAGAAAGCAGAATGAAGAGTTACAGAGGAAGTGCAGTACAGGCAGACAGCAGGAGTGAGGCCATAACAAGTTTGGATGTGAGGTCATTCTTGGGGGCCCATGCATATAAATTCTTATCGATGGGAACTCGCCTGGTGGCACACCTTACATGCTTTTGTACCTGATGCAAGAGGGGAAAAGAGAGTATGTCCGGGTTGGTGGGGTCTTTGATAATGCTGGCTGCTTTAGTGAGGCAGCAAGAATTAGAGACAGTTCTCAGTCATTGAACATATTCAAGGCTGAGTTTGACAAGCTTATCTGAGGCCCCATTTACTCTCACAGGCAGCATAAATGGTTCCAATGTGCTATTTTCAGAAGCTTTCAGACATTATCCCCTATCTCCTCTCCAACATTCATCCCTCACACTTGCCACATACAAATTGGCTGCCATGTTTCCTGTATTAAACCAATGACTTCCAAGTTAATTAATTGCCTGTAAACAACTCTGGGCTCATCTACGGTTTTCAAAGACACCACAACAAGCAAGTTCTTTCCTTTAGTGTTCTGTAACATTTCAATGCTAATTAAATCACTGAGCCCAAAGATTGCTGAATTACTCAGTGTCTACATTAATTAAGTGAACTGGTCAATGTTAACATTATCAAATTACTTCAGAAAATTAGCTTGTCATTTATTTCATTGGCAATTTTCCGATGCTATTGTATACAGACTGAACTCTGAGAAAGTTCAGTAACTTTAGGAATAATTCTGCCATCTGAGAGTTATTTTTCGGGATGAAAAAGGATCTGAACAAAATCAGTCTACTTTCTTTCATATAGTGCTGATGACTGAATTCCTAGCAGAGGTGATTAGTCATCATTCTGATATGTGTCTTGTTGTATGATAAGGGTGATCACGGCCTTCCACCTGTTTTTAATCTGAGAAGTTCTAATAAGCTTATCAAAACTTTTTCCTGTCCATCCCTTGATGTGACTCAGGAATGTTGTGTGCTGTTGACCGTGACTTTTTCATCCATCAGCTTTTCCCATCACTGCAAGATGTTCAAGATTCTCTTTTCTCAGTACATGTCCTAGAAATTCCTTTTCTTGACTGATGATAACAGCTCTCTTCTTATCCTGGCTTTTCACAACATGTCCTCATTTGTTCTCTGTCATTCCATGATATTTTCATGATTCTTCTCAAAACCAACAAGAGCAGATAGGCAGTGACTTGGCCACCACTACAAACTCACCAACCACACTCTATGAAGGTTGGGCACCACCTGACGACATCTACTCCTGGCCAAAGGTTACGTTTACCTCATCAGGTAACTGCAGAAAGCAGCCAGGTGTATGATGCAAGAGTGGAATGAATATAGCACTGCAATAATCTGAGTTTCATACCCATAGAATTTATTATTCTTTAGTATCTTACTCAAGTGCTCAAACATGCATTTAGCAATCCCAATCCTTCTTCCAATTTCAACATCAGACCTACTGTTTGATGTTATTGTGTTCCCTGACTAATTGAACTTACCTGTTTGTTTTATTGTTTCTTTGCACACTTTCAGTTCTAACTTCTATATTTCTTTCTTCTTTGTGCGAAAAACATTCAGTCTTTCTGCAATTGATGGCCAATCCTCTCTTTGCATTTTCTTTCATGACCTTATCTAGTATTTCTTGGAGCTTCTTTTCAGATGTAGCTTTCATCACTGAGTCATCTGTGTACCCTAATGCTGTCTGAATTATCATGCCTGGAATGCTGCTAACATCTCTCGGAATCTTCTCACTATAAAGATTGAATAGGTTGGGCCACTTCCCTCTTAATCTGGACAAAATCACTTGTCTCATTTTCAACTCTCACTCCTGATATTTGTTCCCAATACAAATTTCTGAGGATTCTGATACCTTTCCCATCAATGTCCAAGTGCTGAAGGACTTTTATAAGCACTTCATGTCTCACCTTATCAAAAGCTTTGGTATAAGCGATGAAACATTGATTAAGGAAACATCGATTATAGGGTATAGGTCTTTCTGGACCTCTTCAACATGCCCACAAATCATTCTAAGGATAATGATCGCATTTTGTGTTACACTATCTTCAAAGAAGCTGCACTGCTCTTGCGCAATCTCTGATTTCATGCTCTTTTTTGCTCTCATCATAATGATTTGTAGCAGGATTTCCACAACATGACTCCTCAATCTAATTGTGCATTCAATTGCTCTAGGAAAAAGAGAATAGGTGATTAGTACTTGCTGGTAGTTCACCTTGAGGCTGAACAAAGGTCAAAGTAAATTTATCAGCAGAGGTATGTGATGAAAACTAGCAACCCCTGCCTGAGAAGCAACTGAAATCTACTCCAATCTGCCTAAAAAAACAGGTGCCATCTCATTGAGTCTTTGCTCCACATGTGACCATCTGGACAGCAAAGATCAGGATGCTCTGTATCGACTACAGCTCAACATTCAATGCCATCATGTCCTCAAAATTAATCAATGAGCTCCAAGACCTTGGCTTCAATTCCTCCTTATGCAATTGGATCCTGAATTTTCTCACATGCAGACCCCAGTCAGTTCAGATCGGCAACAATATCTCCTCCGTGATCTCCATCAGCACAGATGCACCAAAGGCTGTGTGCTCAGTGCCCTGCTTTACTCAATTTACACTTATGTCTATTTGGCTAAGCACAGCTCCAATGCCATATTCAAGTTTGCTGCCAACACCACTGTCGTACTGTCACAGACCGAATCAAAGGTGGTGATGAATCAGCATGTAGGAGGGAGATTGAAAATCTGGCTGAGTGGTGCCATAACAACAGTCTCATTCAATGTCAGCAAGACCAAGGAGCTGATCGTAGACTTCAGGAGAAGGAAACCAAAGGTCTATAAGGCAGTCCTTATCAGAGGATCAGAGGTGGGGTGGGTTAGTAACTTTAAATTCTTAAGTGTTATTATTCCAGAGGACCTGTCCTGGGCCCAGCACGCAAGTGCAATAAAGAAGAAAGCACGGCAATGCTTCTACTTCCATAGGAGTTTACGAAGATTCAGAATGACATCTAAAACTTTGACAAACTTCTATAGATGTCTATATTCACTGATGCATCACAGTCTGGTATGGATATACCAATGCCCTTGAATGGAAAATCCTACATAAAGTAGTTGATATAGCCCAGTCCATCGTGGGTAACGCCTTCCCACTCACTGAGCACGAAATGCTGTCACAGGAAAGTAGCATCCGTTATCGGGGACCCCCACTTACTGCTGCCATCGAGAAGGTACAGGAGCCTCAGGACTCATGCCCTCAGGTTTAGGAATAGTTACTACCCCTCAACCATCAGGCTCTTGAACCAAAGAGGATAACTCCACCGGAGTGGGCAGCGTGGCAGCCAGACTGGAGTGATGCTGGCCCCCCTCCCCGTGTTCGCTCGGCTGAAGACAAGCTCTATTGTGGTCAGCTGCAGATTTCTGTGGCATTCATGGCATCAGGGTTTGGACTATATATATACATACTGTATATTTTGCAAGGTTGTATTTTACTGATAACCTAAACGTGCAAGGACTTGGTCTCAAGATGCGGTGTCACCTGTTCACGGCTGCTGAACTAAGTTGTGCTGTGACTACTGATTTATTAATTGTTGTGACTCCAAAGATAATTCTTGCAGGTTGGAAGTTATTTCATATTTTAATCATTGAGTACTAAATATTATTATCTTAAAGCATTCAGTCATTATGTTAGTAAACTATTTGGAAATAATATTTCTACAGTTTTGATGATCACTGTTGCTAAATTGTCAACAGTGAAAAAAAGTGTGAATGATACAAGTCGTTGAGTAATTGTCAACTGTCTGTTTGCATTTCTCCGATGAATAAGGCCACAGGAATAAACAGTTCATTGTGTGGGGAACATAGTGGTTAAATTACTGTGTTCCTCTCCAAATTACTCGGCGTTGAAAGGATTAAATTATTCAACATTGATATTTCTAAATCAGCGAGGCTTAGATTTATAAATAATTCTGCATTCATATTAAATTGCTTATGATGTAGTACCGAAATTAGATTGGATAGGATTGGTTTAATATTGTCATGTGTACTGCACTACAGTGAAAAGCTATTGTCTGCCTGCCATTCAAGCAGATTATGTTGTTAATAAGTCCATAATTACAGAATAAACATACAGTAAGTACAAAATTATTCAGTGTTGAAACTCTCATTCAATACAGACAATCTAGAGTTATTCAGTAAGATTATTCTCAAAGTATTCAGTGAATCAATTTTTAAATTGCTTGGTGCCACTGCCGGGTATGGAAGCATCAATGGCCAGGAACAGAAAAAGGCTACGCAGAGTGGCAGATCCAGCACAGCCCATCACGGTCAAAGCCTTCCCCACCACAGAGCACATTTACAAGGAGCACTGCCATAAGAAAACAGCACCCATCGTCAAAGACCCCCATCACCTAGGCCCTGCTCTCTTCGCACGTTTACCGAGATACACTTGTGCTTAGCGTGATCTGCCTGGATGGCATGCATCAATAGCTTTTCACTGAATCTAGGTACATGTGACAAGTGAGCCTTAGGTCCCACACAACAGCAATTATCCTTCAACCATCAGGCTCCTGAACCAGCGTGGATAACTTCATTCACCACAATTCTGAAATGATCCTACCATGTACGCACTCACTTTCAAGGACTCTTTTACAACTCGTTCTCAGTATTAATTTTGTCTCTTTTGCACAGTGGTTGCTTGTCAGTCTTTGTCAGTTGTATTTATTTTTTTCCTGTGAATGCATGCAAGAAAATGAATCCCTCCTTAGAGTATGGTAACATATGAACTCTGATAATAAATTTATTACAAATTTTGACTTCAGTATGTTCGTTACATAATTATGCAATATGGCCAATTCAAAATTATTAGTGAAGCAATTTTTAAATTTCTCATAAATGCTCTTATTAAGTTATGAAGCTAAATTACTTGTAGAATATGCATTAGACCATAAGGCACAAGAACACAGATAGGCCATTCAGTCAGTCATGTCTGCTCCATCACTTCATTATGGCTGATTTATTATCCCTTTCAAACCTATTCTTCTGCATTCTCCACGTAACCTTTGATGCTCTGACTAATCAAGAACTTATCAACCTCTGCTTTAAATCTATCCCGTGTCTCCACAGCTACCTGTAACAATGAATTCCATTGATTTACCACCTTCAGACTGAAGAAATTCCTCCATTGAAGCTATCTCCAAAATATTCAGAAGGGCTATTCTTAAAATAATGCAGAGGATTATACTCGTTAAAAGGATTTGTAATTTGCCCAGTCAGTGATGCTATCACTAACTAACCCAAGGAGGTTCTTTCCAAAATATTCATTGATGCTACGTCACACAGTAGTCAATAAGGTTTAATTCCAAATAGCAAAACGCAGCAATTTCTTAATTAGAGTCACAGAGCACTAACAGCACAAAAACAGGTCCTTCACAATATCTCGTCTGAGACAACCTTGTTTTCTGATTAGTTCCATCTACCTGCACTTGGACCATAGCCCTCAATGTTTCTCATTCATGTACCTGTCCAAACCTCTCTTAAGTAGGACCATTGAACTTGCATCAACCACATCTGCTGGCAGCTCATTCTAAATCTACGCCACCATCTGAGTGCAAAAGTTCCTCCTCAGATTCAAATAGTTCACCTTTCACACTTACCCTATCACCTCTAGTTCTTGTCTCACCCAATCAGTCAGTGAAGGCTTCCCTAAATTACTCAGTAAGGCTTTTTGTAAACTGCGTTGTGACTATAAAAAATAGAAGCAGGAGTTGATTGAGTCATCCTTCAAAGATATGGACTGAGATGACATTTAGCCTTCCCAAATAGATAATTATAAAACATTTCAGGAAGTGCAGGAGTTGTGATGTCACGTTACAAGTGTACAGAATATTTGTGAGACCACTCTTGGTGTACTGTGTGCTGTTCAGGTTGCCTAAGTATAAGAATGATGTGATTAAATTGGAAAAGGTGCAAAAAAAGAACCATAAGACCATAAAACATAGGAGCGGAATTAGTCTATTTGGCCCATCCGCCATCTATCGTGTCTGATTTATTATCCCTCTCAACCCTATTTTCCTACCTCCTCCCCAATAGCCTTTGTTGCCCTTATTAATCAAGAACCTGTCAACCTCCATTTTAAATATACCCATGACTTGACCTCCACAGCCGTCTGTGGCAATGAATTCCACAGAATCACCACTCTCTGGCTAAAGAAACTCCTCTTCATCTATGTTCTCCTTGTGTCCCGAGGTTGTCTGTTCTAATCCTAGGCTCCCCACTACAGGAAACAGAGCCCTCACGTCCACTGTCCCTAGGCCTTTCAATCTTTGATAGGTCTCAGTGAGATCCTCTCTCATTCTTCTAACCTCCAGCAAGTACAGGCCCAGATCCAGCAAACATTTCTTTCATTCCCGGGATCAATCTTATGAGCTTCCTCTGGACCCTCTGGAATGCCAGCACATCCTTTCTTAGATAAGGGGCACAATACTCCAAATGGAGTCTGGCCAATGACTTATAAAGCATCATGTACTCCAGTCCCCTTGCAGGAGGATGTTACTGGGACTGGAGGACTTGAGTCATAAAGACAGAACTGATAGATTGAGACTTCTTTCTCTGGATGTAGGAGGCTGAGGGGAAACCTTAAAGAAATACAGTGGTATGCAAAAGTCTGGGAACCCCTGGTCAAAATTTCTGTTACTGTGAATAGCTAAGCAAGTAAAAGATGAACTGATTTCCAAAAGGCATAAAGTTAAAGGTGACACACTTCTTTAATATTTCAAGCAAGAAAACTTCTTTTATCTCAATCTTTTACAGTTTCAAAATAACAAAAAAGGAAAAAGGCCCAACACAAAAGTTTGGGCACCCTGCATGGCATTACTTAGTAACACCCCCTTTGGAAAGTACCAAAGCTTGTAAACCCTTTTTGTAGCCAGCTAAGAGTCTTTCAATTCTTGTTTGGGGGATTTTCACACATTCTTCCTTGCAAAAAGCTTCTAGTTCTGTGAGATTCTTGGGCCGTCTTGCATGCACTGCTCGTTTGAGGTCTATCCACAGATTCTCGATGATATTTAGATCAGGGTTCTATTCAAAAGGCTCAAAGAAACATCTAAACAAGCCTGATGCATTTTGGATACAAGTCCTGTGGACTGATGAAGATAAAATAGTACCGTTTGGCCGTAATGAGCAAAGGTATGTTTGGAGAAAAACGGGTGCAGAATTTCATGAAAAGAACACCTTTCCAACTGTTAAGCAGGGGGGTGGATCGATCATGCTTTGGGCTTGTGTTGCAGCCAGTGGTATGGGGACTGTTTACTGTTAGAGGGAAGAATGAATTCAATTAAATACCAGCAAATTCTGGAAGCAAACATCACACCATCTGTAAAAGCGCCGAAGATGAAAAGAGGATAGCTTCTACAACAGGATGATGATCCTAAACACACCTCAACATCCACAATGGACTACCTCAAGAAGCACAAGCTGAAGGTTTTGCCATGGCCCTCACAGTCCCTCGACCTAAACATCATCGAAAATCTGTGGATAGACCTCAAAAGAGCAGTGCATGCAAGATGGCCCAAGAATCTCACAGAACTAGAAGCCTTTTGCAAGGAAGAATGGGCGAAAATCCCCCAAACAGGAATTGAAAGACTCTTAGCTGGCTACAAAAAGCATTTACAAGCTGTGATACTTGCCAAAGGGGGTGTTAAGTACTGCCATGCAGGGTGCCCAAACTTTTGCTTCAGGCCCTTTTACTCTTTTGTTATTTTGAAACTGTAAAAGATGGAAATAAAAAAGTTTTCTTGTTTAAAATATTAAAGAAATGTGTCATCTTTAACTTTATGCCTTTTGGAAATCAGTTCATCTTTTAGTCACTTAGCGATTCACAGTAACAGAAATTTTGACCAGGGGTGCCCAAACTTTTGCATGTCACTGTATATAATATCATGAGAAGCATGGATGGTCTTTTCCCCAGGGTAGAAGGTAGGTTTACGTTGAGAGCGGAAAGATTTAAAAGAGATCTGATGGGCAAGTTTTTGCACACAGATGGTGGCTGCTATCTGGAATGATCAGCTGGAGGAAGTGATAGAGTTGGGTACAATGCAAAGTTTAAGAGGCATCTGAACATGTTCCTGGATAGGAATGATTTATAAGGAAATTGGCCAGATACAAGCAAATAGGCACCTTGCTTACTTGAGCCAGTCAGGTAGACAGAGATGAGTTAGGCCGAAGAGCCTCTTTCCGCTTAGTATAATTCTAAGTCTAGGACTCTATTCAGCCTTTGGTCCATATGCTCACATTCAAAGAGCAGTTTATATCCCATCACGTATAGTCATTAGTTCTGCAAGCAGCTTAGGCATATCCTTGCAATATACACAAAATGCTGGAGGAACTCAGCACTGGCTTTGTGGCTAAGTTTGCTGATGATACAAAGATAGGTGGAGGGGCCGGTAGTGCTGAAGAAACAGAGAGTCTGCAGAGAGACTTGGATAGATTGGGAGAATGGGCAAAGAAATGGCAAATAGAACATAGAACATAGAATAGTACAGCACATTACAGGCCCTTTGGCCCACAATGTTGTGCCGACCCTCAAACCCTACCCCCATGTAACCCCTCACCCCACCCTGCTCTCATGACTATAACCCTTCCCCACACGAAACCACCACGGTGGGCTTCACAGCTGAACAGGTGAGAAGACAGCTGAAACGTCTCAACCCAAGCAAGGCTGCAGGACCGGATGGTGTCAGTACCAGGGTGCTCAAAGCCTGTGCCCCTCAGCTATGTGGAGTACTTTGCCATGTCTTCAACCTGAGCCTGAGGCTCCGGAGGGTTCCTGTGCTGTGGAAGACGTCCCACCTCGTCCCTGTGCCGAAGACGTCGTGCCCCAGCGGCCTCAATGACTACAGACCGGTGGCATTGACCTCCCACATCATGAAGACCTTGGAGAGACTTGTTCTGGAGCTGCTCCCGCCTATGGTCAGGCCACACTTGGATCCCCTCCAGTTCGCCTACCAGCCCCGACTAGGAATTGAGGATGCCATCGTCTACCTGCTGAACCATGCCTACGCCCATCTGGACAAGCCAGCGAGCACTGTGAGGGTCATGTTTTTTGACTTCTCCAGTGCGTTCAACACCATCCACCCTGCTCTGCTGGGGGAGAAGCTGACAGCGATGCAGGTGGATGCTTTCCTGATGTCATGGATTCTTGATTACCTGACTGGCAGACCACAGTACGTGTGCTTGCAACACTGTGTGTCCAACAGAGTGATCAGCAGCACTGGGGCTCCACAGGGGACTGTCTTGTCTCCCTTTCTCTTTACCATTTACACCTCGGACTTCAACTACTGCACAGAGTCTTGTCATCTTCAGAAGTTTTCTGATGACTCTGCCATAGTTGGATGCATCAGCAATGGAGATGAGGCTGAATACAGGGCTACGGTAGGAAACTTTGTCACATGGTGTGAGCAGAATTATCTGCAGCTTAATGTGAAAAAGACTAAGGAGCTGGTGGTAGACCTGAGGAGAGCTAAGGTACCGGCGACCCCTGTTCCCATCCAGGGGGTCAGTGTGGACATGGTGGAGGATTACAAATACCTGGGGATACGAATTGACAATAAACTGGACTGGTCAAAGAACACTAAGGCTGTCTACAAGAAGGGTCAGAGCTGTCTCTATTTCCTGAGGAGACTGAGGTCCTTTAACATCTGCCAGACGATAGAAACATAGAAAATAAATGCAGGAGTAGGCCATTCGGCCCTTTGAGCCTGCACAGCCATTCAATATGATCATGGCTGATCATCCAACTCAGAACCCTGTACCAGCCTTCCCTCCATACCCCCTGATCCTTTTAGCCACAAGGGCCATATCTAACTCCCTCTTAAATATAGCCAATGAACTGGCCTCAACTGTTTCCTGTGGCAAAGAATTCCACAGATTCACAACTCTCTGTGTGAAGAAGTTTTTCCTAATCTCGGTCCTAAAAGGCTTCCCCTTCATCCTCGAACTGTGACCCCTCGTTCTGGACTTCCCCAACATCGGGAACAATCTTCCTGCATCTAGCCTGTCCAATCCCTTTAGGAATTTATATGCTTCAATAAGATCCCCCCTCAATCTTCTAAATTCCAACGAGTATAAGCCTAGTCGATCCAGTCTTTCATCATATGAAAGTCCTGCCATCCCAGGAATCAACTGGTGAACCTTCTTTGTACTCCCTCTATGGCAAGGATGTCTTTCCTCAGATTAGGGGACCAAAACTGCACACAATACTCCAGGTGTGGTGTCACCAAGGCCTTGTACAACTGCAGTAGTACCTCCCTGCTCCTGTACTCGAATCCTCTTGCTATGAATGCCAGCATACCATTCGCCTTTTTCACCGCCTGCTGTACCTGCATGCCCACTTTTAATGACTGGTGTATAATGACACCCAGGTCTCGTTGCACCTCCCCTTTTCCTAATCGGCCACCATTCAGATAATAATCTGTTTTCCTGTTTTTGCCACCGAATTGGATAACCTCACATTTATCCACATTAAATTGCATCCGCCATGAATTTGCCCACTCACCTAACCTATCCAAGTCACCCTGCATCCTCTTAGCATCCTCCTTACAGCTAACACTGCCGCCCAGCTTCGTGTCATCCGCAAACTTGGAGATGCTGCATTTAATTCCCTCATCC
Source organism: Mobula birostris (assembly GCF_030028105.1). Lineage (NCBI taxonomy): Eukaryota > Metazoa > Chordata > Chondrichthyes > Myliobatiformes > Myliobatidae > Mobula > Mobula birostris. The sequence continues at coordinate 213,160,965 of NC_092372.1, read as the reverse complement.
AAGTCATTAATATATGTTGTAAACAACTGGGGTCCCAGCACTGAGCCTTGCGGTACCCCACTATTCACTGCCTGCCATTCTGAAAAGGTCCTGTTTATTCCCACTCTTTGCTTCCTGTCTGCCAAACAATTCTCTATCCACATCAATACCTTACCCCCAATACCGTGTGCTTTAAGTTTGCACACTAATCTCCTGTGTGGGACCTTGTCAAAAGCCTTTTGAAAATCCAAATATACCACATCCACTGGTTCTCCCCTATCCACTCTACTAGTTACATCCTCAAAAAATTCTATGAGATTCGTCAGACATGATTTTCCTTTCACAAATCCATGCTGACTTTGTCCGATGATTTCATCACTTTCCAAATGTGCTGTTATCACATCTTTGATAACTGACTCTAGCATCTTCCCCACCACCGATGTTAGGCGTACCGGTCTATAATTCCCCGGTTTCTCTCTCCCTCCTTTTTTAAAAAGCGGGATTACATTAGCCACCCTCCAATCCTCAGGAACTAGTCCAGAGTCTAAAGAGTTTTGAAAAATTATCACTAATGTATCCACTATTTCTTGGGCTACTTCCTTAAGCATTCTGGGATGCAGACCATCTGGCCCTGGGGATTTATCTGCCTTTAATCCCTTCAATTTACCTAACACCACTTCCCTACTAACATGTATTTTCCTCAGTTTCTCCATCTCACTGGACTCTCTGTCCCCTACTATTTCCGGAAGATTATTTATGTCCTCCCTCCTTAGTGAAGACAGAACCAAAGTAGTTATTCAATTGGTCTGCTGAGGATGTTCTACGAGTTTGTGGTGGACAGTGCTATCATGTTTGCTGTTGTGTACTGGGGCAGCAGGCTGAGGGTAGCAGACACCAACAGAATCAACGAACTCATTCGTAAGGCCAGTGATGTTGTGGGGATGGAACTGGACTCTCTGACGGTGGTGTCTGAAAAGAGGATGCTGTCTAAGTTGCATGCCATCTTGGACAATGTCTCCCATCTACTACATAATGTACTGGGTGGGCACAGGAGTACATTCAGCCAGAGACTCATTTCACCGAGATGCAGCACAGAGCGTCATAGGAAGTCATTCCTGCCTGTGGCCATCAAACTTTACAACTCCTCCCTTGGAGGGTCAGACACCCTGAGCCAATAGGTTGGTCCTGGACTTATTTCCTGGCATAATTTACATATTACTATTTAACTATTTATGGTTTTATTGCTATTTAATTATTTATGGTGCAACTGTAATGAAAACCAATTTCCCTCGGGATCAATGAAGTATGGCTATGACTATGACTACCTTAAATTCCTCCATAAACCTGTCTAGTAGTCTCTTAAACTTCACGAGTGTATCTGCCTCCACCACTGACTCAGGCAGTGCATTTCACGCACCAACCACTCTCTGAGTAAAAAACCTTCCTCTAATATCCCCCTTGAACTTTCCACCCCTTACCTTAAAGCCATATCCTCTTGTATTGAGCAGCGGTACCGTGGGGAAGAATTGCTAGCTATCCACTCTATCTATTCCTCTTAATATGTTGTACACCTCTATCATGTTTCCTCTCATCCTTCTCTCCAAAGAGTAAAGCCTTAGCTCCCTTAATCTCTGATAATAATCCATACTTTCTAAACCAGGCAGCATCCTGGTAAATCTTCTCTGTACCCTTTCCAATGCTTCCACATCCTTCCTATTGTGAGGTGACCAGAACTGGACACAGTACTCCAATTGTGGCCTAACCAGAGTTTTATAGAGCTGCATCATTACATCGCGACTCTTAAACTCTATCCCTCGACTTATGAAAGCTAACACCCCAGAAGCTTTCTTAACTACCCTATCCACCTGTGAGGCAACTTTCAGGGATCTGTGGACATGTACCCCGAGATCCCTCTTCTCCTCCACACTACCAAGTATCCTGTTATTTATTTTGTACTCTGCCTTGGAGTTTGTCCTTCCAAAGTGTACCACCTCACACTTCTCCGGGTTGAACTCCATCTGCTACTTCTCAGCCCACTTTTGCATCCTATCAATGTCTCTCTGCAATCTTCGACAATCCCCTACACTATCTACAACACCACCAACCTTTGTGTCATCTGCAAACTTGCCAACCCACCCCTCTACCCCCACATCCAGGTCGTTAATAAAAATCACGAAAAGTAGAGGTCCCAGAACAGATCCTTGTGGGACACCACTAGTCACAATCCTCCAAGCTGAATGTACTCCCTTCACCATGACCCTCTGCCTTCTGCAGGCAAGCCAATTCTGAATCCACCTGGCCAAATTCCCTGGATCCCATGCTTTCTGAATTTCTGAATAAGCCTACTGTGAAAAACAGTGTTGGAAAGTGTATGGTTATGCACTTTGGCAGAAGAAATAAATGGGCAGACTATTATTTAAATGGGGAGAGAATTCAAAGTTCTGAGATGCAATGGGACTTGGGAGTCCTCGTGCAGGATACCCTTAAGGTTAATCTCCAGGTTGAGTCGGTGGTGAAGAAGGCGAATGCAATGTTGGCATTCATTTCTGGAGGAATAGAGTATAGGAGCAAGGATGTGATGTTGAGGCTCTATAAGGCGCTGGTAAGACCTCACTTGGAGTACTGTGGGCAGTTTTGGGCTCCTTATTTAAGAAATTATGTGCTGACGTTGGAGAGGGTACAGAGAAGATTCACTAGAATGATTCCGGGAATGAGAGGGTTAACATATGAGGAACATTTGTCCGCTCTTGGACTGTATTCCTTGGAGTTTAGAAGAATCAGGGGGGACCTCATAGAAACATTTCAATTGTTGAAAGGCGTGGACGGAGTGGATGTGGCAAAATTGTTTCCCATGGTGAGGGAGTCTAGCATGAGGGAGTCTAGTACGAGAGGGCATGACTTAAGGATTGAAGGGCACCCATTCAGAACAGAGATAGAAAGAATTTTTTTTAGTCATAGGGTGGTGAATCTATGGAATTTGTTGCCATGGGCGGCAGTGGAGGCCAAGTCATTGGGTGTATTTAAGGCAGAGATTGACAGGTATCTGAGTAGCCAGGGCATCAAAGGTTATGGTGAGAAGGTGGGGGAGTGGGACTAAATGGGAGAATGGATCAGCTCATGATAAAATGGCGGAGCAGACTTGATGGGCCAAATGGCCAACTTCTGCCCCTTTGTCTTTTGGTCTTATGGTCTTAAGGCATATCCTTCCTGTTCTACTATTCAGTAATACAGAAAAATATCTTCTTTGCTTTTTAACCAATTTATGGATCTTTCCTGCTACCTTAATGGATCTGTAAACCACTGCAAAGCCCTTCTGTTCCTCAGTATATCTTACAGTAGTTCCTGGCGACTTCCACCAGGAAGCAGCATTCGTCATCAAGGACATCCACCACCCAGGCCGTGCCCTTTTCTCGCTGCTGCCATTGGGAAGGAGTTACAGGAGCCTTAGGCCCCACACCACCAGGGTCAGAAACAGTTATTATCCTTCAACCATCAGTTTCCTGAATCACTTGGATAACCTCACTCACCTCACCACTGAACACAACCTATGGACTCACTTTCAAGCACTCTACAACTCACATTCTCAGTGTTAGTTATCTAGTTATTGATTTTTTTTTTGTGTTTGCACAGTTTATCTTCTTTTGTGTATTGATTGCTTGTCAGTCTTTGTGGGAATTTCTCTATTAATTCTATTGTATTTCTTTGCTCTGCTGTGAATGCCTGGAAGAAAATGAATCTCATTATATTATATGGTGACATATTTGTATGGTACTTTGATAATAAATTTACCTTGAACTTTATTCTCTATTTCCTTGCCTTGGCACTTCACCTCAAACGTGTTAACTCACACATTGGCAGATTGGACAATGGAAAGTTTTCTTTTGTGAACAGCAGCAATGTTCACTGCACATAATGGACCATCACACTTAGAGAAACCCATTTTTAGAAGCAAATGAAGCAAAACACAGCTGTGTTGTTATTCTAAATGCTAAATGCTGTGACCTCAATTTATATTCCAGCGAGCTGTAACGTGTCAAGTGGAGGCACTACAGCAAATATCTTGTATTATGATATTGTCCATTAATTATTGCACATGATTACACACCCTGGGGTTTCCTAATCACCCAGCTGTGGACAAGCTCTGACCTAAGTTTATGACTTCAGTACATTTCTGCATATGATTTTCCCTTTCCCCCAGAATAAGCTACAGTGATTTGTAAACGTAGTCAGCTCCTTCATGGGTACTGCCTGCGCGGTATCCAGAACGTCTTCAATATCTCAGCGATGCTTCAAAAAGGCAGCGTCCATCATTAAGTATCCCCATCACCCAGGTCATGCCCTGTTCTCATTGCTTCCATCAGGGAGGAGGTACAGAAGCCTGAAGGCACACACTCAACAATTCAGGAACAGTTTCTTCTCCTCTGCCGTCCATTTTCTGAATGGACATTGAGCCCGTGAACACTACCTCACTACTTTTTTATTTCTATTTTTGCATGACTTATTTAATTTAAATTTTATATATACAATATATACAGTATATTCATTGTGACTAATTCACAGTTTTTTTTCTGTTATTATGTACTGGGCAGCCCTGCTGCTGAAAAGCCAACAGCAGATTTCATGACATATGCTGGTGATATTAAACCTGATTCTGATTCTGAATTCGTTGATGTTCTGTTCTATCTTACTCTGTCATGACTGAAAGCTGCAGTTTCCCTTTTGTAATGGCACTCTAGCATCCACATCAAATCCTGGACCGGTTATATTCACTCTAAAAGGGATGCAGAGAAATTGCCCCTAATAAGGGCAGCACGGTGGTGTAGTGGTTAAGGGAGCCGTTGTAGCATAGTATTTACCATAATGTTATTACAGTGTCAGAGATTGCACTTCTACTCAAGCTGCTGTCTGTAAGGAGCTGGTACTAACACCCTGTGACCACGTGGGTTTCCTCTGGGTGCTCTGGTTTCCTCCCACGTTCTAAAGACATACAGGTTACGGTAGAAAGTTCTGTGCCTGCTATGTTGGCACTGGAAGCATGACAACATTTACCCCCGTCACATCCTCAGACTGTCCTGGTCATTGACACAAGTGGTGCATTTCGTTGTACAATATATTTTTATGTTCTGCTGTATCTTTATCATCTCTTTGAAACTGACCACTGTCCCTCCAGGCTTCAAGGCTGCCACCATCACTCTGGTGCCCAAGAGCAATGGTAATAGGCATAAACAATCACTGCCCAGTGGCACTGACTTCAACAATCATGAAGTGCTTTGAGCAGCTGGTAATGGATCAGATAAATTGCCAACTTCTATCCACAATGGACCTTTTCCTGTTCACCTACCAGTTGAACCAGTGCACCGATGATGCCAGAGCCTTGGCCCTCCAGTACATCTAGTCCCACGTACACCAGAATGTTGTTCATCAGCTTCAGCTCAGTTGTCAAAATGATGGTCCCTCCGAGGCAATAGGTAAGCAGTTCTCATTGGGACTCAACGCCTGTCTCAATAACTAGATGTTGGCAGCATCTAAAAAACATGGGAAGGCAATTGGTCTTGACAACATTGCATCGGAGAAGATAAAGCATTTTGGTCAGCAAGCAAAGAAATGGCTCCTACAATTGTTCAAGCACTGTCTGGCAACACACAAGCTACCTAATATTTGGCAGAAGTCACATGTAATAGCACTATTAAAGCCCGGAAAAGATCCCTCAGATTCTAAGAGTTTTTGACTAATCTCACTGCTATGCCACACTAATAAGCTGTTTGAATGCCTGATAGGATAGCACCAACTGTAGGTGAGAAGATCATCCAGAGCAAGCAGGTTTCTGCCCCGGCAAATCAACAACAAGCCAACTGCTGAACCTCACAAAATATATCGAAGATGGCTTTGAGCAAGGGATGGCAACAGGTGCTGTTTTTGTAGACTTGTCAGCAGCTTATGATACAGTGAACCATAGACGTCTCCTCTGCAAGATCCTAGAGATGACAAAAGATATTCACATAAAAGAGCTGTTAGAAAGCATGCTTCAGAATCACCGGCTCTATGTTGAACGAGGTGGGAAGCGCAGTAGGTGGCGTGTTCAGAAGAATGGTCTTCCTCAGGGCAGTGTGCTTGCACCACTCTGCACAACATCTCCACGAATGACCAACCTATAGACGATGTCACACACTGTTTTATATATGCTGATGACTTATGCATCACTGCCCAAAGCACTGATTTTAACAGCGTGGAGAAAACGCTTTCTGAGGCCTTGGAGGGACTAACATCCTACTATGAAGAAAACCACCTCTGTGCAAACCCATCAAAGACGCAGGTTGTGCATTCCACCTCAGGAACCGTGAAGCCAAACGACAGCTTAAAGTAACCTGGTGTGGAGCAACACTGAGGCATTGCGAGCACCTTATCTACTTAGGAGTCACCCTGGACAGATGCCTCACTTTCAAGGACCACATCAATAAGACAAAGGCAAAAGTGAATGCACGAAACAACATCCTGAATAAGCTCAGTAACGCAAAATGGTGAGCAAGCTCGAAAACATTGTGAACCAGTGCACTTGCTCTTTGCCACTCCACTGCCGAGTACGCCTGCCCTGCATGGGAAAGATCTACTCATGCTAAGAAGATGGATGCTGTTCTGAATGCAAGCTGCCGATTTAACACAGGTTGTTTAAAACCAACAAACACCAACAGCCTAAATATCCTGGCGGGTATCGCTTCCCCTGATATAAGAAGAACAGTAGCCAGCAAGAAAGAACGACTCCGTCAAACATCAGATGAGAGGCGCCCTCTACATGGTTGTACACCTACACCCAGCTGCCTAAAGTCAAGGAAGACCTTCATGAACAGTGTTGTTCCATTACAATCAACCCCATCTGAAACCCGCATCGCCTTGTGGAAAGACCGGCTCGCCAGTCTCAAACAACCCCCAACGATGGAAATTCCACCGGATGAAACTCTTCCCCTAGGAGCTAATTGCAACTGGGCAACCTGGAAGTGCCTTAACAGACTTAGGACTGGTGTAGGTCGTTCAAAGGTGTCACTAAGCAAATGGGGATATACAACCAGCCCAACAACTTGTGAATGTGGAACTGAGCCACAAACTATGCAACATCTCCTGCAATGTCTGTCGCTAGAGGAACCCTGTACTGCGGCCAATCTTGCCGAATTCAACAACAAGGCATAAAACTGTGTCCAGTTCTGCCTGAGCCATGTATAGACTGTCCGTGGACACGGTAAGAAGAAGAAGGCAGCAACATCTTAAACTCCATCACGCTGAGCACTGGTGCCCTCCCCCCCACCCCCGGGGCTGTGTGCTCAGTCCACTGCTGACTCACGACTGCGCTGCCAGATCCAGCTCAAATCACACCATCAAGTTCACTGATGATACAACAGTAGTTGGCCTCATTAGCAACAATAGATACAGAAAGGAGTTAGACAGGTGAGAACAACAATCTGAGTCTCAACATCAACAAGACCAAAGAGATGACTGGGAACTCCAGGAAGGTGCAGGTCAACCACTGTCCATTGCACATAAATGGCTCTGCCGTGGAGAGAGTGGAGAGCACAAAGTTCCTTGATGTAAACATGACTGAGGATCTAACCTCAACTCACACACCTGCTCAGCAGTCAAGAAGGCACAGAAATGTTCAGCCTTACTGAGGAGATTGAGACATGGAAGGCTCCCCACCCCCATCCTAACAACTTTCTACAGGAGCACCATCGGGAGGGTGCATCATTGTGTGCTATGGAGGTGGCATGGTATCAGGCTGCAAGAGGTTGGTAAAAACTGCTGAGCAGATAACCGGGGTCTCCCTTCCCCCTATTTTTGACATTTACTGGATCAATGTAGATGAAGGGTCCAAAGCATTACTGAGCATCCCCAGCACACATTTTAAACTGGTCCAGGAGATCACAAGAATCTTGCATCATCTACAAGTATATCTGCTTGCCATACATTGCAATATGTTGAACTAATTCAGATTTCCATCTTCTGGTAATGCAGGGATTATGGTGGAAATGGCTTTGCCTGTAATGGACTGGGCTGTCAACTGTTCTGTCCCTGGGCATTGGTGTTTCCATACCAGGCTGTGGTGCAACCAGTCAGGATCATCTCCACTCTGTATCTAAAGAAGTTGTCAAAGTTTTTAATAACATGCCAAATCTAAACAAATTTCTAAGAAAGTAGAGGTGTTGTCCTGCCTTTTTTGTGATGAAACTTACACTGACCTGGTTGACCAACCCTTAATCTCTAACTTTACAAGGTCCCTCAGTATTCTCCCATATTTCCTCATCTTGTACCCTCTCCTATAAGTTTATTTTACACTTTTCTAGATTTAATTTCATCCGCAACCTTTTTCGCCCAGCTAATTGGGTCACCCTTATCGTCCTGCCCTCGGAAGCTTTCCTCCCATTTGTCAGTCTCAAAGCTATTTTTGCATTATCAGCAAACAGTTCAATTTAATTCGCAACATTTAATTCTAAATCATTAAAGCTGTTCCGAAAAAGCAAGAGACAGAACACTGAGCACTATGTAACTCTATGGTAACTAACTTCCAGTCACAGAAACACCTACTCAGGCACTAACACAAGAGATTCTGCAGATATTGGAGATCTTGACCAACACACACAAAGTGCTGGAGGAACTCAGCAGGTCAGGCAGCATCTATGGTGGGGAATTCCCCTCTATAGATGTTGCCTGACTTCCTGAGTTCATTCAAATGTTAGTCTTTTCTTCCTTTCACTGAACCAATTTTGGATCCAACTTCCCACTTGATCTTGGATGCCATTGGCTTTTAATTTTTTTGTCTAGCCTGTCATCCAGTCAAAAGCCTAGTTGAAATCCATGTAGACTACACAAAATACATACATCTCATTGACCCTCCTTATAAACCCCTCAAAGAATTCAGTTGTTAATCAGAGAGGAACTTCTTTTAACAAGCCTACATTGACAAATGTTAGCATGTGAAATTCCCCTCCAGTACTACCAGGGAAACACCAGCTAGACCTGTTGGGAAAGGCATATGGATACTTGGTCCAAGCAATTTAGTGCAAACTGATATTTCAACTTCAGTCTTCTTTCTTCTGCTTAATTGCTATTAACGAGCATGTATCCAATCTCTCAATGTAAAAGTTGCAGCAAGTTGCCCAGGTAGGGATAGATGGCAGATAGAGTGCAAGAGAGATCTCTGAAGAGCATAGCTCCCTTTGTACAGTAGGGAACTGGAACCACTTGGCTTATGGAGAAGGGTGTCACACAGACCAAGTAAGGGACAATTACTTCGAAGTTCAATATTCAAAGGAAATGTTTTATCAAAGTATATATATGTCACCATACACTATCCTGAGATTGACTGCCCATCTATGGAAGTTTGTCTAAGTTTTAGATGACATACTGGGTGCAAACATCTAAGGAAGTAGAGATGCTGTCCTGCCTTCTTTGTAATGGTACTTACGGGCTGGTCCCAGGACAGAGCCACTGAAATGATAACACCAAGGAATTTAAAGTTACTGACACTCTCCAACTCTGATACCCTAAAGAGGAGCGGCACATGGACCATCTTCCTCCCCCACTAATTTCAAAATATCATCAGTGTTAGGTGTAGTTTCCATTGACTTTTAACACTTGTATTGTGAATAGTGATTGATCCTGCAAACAAGTAATTTGTTACCCATTGACCAGTATGTTTAATTGCTAGTTAATACCGCATAAAAATGCCATTTCACTGTTCAGACAGGGGCCATGCTGTTCTTCTTGTGCAGAAGTAAGTAAGATATGATCGGGGAATGAGTGTGAATTTTCAGAGAATAGCTCATCAGCGACAACCCCAACTGTCCACTCCAGTTATCAAAAATAACAAATCCAGCTTTAAGATATCCTTACTCTCAGAGTGTAAGTGTAATAAATCTGAAGTGTACAATCAACACCAAAGTCCACAGTAAGTACACATCCCTAGAGTTGGCATTTTTCCCATTTGATCTTCATTTGCCTGTTAATGGGCACCAGTGAGGCTTTGCAATTCAGTGGAATAGCTAACTCAACAGTTTGTTAAATGATCCAGCTGTTATCAACTACAAACTGTCCCTTTACTGTGGTCCTTGCCTGATGAATCAGTTTATAAAACATCATTCACAAAGGCAATGTTCCTAAACTAAATTAATTGAGACAACATCAGCATTTAGCAGTTTCATTTCAGAATGGAATTCAGTTAGACTCAGTGGTCACTTTGTTAGGTTACCACTGTACCTAATACAGTGGCCTCTGAGTGTATGTTCATGGCCTTCTGCTGCTGTAGCCCATCCACTTCAAGTTCAATGTGTTTTGCATTCAGAGATGTTCTTCTGCACACCACTGTTGCAATGCATGGTTATTTGAGTCACTGTCACCTTCCTGTCAGCTTGAACCATTCCGGCCAATCTCTTCTGACCCCTCTCATTAACAAGACATTTTCACCCACAGAATACTTGCTCATTGGATTTTTAAATTTTATTTAGAGACTGCTGTATATGAAAATCCCAGGAGACCAGTAGTTTCTGAGATACGCAAACCAACTCATCGAGTATCAACAATCATTCTGCAGTCAGTCACTTAGAGCACACGTCTTCTCCATTCCGATGTTTGGTCTGAACAACAACTGAAACTCTTGACCATGTGGACATGCCTTTTCGAATTGAGTTGTTGCCAGATGATTGGCTGCTCAGATATTTGCATTAATTAGCATGTGTACAGGTTCACCTAATCAAGTGGCCAATGAGTGTATAGCATTGCATTTGCTTTCCTTGCTGCTAACTCAACCTGCAAATTAGCTTTTAGGAAATCCTACTCTAGGAATTACAAGTCCTCTGATTTCTGAATTTGCTCCACATTTAGAAAAGGGTTTAATCACAAGCAAGAGAAAGTCTGTAGATGCTGGAAATCCAAGCAACACGCACGAAACGCTGGAGGAACTCAACAGATCAGGCAGTGTCTATGGAAAAGACTATAGCTGACGTTTTGTGTCTAGACTCTTCACCAGAAAAAGTGGGATCTCCCAGTGGCCACCCATTTTAATTCCACTTCCCATTCCCATTCCGATGGGAATGTCCATGGCCATCTTTACCGCTCTGATGAGGCCACTCAGGTTCAAGGAGCAACGCCGTATATTCTGGTAGCCTCCAACTTGATGGCATGAACATGGATTTCCTAAAACTTCCGGTATTGCCCCCCGCCACCCCTTCACTATTCCCCATTCCCTTTTCCCTCTCTCACCTTATCTCCTTACCTGCCCATCACCTTCCTCTGGTGCTCCTTCCCTTTTTCTTTCTTCCATGGCCTTCTGTCCTCTCCTATCAGATTCTCCCTTCTCTAGCCCTGTATCTCGTTCACCAATCAACTTCCCAGCTCCTTTCTTCACCCCTCCCAGTTTCACCAATTACCCTGTGTTTCTTCCTCCCCTCATCCCACCTTCTAACTCTGACTCCTCATCTTGTGTTGCTTTGAGAAGAGGCTATGTCTTTATTCCTTCCACCAAAGTGTATGACCATACACTTCCCTACACTGTATACCATCTGCCACTTCTCTTAATCTGTCTAAATCCTGCAGACTCTCTGCTACCTGATCCCCCACCTATCTTTTGTATCATCCACAAAGCCATCATCTCCATCATCCAAATCATTGACATGTAATGTGTGGAGTAGTGGACCCAACACCACTCCCTGTGGAACACCATTAGTTACCAGCAGGCAACCAGAAAGGATCCCCTTTATTCCCGCTCTTTACCCTGTGCCAGTCAGACAATCTTCTGCCCCTGCTGGTACTTCTCCAGTAATACCACAGCCTTCTTATTTAGCAGCCTTGTGTGTGGCACTTTGCCAGAGGCCTTCTGCAAGGCCTGAGCCAGACTGAGTTAGTAAGTGAAGCAGGTAACAGTGGATTGGAAATGAAAGTAGTAACTATGGAATGTATATCACTGACAGGATAAACAGATATTAGCTTCTAAAGCTGTTTCTGTCATGCCATGTACACCTAGCATTCTGAACACAAATAGAACTTCCAGAGCACTTAGGTAGTAACATCAATCTCCCTTGGGTAATGGCGCCTGAATATGCCTTTATTAACACCAGCTGCAGCCTGTCCCATAAATACACTTAATGTGTTTATTCTGCTGCTTGTTATTTGCTGCCAAATAGATTATTAATCAAATGAGTGCTTTTAAAATGCACTGACATGACGACTTGATTTTGTATCCAAATGCCACCTTCATTCAATCAGAGCTGATTGCAGAATGTCTATCAACGTTAGTATCAAAGTTGTTCCTTGAGCTCATTTATGAAGGAAAGCCAGCTGACCCATCCATGAGAATTAAATGTGCATTCCGTCTGGGGTCTGGGTTGTTCCCCAGTTCTCACCTTCACCAGCAAATTCTTGTCTCTAGCAAATTTCTACAGATCTACCATGGAGAGTGGTCTAACTGGTTACATCACTGTCTAGTGTGGGGAGGGGTGGGGGGGGTCATTGCGCATGATCAGAAAAAGCTGCAAAAGTTGTAAACTCAAGTCAGCTCCATCATGGGCACTAGATCCATGGCATCTTCGAATGGCAATGCTTCAAGAAGGCAGCATCCATTAATAAGGACCCCCACCACCCAGGACATGGTCTCTTCTCATTTCCACCATCAGGGGAGGAGTTCCAGGAGCCTGAAGACACACACTCAACATTTTAGAAATAGCTTCTTCCCCTCTGCCATCAGATTTCTGAATGGTCCATGAACCTATGAACAGTATCTCACTATTCTGCACTCTTCTTGAGCTTCTTAAGTATCTTACATAGTTCTCATTGTGACTTATAGTAATTGTTTATGTATTTGCACTGTACTACTGCCACAAAAATAACAAGTTTCATGACATAAGCCAATGATAATAAGCGGGATTATAATGTGATTAAATTATTTGGGGCTGGATAATCAGCGCAGGCACAGTGAGCCAAAAGGCTTGAATATGACTCAGTACCAGGAGTTCCCAAACTGGGATTCACGGGCCTCTCAGTTAATAGCAGGGGTGCATGGCATTTTAAAGGTTGGGAACCCCTGCTCTATAGGGATGGATGAACCTACTGAAGATTTACTTAAAAGTAGTTTAGTGGCCCATGTCACCCCTTTCTGTAGTAGTGCATACTAGATAACCAGCTATGAAAAATATTTATTGAGAGGCAGGTGCTTCTTTAACCATCTTTCTTCTTTGGTTAATGCATGAATTGCGGAACACGAGCACTGTAATAAGAATCAATGAAGAGAACTCCTGCAGGATGCATTAGTCTTTATTGAATTGAGGTCTGCGTTTTATCGGCTCAGATCTGAAAAGTCTGAACTCCACACATATACTGTAGGCTAATTAAGTTAAGATCTGAATGAACAACGAATATTTCTGAGACTAGCAGAAGAAGTGACGAACCTGCCCATTCACCTCCTCCCTCACCACGATTCAGGGCCCCAAACAGTCTTTCCAAGTGGGGTAACACTTCACCTGTGAATCTGTCGGGGTTGCCCACTGTATCCAGTGCTCCTGATGCAGCCTTCTCTACGTTGGTAAGACCTGACATGGGGTAACAGACCGCTTTGTCGAGCATCTTATCTCCGTCCGCAAAAAGCAGGATTTCCTGATGGCCAACCATTTCAAATCCAGTTCCCACTCCCATTCTGATATGTCAGTCCATCGCCTTCCCTGTTGCCACAATGAGCCCCGTCTCAGGTTGGAGGAGCCAGATCTGAGCAGCCTCCAACCTAACGGCATGAATATCAACTTCTCCTCCTGCTTTCCTCTTCTTCCATTCCCCACTTATTTCTTCTCTTCTCCTCACTTGCCTATCTCCTCCCCCTTGTTTCCCTCCTTCCCTTTCTTCCATGATCAACTCTTCCCTCCTATCAGATTCCTCCACCTCCAGCCCTTTGCATTTTCCACTTATCATCTCCCAGATTCTTGCATCATCTTGGCTTCACATATCACCTTCTAGCTTGCACTCCTTCCTCTCCCTCCACCTTCTTATTCTGGCTTCTTCCCCCTTCCTTTCTAGTCCTGATGAAGGGTCTTGGCACGAAACATCGACTGTTTATTTATTTCCATAGATGCAGCCTGACCTGCTGAGTTCCTCCAGCATTTTCCGTGTGCTCTTCCGAGAGTATTACTCTCCAGAAGCAGAATCAGAATCAGAAATAGGTTTAGTATCAATGGCATATGTCGTAAGATGTGTTGTTTTGTGGCAGCGGTGCAATATAACACAGAAAATACTATAAATTACAGTAAGAATGAGATGTTGATGGCCAGGAACTTGAACCACATTCTTTCCTCTCAGTAAAGGTGGTGGCGTGTTCTCCTAACTTCCTCTTCCTCAAGCCCACAATCAATTTCTTGGTCTTGTTGATGTTGGGTACAAGGTTGCTGTTGAAAGGCCACTCAACCTGGCAATCTATCTCGTTTTTGCATGTCTCGATCTTGTTATCTGAGATTCTACCAAAAGCAGTGCTGTTATTGATGACAATAGGAATTTATAGGAGGCCAGAAAAGCAGTCCCTAGAGTATCTGAGGCCTGGTCATTTCATGTGTCTCACACCACACTGCAGGAGCCTGGGATCTAGTCATTACTTAGTGCCCATTGGACTTCACAGTAGCCTGGGGCTCTAGATACTATCGTGGCTTATTGGACTTCACAGTAGCCTGGGGTCTATCGCTCTTGGCCAACTCCATCTTTCAGGAACCTGCAGCTTATTCATAGCTCATGGCCTAACCTACCTCATGGGATAGTGTCAACATTGATGTCATTGGGTATATTTAAAGTGGAAGTTGATAGGTTCTTGGTTAATAAGGGTGTCAAAGGTAATGGGGAGAAGATAGGAGTATGAGGTTGAGAGGGAAAGGAAATTAGCAATGACTGAATGGTGACACAGACAAGATGGGTCAGGATCCTATGTCTTATGGTCTTAGAGAAGGAGGTTAGTTGGTCTGTTGATGAAATGGGCTAAGGAAGAGTAGATGGAGTTTAATCCAGATAATTGTCAGGTGATACCTCACAATTTGGGAGCACTAATGAGGCTGGGACATCGTTAATAGAGCATAGAACATAGAAAACCTACAGCACAATATAACTGAGAAGGTCCAAGGAGGTACTGTGAAACAGAAGTAAGTGTCCAATGATCCTTGAGGGTCACAACATGGTTAAGAAAATATCTGGGGGTCCTGGGCTCCATTAGTTGTGGCACTGAATACAGGAGCAGGAAGGTTATGTTCCAACTCATAAAACATTGGTCAGACCTCATCTAGAGTACTGTGTGCATTAATAGGAAGGGCAGTGGGGGTGAGAGGAACATTGGATCAGCCATGATGGAATGGCAGAGCAGACTCAATGGGCCAAAACAGCCTAAATCTGCTCCTATGTCTTATGGTTTTATGACCAAAGGTTAATGTGGCCATGCAGACTGCTAGGGTCGACTATGAGGCGTGGGCTCAGTCCATCAAAATCCCAGCCATGATTAAATTTAGCACCTACTAATGACCATGAACATTTACTTTCTCCTCGCAATCTGCGGCATTCCTACATTTACCCTGACAGGGTTGCTTTTGGAAATTTATGCAGGATGCTTTCCTCACAGAACTCTCAGTTTTCTGGCTTTGTCATTCTGTGAGCTGGTGTATGCAAGCTGACAGTGATGAATGGCTCCGCTCCACTGTCTGATGGCCCTGAAAGCTGATCCATTTTTCATCTCGATTGGCCTCAAGATGTTCCTCTCGCCATGATTGTTTTGGCCTCTAGCATCCAAACAGCAGATTATAACTCTTGCAAAGTGATAGCAGGTGATTCCCTTGATAGTCCTTGTAATGCTGGCTGGTCCGTGTCAAGGGAGTTTAGAGCAGACATGGAAATCCAGTAGAGCTACAACATAAAGATAAAGATTAGTTTTATTTGTCCCATGTACGTTGAAACATACAGTGAAATGTGCCGATTGCTTCAGCGACCCACACAGCCTGCAAGCATTGCCGTTCCATGCCGACAACTCAGTAACCCTAACCATACGTCTTTGGAATGTAGGAGGAAACCAGAGCACCTGGAGGAAACCCACGCGGTCATGGGGTGGAGAACATGCAGACAGTGGCGGGGATTGTGTCACGGTCCCAACCGTTAATTCCTCATTTTCTCCTAATTCCCTTTGATGACTGCACACCTGGTTCTCATCAAGACCTATAGCATTAAAAACCCTGGCTTTGCATCCACTCATTGCCAGATCGTTGCTTTAGCCAGTGTGGTGATTCATGTTCCTGGCCGCTTATGATTGTGAATTCTAAGTTTTACTTCAGTACCGAGGTTTGCCTGTGTAACTCCGTCTCTGCGTGTCAAGAAAAGTATTGTCTACCGCTTGCCTTTCTATGCTCCATGTCAAGATAAATTCTGCCTGCCTCCTGCTTTCCTGTTCACCCTCCTGTTTGCCGTTCAGCTCCAGCCACTCTCACACCCTCGTCTGCATCCTAACTCAATCTCCGTGCCAGTGTCCTGTGTTGGGGTTCGCCCCGTTCCTTGCAACAAATTGGTAACACCGGCACTGCTAAGCGTTACCCTACCTGCTTTACTGGAAGAAGCTGATCAGTGATCCTTAAGCGTTACTAATTCATCTTTTATCCTTTGGGACAACACGCTAGTGTAGTGGTTAGCACGCAGTTGCACCTAAGAACACTCCTAAGAATTTCCTGACTTGTATTTTCAACACTTCCTGCTTTTATCCCTGTGGTTGAGGTCCTCCATTGGTTGCGGTCAATCATGGATGTTGCGTCCCAACTGTCTACGTGATACGCAAGACAATACACAAGCCAGGGCAGTACAATATGGAGAGCAAGCTGTTGCCCATGTAGCAGGCTTCCCCTCTCCATGCAGCTGATCAATCCAAACAAGCAGCAGAGACCAATACGGCTTGGCATGAGCAGCATTGCAGAAGTTCCAGTCAGCATTGAACTCAGCCTAGGACTGCCATAGGGACTCCATCTCCTTGGGGTTTACTCCTGAAGTCTTCCCCATGTGTGGGTAGAAACGCAAGGCAGAGGAAGTTTGAGATCAGGGTTTTCCTTCTCCTAGATGAGCTGCCAGCCGCGGCTGACAAACCCCATACGCCCAAAATGACTGGTTTTAAGGCACCAATAACCCGCTTCTGTCCATTCTCCGGTCAGTAGAAGTGGTTCTGCTGGGCTTAGTGGCTAAGCCATTTGTGAAGGGCAGGAGCTGAACTTGGTTGTCAAAGATTCAAAGATCTGAAGATTCAAAATACATTTATTATCAAAGAATTTATAAATTATACAACCTTGAGATTTGCTTGTTTACAGGTAGCCACAAAGCAAAAAAACCGAAAGAACCCAATTAAAAAAAATTAAAAAGACCAACACCCAAGAGAACCCAATGCAAGAGAAAGGGAAAAAAAGAACACTAATCATGCAAACAATCGAAGTAAACAACATGCCAAACCAAATTGACCTTCAGATCTGAACCTCGGAGCAGCCCAGATTAGGCCTAAAGCCTCACTTATCATATTAGCGGGCACGGAGCACAGCAGCTGGTGCAGTCTTCATAGCCTCTCCAGAACCATAGAGAGAGGAGTGACCATCGCAGAGAATGAGTGAAATCGGCTCTCACCTCAGATCCTGACACCCTGTCCTTTCAGTCTATCTGGGCTGGTGGTAAAATTGACCAAACAATGAAACAGAGTAAACATCACGGAGAGCAAGTGAAACCAGCTCTCACCTTTGATCTGGGCCAGCACTTAAACTGTCTAAACTGCAGGTTGTAGCATGCACTAGAACACAGTTACCATGAAGGGCTCAGGGCGTAGACCTCACCGCCCAGTGACCTGCTCCAGGCCCGGATTTCGCCACCCAGCCCAAAGCTGCTGTCAGCTCTTCAAATCAGCTCGGTGCTCAGATGATCCAACCTCACAGCCGGGCCATTTGTATGGGTGTTGAATCTCCTCTCCAAATGCCTCACTCCATCTGCATTGATTCTGTAACACACCATCTCGGCTCAACTCACCTTGCCATCGCTCGCCTCCTCACTGTTAGCCCCGATAATTTAATACAGCTTATTTTTTTGTAATTTATTTTTATTGAAGTTCGTTATCAAACAAACATTTCCATAAGATGTATTTCAGATATTGTACATATGTATCATATAGTCATATATGCCACAAATCTCCACATATTACTTATCTGAGGTATACACTGAATTTTCTTCCTTCTTAACAACCAGCAAGCTGTTACACACATCTAGTCACTCCATCTTAACCAGAAGTTGCTGTTTCTGGCTAGAGGCTATTGGAGACGCACACCATTGATAGATAGTGGAAGCTTATCCCCAGCCCCCGGCTATAACAACATTAAGGAACCTCCCTGAGATAATGACCAAATAATTTGTTTCACCATTACTGTGTGATGGATTGGTTTACACAGCCCTCCCACACTCTCCTTCTGCTGTGTACATATATCTACTGATGCTTCTGGACACATCTTCAGTGATGTTCCTGGAATCATTGGGTGTTTCGGGTCTTTCAACATCATACAACCTCCTCCAGGTGACCCAGCCGGGGCTGATCAGACCCCAGCTTGTGTCCAGATGGCTAGCTAATTATGACTCCATGGTTCCCCCTTTTTGAGCCACAGCCATCTTGAGGCCCTCTCTGCCGCATCGGTGGTACTGCAGATGGCTCTCCTCTTCCTCTCTCCCTCGATGCCCAAAATGCTGAAGGCTCCAGCTAAGGAACGGACTGCGATTCCCCTACAACCAATCTCCACTGGGAGACACTTCACTCTCCATCCAGCCTGCTGACAGTTGCTGACCAGTCCTGCGTACTTGGAGAGCTTCCTTTCAAACGCCTCTTCCAAGCTATCTTCCCATGGGACTGTCAGCTCCAGCATCACCACTTGCTTAGTTGACTCAGACACAAGGACAATGTCTGGTCGCAGGGTGGTGGCTGCGATATGGTTGGGGAACTTCAGCTGCTGTTCGAGGTCCACCAACAGCTGCCAGTCCCTTGCAGAGGTCAGGTTGCCTGCAGATGTTCTTTTGCGGGTATTAGCTGCTCCCCAGCCCCAGCTCTGACAAAGGCAATGGTCTGCTTGGAGGGTCGGGACTGCTTCGCCCACTCAACTCCTGTGCTGATGGCTTCAGTGATGGTCTTCAGGACCTGATCATGCCTTCATTGCTACCGTCGTTCACCAAGTGCCCTTGCGCAGCCGCTGAGGATGTGCTCCAGGATTCCTCACTTGGAGCACAGTGGGCACGCAGATGACTCTGCCTTGCCCCATGTGTGCAGGTTTGATGGGCTTGGAAGCACATCGTACACTGCCTGGATGAGAAATTGGATGCAGTGTGGTTCGGCTTTCCAAAGATCAGCCCAGGTCACTTTCCTCTCAACCGCATTCTCCCATCTTGTCCAAGCTCCCTGTTGCTTCATTCCCACTGCCTTGCAGGCTCTCGTCTCCTCCACTACTGCTCTCACCTCCTCCTGAACTAGACGACACCTTTCCTTCCCTCTGGTGTCCATTTGGGGAGTTGGAAAGGATCCTAGCCCAGCTCGGCCTTGTGTGACTACTCCCACCAGCCTCCTGTGACGCAGCCTTGCCTCTGCTTCCTGAACAGCTTCCTCTGCCCTCCACTTCCTGCCAGTCCTCACTTGGATCCCTGCTCTAGCCACCTTCGGATCACCTGAGTCCCTATACTATATCACTTCTCTGGCTCTTGTTACCTCAAATAAACCCTGTGGAATTTTCACATCTACTGGAGAGAGAAGGTGGGGTTATGCTTTTAGCAACTCATCCAATGGACAGCACTCCCTCAGGGATCCGCAGGAGAGTCAGCCCACCACTGGGTATCAACCCAAACCCTTCCCTAGAACAAGCTGAACATCAAGGCCAGGGAGAAATGTAGCTTTGACTGAATCTCACTTCAGCAGTTTATAAGCCTATATCATTACAGTTCTCTCCAGGTTTGTTCTGTTCCCGTGAACTGTTCATAACCTGGTCACTTCGCAAGTCAGAAATGTGGCCATAAAGACTGTAAGACCATAAGACATATAGCACTGCAAAAATCTTCAGCACACCCACATATATATAGCTGGGGTGCCTAAGACTTTTGCACAGTACTGTAGCAATTTTCTGTATTGCACTGTCCTAATGCTGCTGCAAAAAAGCAAATTTCCTGACATACGTGAGTGATGATAAAACTGATTCTGATATGGGTCTCTATTGTGGACTGACAGCTGAGAGTGGGAAGGGTCAGGGAGAGGTGAATCATGGTTGGGAGAAGGGGAAGGTAGAGGGGAGGGAGAAGGAAGCACCAGAGACGCATTCTGTAACGATCAATAAACCAATTGTTTGGAATCAATCAAATGACATTGCCCTGGTGATTTAGGGCTGGGTTTGTCTGTAACCGTGGCAGCAACCCTCCCGGCACGCTGCCTATCCCACACCTCTCCCGCGGCACTCCACCCTCACCATTTCCAGCATCCTATGCCTCTGCCAGATTTACAAACTCGCTATCTGCTCCAATTGACAAATACAGTACTGTGCAAAATTCGAGTACCTGAGCCATAGAGCAACAAACACAAAATGCTGAAGGAACTCAGCAGGCCAGGCAGCATCTATGGAAAAAACTACAGTCGACATTTCAGGCCGAAATATCGACTGTACTTTTATCCATAGATGCTGCCTGGCCTGCTGAGTTCCTTCAGCATTTTGTGCGTGTTGCTTGGATTCCCAGCATCTGCAGATTTTCTCTTGTTTGTGACCCGAGCTATCTATATGTGCCTAAGACGTCTGTACAGTACCGTAGGAACAGAATTAGGCCATTCGGTCCATCAAGTCAGCTCCTGCTATTCAACCATGGCTGATTTATTATTCCTCTCAACTCCATTCTCCTGTTTTCTCCTCGTAACCTTTGACACCCTTACTAATCAAGAATCTATCAACCTCCGCTTTAAACACACCCAATGACCTGACCTCCAAAGCCGTCTGTGGCAACGAATTCCACAGATTCACCACCATCTGGCTGAAGAAATTCCTCCTCATCTCTGTTCTAAAGGGATGTCCCTCCAATCCGAGGCTGTGCCTGCTGGCTGTAGACTCTCCCACTATTGGAAACATCCTTCTCACAAGCACTCTATTCAAGCCTTTCAATGTTTCATAGGTTTCAGTGCAATACTCCTTTGTTCTTATAAACTCCAGTGATTATGGGCCCAGAGCCATCAAGTGCTCCTCATACATTAGCACATCCCTTCCCAGTATCATTCTCATGACCCCTCTCTGGACCCTCTCCAATGTCAAAGTGTCCTTTATTAGATAAGGGACCCAAAACTGATCATTATTTCACAAAACCGGCTCAGGGCTGCTCTTAATACTCCAAATGCAGTCTGGTCAGTGTCATATAAAGTCGCAGCATTACAGCCTTGTTTTTATATTTTAGTCCTTTCTAAATAAATGCGAACATTGCAATTGCCTTGCTTACAACCGACTCAGCAGAGTTCCCAGGATGTAGATGACAGCACCACAGTAACCTGGCGGCCAGCACGATGCTGTAACAGTTTCAGAGTTCTATTCCTGTGATGTTCTGTAAGGAGTCTGTGTGTGTGTATATATACACACACACACATATATATATATATGTATGTACATATATCTGTATATATATATATATATATATATATATATATCCATTAGTCTCGTGAGTCCATGGATTTGCTCCTTGGAAGGTCTCTAGGGCGCAGGCCTGGGCAAGGTTGTATGGAAGACCAGCAATTGCCCATGCTGTGAGTCTCCCCTCTCCACACCACCAATGTTGTCCAAGGGAAGGGCATGAGGACCCATACAGCTTGGCACCGGTGCCGAAGCAGAGCAATGTGTGGTTAAGTGCCTTGCTCAAGGACACAACGCACTGCCTCAGCTGAGGCTTGAACTAGCGACCTTCAGATCACTAGAACGACACCTTAACCACTTGGCCACGTGCCAAGTCTCTGTACGTCCTCCCCATGGAATGCGTGGGTTTTCTCCAGGTCCTCCGGTTTCCTCCCACAGTCCAAAGACGCATCAGGTTGGTTAATTGGTCATTGTAAATTGCCCCGTGATTAGGTTAAGGTCAATCGGGTTTGTCAGAATTTGCTGAGGTGGTGTGGCTTGAAGAGTTTTCTCCACACTGTATTGTTAAGTAAACAAAGAAATGATGCCCACTGTGCCCGCAGCAAATGGCAAATCTGTCCCACTGGCCTGAATTACTCCGGTCTGTATGTCTGCGGTGGACATTCATCAACATCATCATTATATGCTGTGTCATAGGATGTGGGCCCCCATGGTCTTCAATGAACATCACGGAATCATGCAATCTCTAATCTGAGAAGTTCTAGTAAGTTCTTCAAAACTTTTGCCTGTCTGTCCCTTGAAGTAATTCATGAATGTCATGTGCTGTCGACTGAGACTTTTTCCTCCACCAATTTTTCCTGTCATTGCAAGATGTTTAAACTACTCTTTCCTCAGTGCCTGTTCCAGAAATTCCAGCTGCTGTTTCTTGATTGATGACACAGCTCTCTTCTTATTCTGTCTTTTCGCAACTCGTACTCATTTGTTACTCTGTCCTTCCATGATATTTACATCATGCTTCTCAAAAACCGCATTATTGCAGCTTCAAGTCTTCTCTCATTTTGCTTTGATATTGTCCAATATTCGCTTCCATATATCAGTGTGGAATGAACTTGACAACATAACACTCTGAGTTTCGTACCCATAGAAATTATGTTATTCTGAAGTATCTTGCTCAAATGTTCTGTTGGCCACAAGAAACTTCAGTCTGATCAAGGACAGAGGAAGCAGACAAGCCAGTTGTCTTTGTTTCCCGCCATTTTGTGGCTTCTGAACAATTTCTTGCTCTTGGATAATCAAATCCAGTGATAAGACTGCTGAACGGATCCTGCCGTACCCTCCAAATATCTGGACCTGCCTCTCGGTTTTTTTGCACTACCTTACTTTCCATTTTCTATTTATGATTTATAACTTAATTTTTTAATATTTACTATCGATTTGTACTGCAGGGAGCGGGAAGCGCAGAATCAAATATCGCTATGATGATTTACGTTCTAGTATCAATTGTTTGGCGACAATAAAGTATAAAGTATAAAAAAGTATAAAATCAGAGCAACTGATTGTGTACACAGGAAGCTTCAGGTTATGATCTGCTAAACCTGAGACTATTCTCAAACAAATAGCCATTTGTTATGTAAAGGGCATGGACTCTGAACTGATTCTTGACTCTGAGAGAATCTAATCAGAGCAATTCTCGGAGACCTTTCTCAGAGGAGTGGCTGCTTTTTATGTAAGATGCCAGCCTACCAAATAAGCAATCTTTAATCTCATTTGACTCTGTCCGGGTTGCCTCATTTAACTGGTTTGGATGGGTTAGAGTGTAAAGGCACAAATATTCAAAGCTGGGTGAGCAGAACCATGGGACAGTATTGGCTGTAGCCCTGTACAATGACCAGTAAGAAGGTGACCCAGGTAGGTCAGGTGACCTTGAGCCAATGGGATGGAGATCCAATGGTTCAAATGATGAGGAACAGTATAGGAGCTCCAATTACGTGGGGGCGATAATTCTCCAGCAGCCAGAGACCGACCATCGTGGATAAGGAGGACCCCACAGATATTTGGAGATCGGGACCACGAGGAATGCCGGGCCAGTGTAGACTCCTTTCCCGGGTAATACCTTTTCTCTTCCTTGACTGCTCATGGATTGTCAGGGGTTCCAGTAGGGAGTACACAGGCAGATAAGAGTGTGAACCCACATGCTTTTTTAATAGAAATAATAAAAGTTACTTGTTGATAAATACAGATTCTCTGTGCCTCACTGATCATTATTACAAGGGGTGATTCTTGTAACAGCTCAGACGTGCATTTAGACACAAGCATTCATCACCTCAGTGAATTCCAAAGCTTCAGCACCCAATGCATTAATTTCTCTTCATCTCAGTCCTGATAGGGTTAATCCTTATTGTGAGACTGTGATCCTTCTTTATTGACTTATTGGATATAAATGAAATCTTCTTTCTTCCCAGGCGTCTCATGAAGTGGCTCATTGGCCCTCGCTGGCAGGATCCCACCTCAGCGTAAAAAAAGAATCCACCTTTTGCCAGCCTTGTGCATCTAGGTATACACACTCTGGTCCCGCCAAATCCATGAGATTGGGTTTGTGTGAATGCTCTGTGACTTGCTGCCCTGTTACAGCTTGTTGCAGGAAATAACAGATCACACGTGGTGTACAATTACAGGAAGTATATTTATGAATTTTAACTCAACTAACGAGCTAGCAGAGAAAAGAAAAGAGAAAAACAAAATGGGCCCATTATAATTAAACAGTCCTATATTTACAGGTTGGAGCTCAAATCTTCAAAAGGTCATATTCACTGATCCCCAGTAGAATCTCACATCTTGGCTCCATGGAATCGCAGTCCCCTCCGGATTGAATCCTATGACCAGTTCTCTCTTCATCTCCCACTGGACAAAAGACCAAAACCGCCAGCAGAGTCAGGCATGGACACAATGCCTCTCCCCCACCCTTCCCTCCTGATTGGATGGCCCACATTCCTAAGCACCCTTTGTCTCAAACAAGTACTGTTCGCAGCGAAACCTTCAGCAGGGCATTACGCATACATCCTGGGAATTATGGAGCATGCTGAATGTGTCCAATGATCCTGAATGCAGCATAGATAAGGGATAAAGAAGGTATGCAAGGTACTTGCCTCTATTAGCAAGTGCAATTGTATCACAACCACCCTGCTGGCTGAACATTATAACAGGAGAGCTGTGGTACAGCCACGTGAAACATTCATCGACAGCGGGAGCATTCCATGCAGTATTGGGCACCATCCTGCAAGGTTGTGATTGCACTGGAAAGGGAGTAAAGGCAATTCACCAGGATGTTGCCTGGGATGAAGTGCTTCAGCTCTGAGGAGAGACTGGAGAAACTGGACTTGCTTTCCTTAAACTGTGATATGATTGAGATACAGAAAATTTTAAGGAACATCAATAGCCCAATAAGCTCGGGAGCATACACCTAGTGACCACTTTATTAGGTACACCTGTACACTGCTCATTAATGCAAACGCTTGATCAGCCAACCGTGCAACAGGAACTCAATGCATAAAAGCATGCTGACAGGGGTCAAGGGGTCATTTCTTGTTCAGACCTAACATCAGAATAGGGAAGAAATGTGATCTAAGTAACTCAGACCGTAGAACAATAGCTGGTGCCACACAGAATGGTTTGAGTATTTCAGACACCTGAGATTTATACACACACACACAAACAGTCTCTAGGGTTTACAGAGAATGGTGTGAGAAATAAAAGCGATCCAGGGAGTGGCAGTTGTTGAGAGAACTCAGAAGAGAATGGCCTGACTGATTCAAGCTGAAAGGAAGGTGACAGTAACTCTAATGACCACACGTCACAACAGTGGTGTGCAGAAGAGCATCCCTGAATGCCCAACATGTTGAACTTTGAAGTGGATGGGCTACAGCAGCAGAAGACCACAAACATATACTCAGTGGCCACTTCATTTGGTATGTGAAGCATCTAATAAAGAGGCCTCTGAGTGTAGGCTTCTGGTTTGGAGTAGGAAATATAGAGAGATTTGAGGAAGACTTTTTTTCATCAAAATGCTTGATAGAAATCTGAAAGTTATTGTTGAAGGCAGATACTCTCACAACAGAGTATTGAGGTGGGCACTTGTAGTGCCATGGCATTGAAGGCCATGGGTTGGGTGCCACAAAATGGAATTGGCATTAATAGCAGACATCCCACCTCTCCCGGAACTTCCGTGAGTTTCCCGCATATTAATAGTGGCTCCCTGATGCCCGCAAATTATATACAATATCACGGAAATCAATTTCTTTGAGAGCAAGCGAGAGAAAAGCAAGAGAGAGCGCGAGAGTGACCACAAGAAAGAACGCGCGAGCGAGAAAGCGAGAGCGAGAGACAGCGAGCGAGAGCTCACAAGCGACCACGAGAGAGAGAGAGAGAGCGTGAACGAGAGCGCGCCATTGCAGAGTGTTCCAAAAAATAAATAAAACGTACGTCACCCCAGACTACACTAAAGTGTACCCCTGCCTAATTGGGGTCAAAAATAATGACAGTGTTGTTCGCTGCACTGTTTGCAACAGTGACTTTTCTATTGCCCATGGTGGATTAAGACTGTAAAAGACATGTTGAGGTGAGTTTAACAGGTGTCATTCGTTCATTAGCATAGCTAATGTTATTTAAACTAGCTGGCCAGCTGCTAAGGAGCTACTCTATTGCAGACATCCCACCTCTCCCGGAAGTCTCCCACAAATTGATGGTGCTATCTCCCTGAAATGAGTTTTTGCAGGGTAGGATGTCTGTAATAGCTGCTTTGGACACAGTGGGCTAAAGAGCCTACTTACACAGGTCCAATGGTTCAATTTAATATCAGAATGTACACAGTATACAACCTGAAATTCTCACTCTTTACAGACATCCACGGAACAGGGAAAAAAAACCATCAGGATGCTGGAGCAGGCCCAGTACTGTGCACACAGTGATATTAAACTGAGTGACAAATTTCAAGGTGCAAACAAAGTCGGCATCAAAGTTCAGGCAGAAATCAACACATCTAGAGAAATGCAAAAACCAGAATCAGGAAACAGGCAGAGTCAATACTCAGATGGACAGATCACAGTTATGAATGCTGGAAAGGCTCAGGAAGACTCACTGGCACAATCTGGCAACAAACGGGTGAAAACACAGAACTCAAATACACTGAGCAATAAACAGAGAGGCAGATGATAGGTGGAGCACAATGAGACACAGGTAGCAGCAATACCGGTAATAATGAGAAACAGTAGAGAGACAGAGTACTCAGTAATACAGGGGCCGGAGCAGAATAGGAGTGGGGATGGGAGCACATGGCAATACAAAACCACAGACTGACAGCTGGGGGAAACACACAAAAAGACAGAGTTCAACTGGAGGTACTGACAAAAACACACTAAGAATGAATGACGGAAACATTGGAACCCCAAAGCCCCCCTCCCCCCTCCCACGCACAAGCAGCAGTAAAGGTATCAACACTCCCCCTCCCACCACTTGCTCCAGGAAAAGCACCAAGCCCCACCGCACCCCCATGCAAGCAATAACAAAGCCCCCAAACAGACCATGATCTAGACTTCATCAAAAACTACTGTCCATTCCAACACTTCGGCACCACAGACAGGCTCCGTCACGAGCGAGGGAGAGGGAGATATTGCTCCTGCAGAAAACAAGAGCAAGAACCAGCAGTCTGCTGTTTCGATGGCACAATCTGCTGCATGGTTTGTCTGTGTCCCCTGACTCGAGGACCAACAGGCTGTCGCTCACCAGCAAAAGACAAAGAAAGAGGTTGGGATCGCTTGAGTGTAGGGGCCTTCTCCTAACAGCTGCCTCGCTGTTTCTTTCAGTCTCCCGCAACAGTTCAGTCAGCAACGTCACTGTGGAACCAGGCCACCCGCGGGGCCGCACTCGGAGATATAAAAATGCCAGGCTGCACGGTGAGTCCCAGACCGAGAATACATTGCCTGTGGTGAATCACAGTTCGAGCGGCAGCAGTAAATCGCAGACTCCAACAGGACCCCAGCCACTTTGAAAAGAAAAGAGAGGCATGATAAAAGATGAAGAAGAGCCGTTTCACGGATGAACTGAAAGAAGTAATCTAGGCCTGTAGAAACCTCTGGTGCCAAATTTTTGATCTCCTCCCACACACATCACCCTCCAAATGCATGCACCCTTTTGAAATCTGTTTGAGATGTAGCAGGTGTCAATGAGGTCACGTCTCATTCTTCTAAGTTCTGTGTTCCCAATCTACTCAGTCGCCCTTCATAAGATCAACCTGCCATTCCAGGAACTTGTGGGGTGGGTTATAATGAGTTGTTTGAATTCCCCTAAGTGTCCTGTAGAAAGCACTACTCTGCACTATTTTCTTAACAAGGCTAATTTAATCCTAGCATATCTCTTTGGTCAAATAATCAATCCCTTCAATCATCTTCCTACACAAGGGACATGGAATTGACTACATTAAGCTTCCCTACCTTATCAGCGAACACTCCACTGTGCTCTTAGCAGAGATTAGATTCAAAGTAATGTTCCAGTTCCTACCCTACTCTTCAAAGATGATTGGTATGCTCTTGGGAATCTATGAGAAGCCTGGCATGCTGCAACCAGTTCTTCATTCCTTGTTGAAAGGTGATGTGAAAACCACCACCTTCATCAAAAACTCCCACCATCCAGGCCACGCCCCTGTTTCAATGCTACCATCAGGCAGGAGGTACAAAAGCCTTAGGTCACACACCAGTAGATTCAGAAGCAGTTACTACCCTCCTGAACCGGCATACGTAACCATATTCATCCCTACTGCAACTTGATACTATGACCTACCGACTCACTTTCAAGAACTCCTTACATCTCACATTCTCAGTATTACTTTTATTTGCATAATTTGCCTTCTTTTGCACGTTGTTTGGTAGTCAGTGTTTGTCTGTTTATATATATTTTTACTTAAAGTTCTATTATGTTTCTTTTTTTTGTGAATACCTGCATTTTACTGATATCTCATATGTGGTTGCTATCTTACATAATACTGCCATATGTGCTTTGTGCTGTGTATGACTGTAGGTATTGTGTTTTGCACCTTGGCCCTGGAGTAACTCTGTTTCATTTGGCTGTATTCATGGGTGTTCATGTATGGTTGAATGGCAATTTAACTTGAACTCAACTGCATTACAGCTTAGTATGACGCAAACCCGAAGAAATCTGCAGATGCTGGAAACTCAAGCAACACATACAAAATGCTGGTGGAACGCAGCAGGCTAGGCAGCATCCATAGGAAGAAGCACAGTCAACGTTTCAGGGTGAGCCCCTTCGTCAAGACCTACTGAAAGAAGAGATAGTAAGAGATTTGAAAGTGGGGGGGGGAGGGGAAGATCCAAAATGATAGGAGAAGACAAGAGGGGGAGGGATAGAGCTAAGAGCTGGAAAGTTGATTGGCAAAAGGGATACAAGGCTGGAGAAGGGAGAGGATCATGGGATAGGAGGCCTAGGGAGAAAATAAGGGGGAGGGGAGCGCCAGAGGAACATGGGGAGCAGGCAAGGAGTAATTGTGAGGGGGGCAGAGGGAGAAAACAGAGAGAAAAAAAGAATAAATAAATAAACAAACAAACAAACAAACAAATAAATAAATAAGGGATGGGGTGAGAACGGGAGGAGGGGCATTAACGGAAGTTAGAGCAGTCAATGTTCATGCCATCAGGTTGGAGGCTACCCAGACGGAATATAAGGTGTTGTTCCTCCAACCTGAGTGTGGCTTCATCTTTACAGTAGAGGAGGCCGTGGATAGACATGTCAGAATGGGAATGGGATGTGGAATTAAAATGTGTGGCCACTGGGAGATCCTGCTTTCTCTGGCGGACAGAGCGTAGATGTTCAGCAAAGCGGTCTCCCAGTCTGCGTCGGGTGTGAGGGGGGAAGTGTAAGGGCATGTGTAGCACTTGTTCTGTTTACAAGGATAAGTGCCGGGAGGGAGATCAGTGGGAAGGGATGGGGGGACAAATGGACAAGTGAGTCTCGTAGGGAGTGATCCCTGTGAAAAGCAGAGGGGGGGGAGGGAAAGATGTGCTTGTTGGTGGGATCCCATTGGAGGTGGCGGAAGTTACAGAGAATTATATGTTGGACCCAGAGGCTGGTGGGATGGTAGGTGAGGACAAGGGGAACCCTATCCCTAGTGGAGTGGTGGGAGGATGGGGTGAGAGCAGATGTGCTTGAAATGGGAGAGATGCATTTGAGAGCAGAGTTGATGGTGGAGGAAGGGAAACCCCTTTCTTTAAAAAAGGAAGACCTCTCCTTTGTCCTGGAATGAAAGGCCTCATCCTGAGAGCAGATGCGGCAGAGATGGAGGAATTGCGAGAAGGGGATTGCATTTTTGCAGGAGACAGGGTGGGAAGAGGAATAGTCCAGGTAGCTGAGAGTCCGTAGGCTTATAGTAGACATCAGTAGATAAGCTGTCTCCAGAGAAAGAGACAGAAAGATCAAGAAAGGGGAGGGAGGTGTTGGAAATGGACCAGGTAAATTTGAGGGCAGGGTGAAAGTTGGAGGCAAAGTTAATGAAGTCAATGAGCTCAGCATGCGTGCAGGAAGCAGCACCAATGCAGTCGTTGATGTAGTGAAGGAAAAGTGGGGGACAGATACCAGTATGGGCTTGGAAGATGGACTGTTCCACAAAGCCAACAAAAAGGCAGGCATAGCTGGGACCCATACGGATGCCCACTGCCACACCTTTAATTTGGAGGAAGTGGGAGGAGCCAAAGGAGAAACTATTGAGAGTAAGGACTAATTCTGCTAGACGGAATAGAGTGGTGGTAGAGGGGAACTGGTTAGGTCTGGAATCCAAAAAGAAGCGGAGAGCTTCTAGTATGACAGCTGCTTTGCTTGACAACACGAAAAACTGCAGAGAGTTGTGGACACAGCTCAGTACATCATGGAATCCAGCCTCCCCTCCATGGAAACTATCTACACTTCTCTCTGCCTTGGCAAGGTAACCCCTCACACTGGGCATTTTCCCGTCTCTTCTCTCCCAATGGACAGAAGATACAAAAGCCTATCGACTATGGAAAGGTTCCCTAGTGCGATAAGATGCACTCTTCACCTTACAATCTGCCTTGTTATGACCTTGCACCTTATTATTTACCTGCTCTTTCTCTGTAACTGTGACACTATTCTGCACGAGGTGTGTTTTGCCTTGTACTAATTCAATGCACTGTTGTCATTAAATTTTTCACCGTACCTCCATACATATATTAATAATAAACGAATTCAACAATTTTGTTTACCAGGTTATGAGGAGGGTCGTGGCATTCCCGTGCATCTGCTGCTCTTATCCCTGGTGGTGGAGGTTACAGGGTTCCTGGTCAAGCATCTGCAGTGCATGTTGTAGATGTTATTCTATCACATTGCTGACATCTACCTGAGAGCTGATGGAAAATTCTTGGGTGTCACAGGAGTGTTACTTGCCACAGAGAGTCCAGCACACAGCCAACTGAGCTGCCGAGATATTTCTCCTTCAGAAAGTACCTCTTCTCTTCAGGGAAAATCAGTGATTTTTATTACCTCAGAAAACACTTGAAGCCAATTCATTGAATGTATTCATGAAGGATTAGAATCAAAGCTCAAAGAAAAGAGAGATACAAGAATAGAATTTGAATGAACAGAATTTTATATAGCAGCTTTTTAAAACTCTGATTAGGTTCTACCTGAATTTGGACTTCCAGTTCTGGTAGTCCGTTTGTAGGAAGGTGGAGGCTTTGGAGAGGGTGCAGAAGAGGTTCACCAGGATGCTGCCTGGATTAGAAAGCACGTGCTGTAAGGAGAGGATGGGCAACTTAGAATGTTTTCTCTGGAAGACAGTGGTTTTTTCCAGAGTTAAAGTACTTAATACTAGCGGGCATGCATATAAGGTGAAAGGGAAAAGTTTAAAGGAGATGCACGGGGCATTTTCTTTTTCAGCACAAGAGTGGTGGGTGGCTGGAATGTACTGCCAGGGCTGGTAGTGGAGGCAAATATAATAGAGTCGTAGATTCATACAGCACAGAAACAGGCCCTTTGGCCCATCTAGCCTGTGCTGAACCATTAATATGCCTAGTCCCATTCATCTGCACTTAGACCATAGTCCTCCATACCCCACCCATCCATGTATATATCCAAATTTTTCTCTTAAAAATTTGAAGTTGAACCCACATCTGCCACTTCCATTGGCAGCTTGTTCCACTTGCTCACCACCCTCTGAGTGAAGCAGTTCTCCCTCATGTTCCCCTTAAGATCTCCCCTCAATATTCTACATTCCAGGGAATAAAGTCCGAATCTGTTCAACCGTTCCTTATAACTCAGGTTCTCAAGTCCCGGCAACATCCTTGTACATTCTCTCTGTATTCTTTCAACCTTGTTTACATCTTTCTTGTAGGTAGGTGACCAAAACTGCACACAATACTCCTAAGAGCCAGGACCGACAGGGTCCGGGACAGCTTCTTCCACCAGGCCATCAGACTGATGAACTCGTATACTCTATATTACATTGATTGTTCTATTTATTATAAATTGTTATAAATTACAATGATTGCACATTGCACATTTAGATGGAGATGTAATGTAAAGATTTTTAATCCTCAGGTATGTGAAGGATGTAAGAAATAAAGTCAATTCAATTTAATTCAATTCAATATTTTGTCCTCACCAATGTCTTAACCAATTTCAACATAACATCCCAACTCCTATACTCAATGCATTGTTTTATGAAGGTCAATGTGCCAAAAGCTTTCTTTACAATACTGGCTATGAAGCCACTTCCAAAGAATTATGGATTTGTACTCCCATATCCCTCTTACCTAACACACCCCTCAGGGCCTTACCATTCACTGTGTAAGACCCACTTCAGTTGTTTCTGTCAAAGTGCAACATCTGATAAATGTCTGTATTACATTTCATGTGTCATTCTTCTGCCCATTTTTCCAGCTGGTCCAGACCCCACTGCAAGCTTTGATAGTCTTCCTTGCTGTCTACTACACACACAATCTTGGTATCATACAAATTCTGCACTCTCAAAATTTCACTTTTGAATGCTTCCCTCTTACCAAGTACACCTTTGCCAGAAAACAACCTGCACACTTGCCAGATCCTTTCTGATACCATCAAAATTGGCCTTTCTCTGAACTACTACCATCTAGAAGGGTGAGAACGGTAGATACCTGGGAACACCACCACCTGGAAATCCCCCTCCAAGTCACTCACCATCCTGACTTGGAAACATATTGTCATTCCTTCATTGTCACTGGGTCAAAGTCATGGAATTCCCTCCGTAACAGCACTGTGGGTGGACCTACACCTCAGAGACTGCAGCGGTTCAAGAAGGCAGATCATCACCACCTTCTCAAGGGCAACTAGGGATGGGCAATAAATGCTGGTTTAGCTGGTGATGCCCGTGTCCTGTAAATGAATAAATAAAAAAAAATTACTTTGAAACTAACAGTACTATGGTCACTGGATACAAAGTGTTCCTCTGCACAAACTTCTCTCTCCCCTGCCCTGTCTCATTGCCTAATAGAAGATCTGGTATCTCACTCTCTCTATTTGGGACTTCTATGTACTGATTAAGGAAACTTTCCTGAACACATTTGACAAACTCTTTCCCATCCAGTCCTTTTACTGGTTGAGAGTCCCAGTCAATATGATGAAAGTTAAAATCATCTAATATCACAATCTTACATTTTTTTTCAACAGTCTGTGATTTGTCTACAGATTTGCTCCTCTCAGTCCCATGGATTGCTTGGTGGTCTATAATTTAATCCCGTTATTGTGGTCCCATTCGAGCCACACCACCCAGCAATCTCCCGATTTAATCCCCGCCTGATTACAGGACAACTTACAGTGACCATTTAACCTGTCAACTAATAATGTCTTTGGACTGTGGGAGGAAACTGGAGCATCTGGAGAAAACCTATGCAGTCACGGGCAGATCGTACAAACTTCTGACAGGCAGCGGTGGGAATTGAACCCGGTACTGTAAATCATTGTGCTAACCTACTACGCTACCGTGCCTCCCTCCCATTCTCTCTTCTCACCCTTCCCACTTGGCAGAGTATACAAAACCCTGAAAGCATGTTCCACCAGGTTCAAGGATAACTTCTAGCCCACTGCTGAAAGGTTCTCTAGTCTGCTAAGATGGACTCCTGACCTTAGAGTCTATTAGGTACAAGATCACACCCCGTTATGATCTTGCGCATTATCCTCTGCCTGCACTGCACTTTCTCTGTTGCTGTTACACTTTATTCAGCATTCTGTTATTGTGGAAAGCAACTGTCAGTGAATCAGATCTTGGTACAGGTCCTTGACCTGAAGCGTTGACTATTCCTTCCCATTCCTCGCCTGGCCTGCTGTGTTCCTCCAGCAGATCGTTCGCCGCCCCGGATTCCAGCATCTGCAGAATGTTGTGTCTCCAGCTTCCACTGGAACGAGAGTTGCTCTGGTAGAGAGCCAGCACAGAAAAGATGGACCAAGTGGCCTCCTCCTGTGCTGTAAACACTCCATGATTCTATGGGATCGATTTATGAGGATGCATAAGACCATAAGATTTAGGCCATTTGGCCCATTGAGCCTGCTCCGCCATTTCATCATGACTGATTCAATTTTCCTCTCAGCCCCAGTCTAATGCCTTCTCCCTGTATCCCTTCATGCCCTGACCAGTCAAGAATCTATCATCCTCTGCCTTAAATATACATAAAGACT
Source organism: Mobula birostris (assembly GCF_030028105.1). Lineage (NCBI taxonomy): Eukaryota > Metazoa > Chordata > Chondrichthyes > Myliobatiformes > Myliobatidae > Mobula > Mobula birostris. The sequence goes on along the minus strand of NC_092372.1, from coordinate 213,126,634 downwards.
TGGTCTCCACAGCTGCCTCTGGCAAAAAAAATCTACAGATTCCGCACACCCTGGCTAAAGAAATTCCTCCTCATCTCCATTCTGAAAGAATACCCCTGCGTTCTGACGCAGTGATGAGCAGCAAGCTGAGTGAAGAGGCCTTTGTGCCCTGACTCTCCTCTGTCTGAGCACAAAGTTAAACACTCCATCTCCCATTTCAGCTACGAGCCAACTTGTTTCAAATAAGGGTGACATCTGATCGTTATCAGGAAGCAGGTTCCCGGGTTTGGTGAGTGAGACAGAAGACACTGATTATGAATGAGCACATTAATCATTTATTTACAGATAAACAGTAAAACATTCAACCCTACATCGAAGCCACCCTGAGTTACAAAACCTATGATACTAAACAGTCAGTAACTCTTCAAAACTCAACAGGTACCTCTTTGCGTCTCCCCAAGTCACACAACTACAAAAGTAAACCCCAACAAACAGATCCTTGGCTAAGTATGTGGGCGGGCCCTTCTATATCTGCAACATACTTTTCTAATGCTTTGATACTCAGTGTGGAGATGAAACCCTGGAGACAAAGAAAAGTCAGCAAGTGCTATTTGTATACCCCTGGGCACCTAATATGAGAGGAAAATGGAAGGATATGGACATTGTGTAGGCAGAAGAGATTAGTTTAGTTGGCTATTTGATTACTAATTGAATTGATTCGGCTGTTCCTGTGCTGTACTGGTCCACTGCCTTGCCTTCAACAACTTTTCTGGTATCTTCCTCGAAAAACTTAATAAGAGTTTTAGGCAGGAGGAGAAGATGGCAGCGCAACGCAGCGCGCACAGCTCTCCAGTGAAATTATATCGTATTTGTTAAATAGGGGCTGTGCACAATTCTGATTTGATGGAGACAGCCGTGACAGCACGGATGAACATCTGGGGTAACTTCTGAAATGCCCGGTTCGCTGCTGCTGCTACTGTGCAATCGAGAATCTCCAGAGGGAAGGCCCCAAAATCCTTGGCTTTGCCTGCTGCTGGCAACCGGGGCTGGGATTGAGGTGTTTGGCAGAGATCGTGCTTGGTGCTCGGTGTCGGAGGACTGGTTGGAGCTTGAAGTTTTCGGACAACTCAGAGTCGGACTGTGGTCGGGTATGGCAGGGTGAGTTTTCTTCCTCTTCCCGTCTGCGTGAGATGTGGAACTTTTGAGAGACTTTGAATTTTTTACCATGCTCATGGCCTGTTCTTCATCAAGTTATGGTATTGTTTGCACTGTTGTACCTATATGTTATAATTATGTGTTTTTGTCAGTTTTTCAGTCTTGGTCTGTCCTGTGTTTCTGTGATATCACACTGGAGGAATATTGTATCATTTCTTAATGCATGCATTACTAAATGACAATAAAAGAGGACTGTGTGTCCTCATAATCTAAAAGATTGGATAGACACAATCTACTACACAGAAAGTAAAATCGACCATCCCTAATCAGTCCTTGTCTATCCAAATACTCATATATCCAGTCCTTTAGAATACCTCCCAATAACTTTCCCACTACAATGGCAGGCACAACAGCCTATAATTTCCTGGTTTATTCTTAGAACTTTTCTTGGAGAATGATAAACAAACTTACCAAGTTTAAATTTACCATTGCAAATGCCACAGCTGTCAACAGTCCTAGTGAGACCACTGACCAGAACTCAGCTGGAGTAGTGAGAGTAGTTTTGGGCTCTCCATCTGAGAAAGGTGTGCTGACATTGGAGACGGTCCAGAGAAGGCTCACAAGAATGATTCTGGAAATGAAAGGGTTAATGTATGAGGAGCATTTAATGTTTCTGGGTCTGTGCTCGATGGAGTTCAGAAGAACGAGGGGGAATATCATTGAAAACTACCCAATATTGAAAGGCATGGATAGGGTGAATGTGGAGAGGATGTTTCCTATAGTGGGAGAGTCCAGGACCAGAGGACACAGCTGCAGAATAAAGGGACGTCCATTTAGAATGGAGATGAGGAAGAATTTCTTTAGCCAGAGTGTACTGAATCAGTGGAATTCATTACCACAGATGGCTGTGAAAGCCAAGTCATTGGGTATATTTAAAACGGAGGTTGATAGGTTCTTGATTCATCAGGGTGTCAAAGATTTAGGGGAGAAGGCAGGAGAATGGGGTTGAGAGAAATAATAAATCAGTCATGATGGAATGATGGAGCAGACTCAATGGGCTGAATAGCCTAACTCTGCTCCTATGTCTTGTGATGTTGTGAAACTGGACGCCAGTGCCTTTACGCACAAGGTAACCATTGGGAAAGAGCTGCTGCATCTTTTGACTGGTATGGCAGAAGCAGCTTTCGACCGACAAGTAAGCAAACCCTTTACATTGCATTGATATCGTAGAATTTTACAATTTTATTTTATTTAGAAATACAACAAGATAACAAGCCCTTCCCATTGCAACACAATTATACCCATGTGACCAATTGACCAATCGCAACACAATTACACCCATGTGACCAATTGACCTCCAAGAGGACCACAACCTTGTCCTGGTTTAGAGGCTTGCATGCCTGTATGACCTGGAGAGCAATGTTGACTGAAGTCAGAGCCTTATGCTTTGGCTGTTGGTAAGGTCACCCATGCCAAACAGGTCAAAGGGCAGAGGCCAGACTAAGAGTGGTCCACCGGTCCTCCAAGGGGTTCAGGTTTTCCGCTCAGGGCTAACAACCCTGACTGGCAAAACAAAATTGTTACAGAAACAGGAATGAAGAATCCTTCTACATCTGAGTGCAACGGTATTTCTGAGTCTCCTCCTGGGACTTGCATGACTGACCGTAATGAAAACCACAAGGAAGCTACTGATACAATGAAGGAAGATCTGAACACTACCGGAGGTAGAGGACCTTCCTCACTGCCCTAAACGCCAGCGGCATTACAGGTGAGGAGGAGACCAGCTAACCTACTAACCAGGCGTCTCTGGAATGCGGGAGGAAACCAGAGCAACTGGAGGAAACCCAAGCGATCTCAAGGAGAATGTATAAGCTCGTTACAGAAAGCAGTGGGAATTGAAACTAAATAACTGCTACGCTATGTTGTCGCTCAAATAACAGCAAGCTTCAGTTTTAAAATTACAGACACAATAACTGCAATGAGCGCATTTCTACCTTAATGTAAAGGGTCCCTCGTGGTAGTGTAATGCATTATTTAACTCATTTAAGACAAAATCCATTAAAACCACGTGCAGAGGAAGTTCACATGAGGCCACTTACAACCTTACAATCAACAAGGCAATAAAGAACATTCAGATAAGGATACTTATCATGGCTTCATAAATTTATTCATGAAGGTTTCTTATTTAAATGCTAAGATGCTGTAAAAGGATATTTATGATTTTAATAGAAATACCACATAACAGAAATCTCTGAAGACAAATCTTTACAATATGTAGCAGAGCACCAGCAGGGTTGCATCCCACAACAGCAATTATTTCATTGTCTAATCGTACTTACGATAATATGGTGTTTGTATCACCTTTTTCCAAATGAAAACACTACTTCAGCATAACTTGCCATTATACATTCTACTACCCTTGATTCATTCCAATGCAAATTAGGTACAGTAGATTTCCCTTGGGAAATTGTGCAATGGATGTTGTTCTTTTGGGCCCACACTAACTGATGTTCCCCGTATACATATGTGGAAGGCAGGCACTTGGCTGAAAATCTAAAGGTTGTTGTCCTGTTGTCTTCACCATAGCATTTCCCGGCACAGAGCTGCCCTACTCACTGTGGTAAACAACAACTGAAATGATACTGCTTATTGAAACAAGCTGCCAAAGGAAGAAATGGGTAGAACTATGGGTATCTCCCATACCTAATAAAGTGGCCATGAGTGTTTGTTCATGGTCTTCTGCTGCTGTAGCACATTCTTATCTGATGCAACCATGATGGGCTGAATGGCCTCATTCTCCTTCCATGTCTTATGGTACAGGACGACTGTATGAGCCTTTATCAAGGCTGTTCTAAAAGTGTTTAACAAACTCAGTGCCCACTTTAGTAAATACCTCCTGTACCCAATAAATCGGCCACTGAGTGTTTGTTCATGGTTATGTATTTAATATTTCAGTAATATTTGAGGAATATTGTAACTATATTGTTTGATTAAGTTTCTTTGTTTGCTCAAATAATTCATTATGGGTTATATGTACGCAGTATGTGAATGTCGTACATCATTACACCACCACATCATATTTGTGCGCCTCCTCACTAAAAGTAAAATCAGAGAGTGATAGGTTTTTGATTGGACATGGCATCAAAGGTTACGGGGAGAAGGCTGGGAACTGGGGTTGAGGACGGGAAAGAAAAAGGATCAGCCATGATGGAAAGGCGGAGCAGACTCGATGGGCTAGATGGCCTAATTCTGCTCCTATGTCTTGCGGTCTTATGGTCTAAAACTAAACTAACACATGATATTTCCAACACACATCAAAGTTGCTGGTGAACGCAGCAGGCCAGGCAGCATCTCTAGGAAGAGGTACAGTCGAAGTTTCAGGCCGAGACCCTTCGTCAGGACTAACTGAAGGAAGAGCTAGTAAGAGATTTGAAAGTGGGAGGGGGAGGGGGAGATCCAAAATGATAGGAGAAGACAGGAGGGGGAGGGATGGAGCCAAGAGCTGGACAGGTGATTGGCAAAGGGGGTATGAGAAGATCATGGGACAGGAGGCCCAGAGAGAAAGACAAGGGGGGTGGGAAATGCAGAGGATAGGCAAGGGGTATAGTCAGAGAGACAGAGGGAGAAAAAGGAGAGTGAGAGAAAGAATGTGTGCATAAAAATAAGTAACGGATGGGGTACGAGGGGGAGGTGGGGCATTAGCGGAAGTTAGAGAAGTCAATGTTCATGCCATCAGGTTGGCGGCTACCCAGATGAAGCCACACACAGTTTGGAGGAACAACACCTTATATTCCGTCTGGGTAGCCTCCAACCTGAAGGCATGAATATTGACTTCCGCTAATGCCCAACCTCCCCTTCATACCCCATCTGTTATTTATTTTTATACACACATTCTTTCTCTCACTCTCCTTTTTGTCCCTCTGACTAAACCCCTTGCCCATCCTCTGGTTCCCCCCCCACCCCCGTCTTTCTCCCCGGACCTCCTGTCCCATGATCCCCTCGTATCCCTTTTGCCAATCACCTGTCCAGCTCTTGGCTCCATCCCTCCCCCTCCTGTCTTCTCCTATCATTTTGGATCTCCCCGTCCCCCTCCCATTTTCAAATCTCTTACTATGTCTTCTTTCAGTTAGTCCTGATGAAGGGTCTCGGCCTGAAACGTCGACTGTACCTCTTCCTAGAGATGCTGCCTGGCCTGCTGCGTCACCAGCAACTTTGATGTGTGTTGCTTGAATTTCCAGCTTCTGCAGAATTCCTGTTGTTTACATGATATTCCCAGCTCGGTGTTTTTCTTTCGATAAGTTTTTATTTTTTTGGAGTTACAAAACATAACAGAGGTCATTTGCTGCCATAGCCCATTCACTCCAGCGTTCGGTGTGTTGTGCGTTCAGAGATGCCCTTCTGCACACCACTGTTATTACGTGTGGTTATCTGGGTTACTGCCACCTTCCTGTCAGCTTGAACCAGTCTGGCCAGTCTCCTCCAACCTCGCTCATCAACGAGGCATTTTTGCCCACAGAACTGCTGTTCACTGGATGGTTTTCGTTCTTCTATAACTCTAGAGACTGTTGTGCGTGAAAAGTTCCAGGAGATCAGCAGATTCTGAGATACTCAAACCACCCTGTCTGACACCAACAATTACTACACTCAAAGTCACTTAGATTGCATGTCTCCCCCATCCTGATCTTTAGTCTGAACAACAACCTTATAACGTCTGCATGTTTTTAAGCATTGAGATATTGCCACGTGATTGGCTGATTAGATATTTGCTTTAATAGTCAGGTGTACAGGTGTACAGGTGTACAGGTGCACCTAATAAAGTGGCCACTGAGGGTACATATAGGTTCATAGTTAGGGAAGTGTTGGACTGGGGTGTAGAATTGTTATTTTTCTTGTAGTTTAACTTTCCTATGCTTGCTTTTATTTTTATATAATCACTTACATGGTTCAGTGATTTTCCAGCAATTGCGGTACAATTACTTTTGTATTTCTCTCAAAGCTTCTTAGCTTTCAGCAATGGGTGTCATACTACCTGAGTGAGGTGACCTGATAGAGGAGTATAAGATGATGAGGGGCATTGATCGTGTGGATAGCCAGAGGCTTTTTTCCAGGACCGAAATGGCAAACACGAGGGGCCATAATTTTAAGGTGCTTGGAAGTAGGTAAATTGGGGATGTCAGAGGTAAGTTTTTCCACACAGAGAGTGGTGGATGCGGGGAATGCTCTGCCAGGAAAGGTGGTAGAGCTGGATACAATAGTGTCTTTTAAGAGACTCTTAGATAGGTACATGGAGCTTAGAAACATAGAGGGCTATGCGGTAGGGAAATTCTAGGCAGTTTCTAGAGCAAATTACATGGTCGGCACAACATTGTGGGCCAAAGGACCTGTACAATGTTGTATATTTCTGTGTTCTATGTTACTTTCCACGATCAACTTCTGAGTCATTGACGATACATCATCATCGTTATGTGCCGTGTCATAAGACATCATCACTATGTGCCGTGTTGTATGACATCATCACTATGTGCTGTGTTATATGACATAGGCTTATTCATGACCATGGTGGATTTTGGCAAGTTTTTCTGCAGAAGTAGTTTGCCATTGCCACTTTCTATATTTTTTTGTAATTTATTTTTTACTGAATTTCATCATCAAACAAACATTTCCATAAGATGTATTTCAGATACTGTACAGATATATCATATAATCATACTTGTCACAAATTTCCACATAATATTTATCTGAGGTATATACTTAGAGAAAGGAGAGGAAAGAAAGAACAATCGAAAGAAGAAAACTATGTACGGAGTAGGGAGTGATCTTTTTTTTTACAACATATTCATTGACTTGTAAAATCAGGCCTACGAGGTGTTATATAGATAAACCACTTTTTCCAGTATGAATAAAATTGTTCCAACTTATGATTAACAGATGCTGTTATCTTCTCCATTTCGTAAATGTCCATTGTAATTTCTACTCATACATTTAAAGTTGGGCTCTCCTGTGATAACCATTTCCTGGTAAGGGTCTTTTTACCAGCCACCGGTAGTACATTCACTAAATATTTATCTCTTTTCAACCATTCTTGAGGTATATACCCAAAATATATGGTCTTACTCTCTAAGGGTATTTCACATTTAAAGATGTCTTGTAGGGCATTACATATCCCACACCAATAGTCTTTGATAACGAGACATTCCCAGAAAATATGATAATAGTTTGCATTTTGATTTCCATAATTTCTCCAGCAAACAGGGGGGTTACTATCATAATGGGATTTCTGAGAGGCTGTAATAAATTATCAGGTTTTTCCAACCGAACTCCCTCCATTTCTGTGAACTGGTACACTTCCATTGATAACTCCATATTATTGTCCAGTCTTCCTTAGATATTATAAACCCCCCTTCCTTCTCCCATTTTATTTTAATGTATGAAGTGTTTTAAGATTTGACAAACTCTTATACACGCTTGAAATTATTCTACTACTGTTGTCTGAATCATATGCTTTTCTAAATAGTTCTATCAGACATGTACTTGGCTTGGTTACATTTTTAACCATCTTATTAACATACTGTCGCATCTGTAAATACCGGTAAATATCTTGTTTTTCTAATAAGTGTTTCTCTTTGAGCATTGCAAAACTGAACAGTGTTTCTTCTTTCATTATATTGCAAATAGCTGTTATTCCTTTAGCTGTCCAGTTCTTAAACCTAGCATCCAGTTTATTCTGTGTAAAATCTGAGTCATATGCACACCATTTAAGAATTGCAATGTCTCTCTCTAGTTTATATTCTTTTATAATAGTTTTCCATATTTTAAGAGTCCATTTCACCCACGGGTTGTCAATATTATTTATGTAACTTTGTAGGTTGTTATCAGCCAAAATTGCCTGTATGGGGATGGAAAGTATCCTCTCCTCAGTGTTTTTCCATTGAGTGTCATATGATGGGTTGCACCAGCATATCACGGCTCTCAACTGTGCTGCAAAATAATAACCTCTAAGAGAAGGTAGGCCCCATTCCCCCTTTTCCTTGGCTAATTGCAAAGTTTTGAGACGAACTCTAGGCCTTTTACCTTGCCATATATATCTTGACAGCATCTTGTTCCATCCATTGAATTGATTTTGGTTAATCTCTATTGGTAGGGTCTGAAAGAGATATAGTAGTCTGGGCAGTATATTCATTTTAATAGATTCAATCCTTGAACTGACACCAAGAAAAGGACTTAGGTTCCATCTTGTTATATCTTCCTTAATTTTTTTACATGTAGGCTGATAATTGCATTCTGATAATTTTGCCAAGTCTTTTGGCATAATGATCCCAAATATTTGATGGACTCTGTTTGCCATGCCCAAGTATATCTACTTTCAATTTCTCTTGGTGGGCTGTAGTTATATGAAAGTAGTTGGGTTTTATCTATGTTGATCTTGTATCCTGATAATTGGCCATATTGTTCAAAGGATTTCATCAATTTAATTAATGAGTATGTTGGTTGCCCTAGATAGATCAAAATGTCATCCGTGTAACAGGCCAATTTATGCTCTGTCCCTTTGATAGTAATTCCCCTGGTATCTTCATTTTGTCTGATGTATTGAGCTAATGGTTCCTGATATAATGCGAAGAGTAGCGGTGACCATGCACAACCCTGTCTCCTGCCCCTTTCTATGGTAAAACTATTAGATAAATATTCATTGATTTTAATCCTGGCAGTCGGATTGTCGTATAGTGCCTGTATAGTTTTAATAATTGTGTCATGTAGACCAAGTCTATGTAAAACTCTGTAAAGAAAATTCCAATTAACCGAATCAAAAACCGAGTTGCAGTGCAATAAAGTTGCAGTGAAATCAAAGCATAAAGTATCAAATACTGGTCTTAAGGTGTTGTACTTAAATGCACGCAGCATAAGAAATAAGGTGGATGATCTTGTTGTACAGCTACAGATTGGCAGGTATGATATTGTGGCCATCACTGAGACCTGGCTAAAGGATGCTTGTCTCTGGGAGCTGAACGTCCAAGGATACACGATGTATCGGAAGGATAGGAAGGTAGGCAGAGGGGGAGGCGTGGCTTTATTGGTAAGAAATGATATTAAATCATTAGAAAGAGCTGACATAGGATCGGAAGGTGCAGAATCTTTATGGGTTGAGCTAAGGAATAGCAGGGGTAAAAGGACCCTGATGGCAGTTATTTATAGGCCTCCAAACAGCTGCAGGGATGTGGACTACAAATTACAACTGGAAATAGAAAAGGCTTGTCAGAAGGGCAGTGTTATGATAATTGTGGGGGATTTTAACATGCGAGTAGATTGGAAAAATCAGGTCGGCACTGGATCTAAAGAGAGAGAATTTGTAGAATGTCTGCGAGATGGCTTTTTAGAACAGCTTGTTGTTGAGCCCACTAGGGGATCGGCTGTACTGGATTGGGTATTGTGTAATGAACCGGAGGTGATTGGAGAGATTGAGGTGAAGGAACCCTTAGGAGGCAGTGATCATAACATGATTGAGTTCACTGTGAAATTAGAAAAAGAGAAGCCAAAATCTGATGTGTCGGTGTTTCAGTGGAGTAAAGGAAACTACAGTGGCATGAGAGAGGAACTGGCCAAAGTTGACTGGAAAGAGACACTGGCGGGAAAGAGGGCAGAGCAGCAGTGGCTGGAGTTTATGCGAGAAATGAGGAATGTGCAAGACAGGTATATTCCAAAAAAGAAGAAATTTTCGAGTGGGAAAAGGATGCAACCGTGGTTGACAAGAGAAGTCAAAGCCAAAGTTAAAGCTAAGGAGAGGGCATACAAGGAAGCAAAAATTAGTGGGAAGACAGAGGTTTGGGAAGTCTTTAAAACCTTACAAAAGGAAACCAAGAAGGTCATTAAGGGAGAAAAGATTAACTATGAAAGGAAACTAGCAAATAATATCAAAGAGGATACTAAAAGCTTTTTCAAGTATATAAAGAGTAAAAGACAGGTGAGAGTAGATATAGGACCGATAGAAAATGATACTGGAGAAATTGTAATGGGAGATGAGGAGATGGCAGAGGAACTGAACAAGTATTTTGCATCAGTCTTCACTGAGGAAAACAGCAGGATACCGGACACTCAAGGGTGGCAGGGAAGAGAAGTGTGCGTAGTCACAATTACGACAGAGAAAGTACTCAGGAAGCTGAATAGGCTAAAGGTCGATAAATCTCCTGGACCAGATGGAATGCACCCTCGTGTTCTGAAGGAAGTAGCTGTGGAGATTGCAGAGGCATTAGCGATGATCTTTCAAAAGTTGATAGATTCTGGGATGGTTCCGGAAGACTGGAAGATTGCAAATGTCACTCCGCTATTTAAGAAGGGGGCAAGGAAGCAAAAAGGAAAGTATAGACCTGTTAGCTTGACGTCGGTTGTTGGGAAGTTGTTGGAGTCGATTGTCAAGGATGAGGTTACAGAGTACCTGGAGGCATATGACAAGATAGGCAGAACTCAGCATGGATTCCTTAAAGGAAAATCCTGCCTGACGAACCTATTACAATTTTTTGAGGAAATTACCAGTAGGCTAGACAAGGGAGATGCAGTGGATGTGGCATATTTAGGTTTTCAGAAGGCCTTTGACAAGGTGCCACACATGAGGCTGCTTAACAAGATAAGAGCCCATGGAATTACAGGAAAGTTACATATGTGGATAGGGCGTTGGCTGATTGGCAGGAAAGAGAGTGGGAATAAAGGGATCCTATTCTGGTTGGCTGCCGGTTACCACTGGTGTTCCACAGGGATCAGTGTTGGGGCCGCTTCTTTTTACATTGTACATCAATGATTTGGATTATGGAATAGATGGCTTTGTGGCTAAGTTTGCTGACAATACGAAGATAGGTGGAGGGGCCGGTAGTGCTGAGGAAATGGAGAGTCTGCAGAGAGACTTGGATAGATTGGAAGAATGGGCAGAGAAGTGGTAATTGAAGTACAATGTTGGAAAGTGTATGGTTATGCACTTTGGCAGAAAAAATAACCGGGCAGACTATTATTTAAATGGGGAAAGAATTCAAAGTTCTGAGATGCAACGGGACTTGGGAGTCCTCGTAAAGTTAACCTCCAGGTTGAGTCGGTAGTGAAGAAGGCGAATGCACTGTTGGCATTCATTTCTAGAGGAATAGAGTATAGGAGCAGGGATGTGATGTTGAGGCTCTATAAGGTGCTGGTGAGACCTTACTTGGTGTACTGTGGGCAGTTTTGGTCTCCTTATTTAAGAAAGGATGTGCTGACGTTGGAGAGGGTACGAGAAGATTCACTAGAATGATTCCGGGAATGAGAGGGTTAACATATGAGGAACGTTTGTCCGCTCTTGGGCTGTATTCCTTGGAGTTTAGAAGAATGAGGGGAGACCTCATAGAAACATTTCGAATGTTAAAAGGCATGGACAGAGTGGATGTGGCAAAGTTGTTTCCCATGATGGGGGAGTCTAGTACGAGAGGGCATGACTTCAGGATTGAAGGGCACCCTTTCAGAACAGAAATGCGAAAAAAATTTTTTAGTCAGAGGGTGGTGAATCTATGGAATTTGTTGCCACGGGCAGCAGTGGAGGCCAAGTCATTGGGTGTATTTAAGGCAGAGATTGATAGGTATCTGAGTAGCCAGGGCATCAAAGGTTATGGTGAGAAGGTGGGGCAGTGGGACTAAATAGGATAAAATGGATCAGCTCATGATAAAATGGCGGAGCAGACTCGATGGGCCGAATGGCCTACTTCTGCTCCTTTGTCTTATGGTCTTATGGTCTAAATGCCTTTTCAGCGTCCATGCTTATCACTATTGCTTCAATTTCATCTTTTTTTTTAATATGATCCATAATGTGAAGTGTCCTTCGTATATTGTCTTGTGTTTGGTGTTGTTGTATAAAACCTGTCTGATCATTATGTATCGGTGTGGGTAGAAACTCTTCTAATCGTTTGGCCATGATGGAGGTAACTATTCTATAATCCACATTAAGAACAGATATTGGTCTAAATGACCCACATTCCATTTTATCCTTGCCTTCTTTCGGTATAGCTGAGATTATCACCTGTTTTCAGCTGGGTGGCATTTGCGCCTTTCTCAGGGCCCAGTTCAGTGTGGGGAGTAAAACAGGAATTAACTCACTTCTAAACTCTTTATACCACTCTGCTGTATATCCATCTGATCCTGGTGACTTGCTTAATTTAAGCCTACTTATTGCAGTTTTTAGTTCAGCTTCAATTATATCAGCAGTTATCGTTCTATTTTGTTCTTTGCTTAAAGTGGGTAACTCTAAAGAATTCAGGAAGGTGTCAATTTGGGTTATGCTTCCCCCTGGAACTTTGGAATATAGAGCTTTGTAAAACATTTCAAAAGCTTCCTGAATTTCACTTAGCTTATTTCTTCTCACTTTTGTACTTGGATCCCTAATTCTATGAATTGTATTTTCTGCTATCATTTTTTTCAGTTTCCATGCCAGTATTTTCATAGATTTTGATCCACTTTCATAGTGTCTCTGTCTCAGAAACATTAATTTTTTTCTAATTTCTTGTGTAGCCAAACTATTAATTTCATTCCTAATTTTTTTAATTTCCTCTAGAGTATCCTGTGCCATTGCCACCTTCTGGGCAGTGTCTTTAGAAGATGGGTAACCCCAGCCATTATGGATACTCTTCAGAGATTGTCAGCCTGGTGGCAGTGGTCGCATAACCAGGGATTGCGATATGCACCAGCTGGTCTTACAAACATCCACCACCTGCTCCCACGACTTCACGTCACCCTGATCGGGGGTCTAAGCAGGTGCTACACCTGGCCCAAGGGTGGCCAGCAGGCTAGTGGAGGAAAGGAGCGCCAGCCAAATTTGTAATGTTTAATAGGCAATTAAATATTACAAATGTAGAATTCTGGTCCGTCATTTATAACTATTATTTCAGGTTATAACTGCTGGAAGTCCAAAAAAAAGTGAAATTAAAATTTGTCAAGATCTGAATTCTAGGCTAGGTGGAGAAACTGAGACAAAATGTTCAGTTTTTCTCTTTTATCAAGCTTGGAGTTGGACGATGAAACTCTTTTGGGGTAGGCTGGCAGAGATACGAGGTCACGATTACGGAAGGTGACAGGGGAGGTGCTTACTGACAGGTTAAGGTAGCATAGTGGTTAGCACAATCGCTTTACAGCATCGGCAATCACCACTCAGGGTTTGATTCCCACTGCAGTTTGTAAGGAGTTTGCATGTTCTTCTCATGACCATGAGTGCTCCTTTTCCTCAAACATTTGAAGACATACTCGTTAGGATTAATAAATCATGGGAAGCTATGGCTGCGCTGGAAGAATGGCGACCAATACAGGTAGCCCAGCACAATCCTTTGTGATTTGATATGAAGCACACAACGCATTTCACTGTATAGTGTGATAAATGAAGCTAATCTTTAAGGACAAGGCTTGGTTAAATGTTCACGTTCAAAACTGAGGAGGTACAACATTAACAAAACATCTTATTAGCAAGATATCCTGATATCACTTCTGCCTATGCAACTCAACAGCAATGAACTGTCAAAACAGTAAGAAAAAACAACCAATTTAGGGAAACTGGCAGTTCCCTCTCTGATTCCCTTTGGCAAATTGAATTAATCTACAGAATCAGTCTTGAGCTCATTGACACTGCAGAGCCTAGGATTTGTTGAGGATGACAGATAGAAGATAAACATGAAGAATAAGCGACCTCTACTTTTGCTTGATCTGGTTTAAAAAGGAAAATCCTTTCCCATTGGTTTTGTTGCTTTTTATGCCCAGAATCAGATACAACAAACATTGGCGATCTGTTGCAATATTAAAACTCATCGCACAGACCAAAGCATTCCCGATTTGAAACTTTAAGGTAATATTTGAAACTTGTCAGAATGCTCTCTCCAAATGAATTGCTTTGAATGCTTTTCAGTTTCATAATGAACTGGTTCAGTGGAGAAAATGACCTTGAAGGGGAGATTCCAGGAAGCAGAGCATCAAATAAGAAGCTGGTAATTGTCAAGCCTATCTGCAGAGAAGCGGAGCCTGATGGGATAGAAAGGTCAACTGCAATGTAAAATTGGAGCTGCTCGAGGAAGAGGACCTGTCCTTTCTTATTCTTTTCCGGGGATGTGGCCAATCAGTTTGCGAATTCACACTTCACAGCAAAACACAAGACATTCTACAGATGCTGGAAATCTAAAGTAACACACATAACAGCAACTCAGCCGGTCGGGCAGCAGTTACGGAGCAGAATAAAGAAGGAGGATGAAAGGTTTCAGCCTGAAACGTCAGCTCTTTATTCCTCTCCATAGATGCTGCCTGACATGCTGAGTTCCTCCATAATTTTGTCTGTGCTTTATAGGAACAATGTGAAGTTGGGAAAGGGGCAAAGAAAAGATTTGTGAGGGCGATTCCAAAATGGAATCAGAATGAGGTTTAACATCACTGGCATATGTTGTGAAATTTATTGTTTTGTGGCAGCAGTACATTGCATAACATAGTAATAGAAACGATAAATTATAAGAAGTAGATATAAGAAAACCAAATTAAATAATTAGTGCAAATAAGAGGGAAAAAGTACTGAGGAAGTGTTCATGGGTTCGTTGTCCATTCAGAAATCTGACGACAGAGGGAAGAAGCCGTTCCTGAATGCAATGAGAAGAGGGCACGTTCAGGGTGTTGGGGGTCCTCAGTGATGGATGCCACCTTTATTGAGGCATTGTCTTTTGGTGATGTCCTCGATACCGGAGAGGCTAGTGCCCATGATGGACCTGGCAGAGTTTGCAAACACCTGCAGCTTTTTCCGATCCTGTGCAAAGGAGAGGTACTAACACTGAGTCTGGAAAGGCTGGAGTTGTTCTCTATTCACTAAAGCACACAGAGATGAGAGCTGTTAGAATCATGCAAGATCAAGTAGGACAGATAGTGGGGAACAGTTACTACCATTAACTTTGAGAGCATCCTGCTGTTTGTCGGCCAATAAATAGTAAGCCATAGAATCAGAGCTGTTATATCACATGGTCATACATTCAGAAGCAGGCCCTTCGGCCCAACATGTTGATGTTAGCCATCCAGTATTCATGGATACGAATCTCATTTACCTGCGCTGGTCTGTATCCTTTAATGTCCTGGTGATTCAAGTGCTTGTGTCGATAGTTTCATCATGGTGTGAGACTACCTGCACTCACCAATCCTGAAGCACCCTGTTACAGATTCCAACCACCCTCTGGATGAAAAAAAAATCCTTCCTCAGACCTCCTCTCATTTTAGATGCCTCAGCTCGAGGGGAAAAGTTGCTCACTATCTGCAACCCTCGGTCAAATCTCTCCTCAGCCTCCTCCACTCAAAGAAACATAAACAAAGCCTATTCGGCTTTGGCTTATATTGAAAAACACTATTCCAGGAATATCACTGTGAGTTTACATTTTCACCAGTGCCATCATGTCCCTCCTATTATGAGATGACCAGACCTGTACATAGCAATTGAGCTGTTTTTAAAACAATGTTTTAAAAGTATTCCCCTCTTCTTTAGCCTTTTACCCCTTCTATCTATCACCTCCCAGATTCCCACATCATCCACCCTCCCCCACCCACCCACCTTCCCCCCTCAGCTGGTCTCACCTATCACCTGCCAACTTGTAAGACCATAAGACCATATGATATAGGAGCAGAAGTAGGCCATTCGGCCCATCGAGTCTGCTCCGCCATTCAATCATGGGCTGATCCAATTCTTCCAGTCATCCCCACTCCCCTGCCTTCTCCCCATACCCTCTGATGCCCTGGCTAATCAAGAACCTATCTATCTCTGCCTTAAACACACCTGATGACTTGGCCTCCACAGGCACTCGTGGCAACAAATTCCACAGGTTTACCACCCTCTGACTAAAGTAATTTCTCTGCATCTCAGTTCTAAATGGACATCCTTCAACCCTGAAGTTGTGCCCTCTTGTCCTAGACTCCCCTATCATGGGAAATAACTTTGCCATATCTAATTTGCTCAGGCCTTTTAACCTTCGGAATGTTTCTATGAGATCCCCCCCATTCTCCCGAACTCCTGGGAATACAGTCCAAGAGCTACCAGACGTTCCTCATATTAGATTAGATTAGATTCAACTTTATTGTCATTGTGCTGAGTATGGATACAAAGCCAATGAAATGCAGTTAGCATCTAACCAGAAATGCAAAGAATAGTGTTATTTACAAAATAACTGCGAATAAAAAGTAAGTGCTACAGCACACAAATTTAAAAGTACTGAGACAGTACAATATGGGTGCAATACTGCTTAGCGCTGTGATGTGAGATTCAACAGGGTCACAGCCTCAGGGAAGAAGCTCTTCCTGTGCCTGCTGCTGCGGGAGCGGAGGCTCCTGTAGCACCTACCAGATGGGAGGAGAGTAAAAAGTCCATGGTTGGGGTGAGGTGCATCCTTGATAATGCTTTTCACCCTGCCCAAGCAATGTTTGTGGTAGAGGTTCTCAATAGTGGGCAATTGGGTGCCAATAATCCGCTGGGCAGTTTTAACCAACTGCTGGAGTGCTTTGCGGTCCGATACGGGACAATTGCCATACCATACTGAGATGCAGTTGGTAAGTATGCTCTCAATGGTACAGCGGTAAAAGTCCATCGGTATCCTGGGACAGAGATGAGCTTTCTTGATGCTCCGCAGGAAATAAATGCGCTGTTGCACCTTTTTGATCAGGATGGAGGAGTTAAGGGACGAGGTGAGATCCTCGGAAATGTGAACACCAAGGAATTTGAAGCTTGGTACACGCTCCACTACAGCTCCGTTGATGTAGATGGAGACGTGAGCGTGACTCCTGGCATGCCTGAAGTCCACAATGATCTCCTTGGTCTTCAGGGTGTTAAGGGCCAGGTTGTTGTCGGCACACCATGCGGCCAGGTGCTGGACCTCATCCCTGTAGGCCGTCTCATCATTCCCTCTGATCAGGCCAACTACCGTGGTGTCATTTGCAAACTTGATTATGGAGTTAGAACCATGTACAGGAACGCAGTCATAGGTGAAAGGGGAGTACAGAAGAGGGCTCAGCACACAGCCTTGAGGCACGCTGGTGTTCAGGGTGAGAGTGGAGGAGGAGAGGTTGTCTAACTTAACTGATTGGGGTCTGTTAGTCAGAAAGTCCAGGGTCCAATTGCAGAGGAATGAGCTGAAACCAAGCTGGCGAAGTTTGGCGATCAGCTTGGAGGGGATGACAGTATTGAATGCTGAACTAAAGTCAATGAACAGCATTCTGACGTAAGAGTTGGGGCTGTCCAGGTGGGTCAGGGCAGAGTGGAGTACCATGGAGATGGCGTCCTCTGTTGACCTGTTGGTGAGATAGGCAAATTGATGGAGGTCCGGGGTAGTGGGCAGACAGGATTTCAGACGTGATAGAACCAGTCTCTCAAAGCACTTTGCAATGATGGGGGTGAGTGCAACTGGGCAGAAATCATTCAGGCCCGTGGCAGTGGAATGCTTCGGCACTGGCACGATGGTGGCGATCTTGAAGCTTGTGGGGACAACTGCCTGGGCCAGGGACAGGTTGAAAATGTCCGTGAAGACCCTGGCCAACTGCCCCGCACAGACACTGAGCATAATGCCAGGTATTCCATCTGGACCAGCTGCCTTCTGTACATTCACCCTGCTCAGGGTGGCGTAAACATCGGAGGTGGAAAGTGAGAGGCAGTTCCCCAGGTGGGAGATCCGCTTTGAGGGTGACCTCCTTGTTCTCTTGCTCAAAGCGAGCATGAAAATAATTGAGCTCATCAGGGAGGGAAGCAGAGCTGGAAGGGGGCACAGTATTAGGTTGTAACCCTTTCATTCCTGGAATCATTCTCATTAACCTTCTCTGAACCCTTTCCAATGTCAGTATATCCTTTCTAAAATAAGGAGCCCAAAACTGCACGCAATACTCCAAGTGCAGTCTCACGAGTGCTTTATAGAGCTTCAACATCACATCCCTGTTCTTATATTCTATACCTCTAGAAATGAATGGAAACATTGCATTTACCTTCTTCACCACCGACTCAACATGGAGGTTAACTTTTAGGGTATCCTGCACAAGGACTCCCAAGTCCCTTTGTATCTTTGCATTTTGAATTCTCTCGCCATCTAAATAATAGTCTGCCCGTTTATTTCTTGCATGACCATACACTTTCCAAATTGTATTTCATTTGCCACTTCTTTGCCCATTCTACTAAACTATCTAAGTCTCTCTGTTGGTTCTCTATTTCCTCAGCACTACCCACTCCTCCACCTATCTTTGTATCATCAGCAAATTTAGCCACAAATCCAACAATTCTATAGTCCAAATCATTGACATACATTGTAAAAAGCAGCAGTTCCAACACTAACCTCTGTGGAATTCCACTGGTAACCGGCAGCCAGCCAGAATAGGTCCTTTTATTTCCACTTCCTGTTTTCTACTGATCAGCCAATGCTCCACCCCGTTAGTAACTTCCCTATAATTCCATGGGCTCTTATCTTGCTAAGCAGCTTCATGTGTGGCATCTTGTCAAAGGCCTTCTGAAAATCCAGGTACACCATATCTACTACATCTCCTTTGTCTACCCTGCTTGTAATTTCCTCAAAAAATTGCAGTAGGTTAGTCAGGCAGGATCTTCCTTTCAGGAAACCATGTTGGCTTTGGCCTATCTTGTCATGTGCCTCCAGGTACTCCGTAATCTCATCCCTAACAATCAATTCCAACAACTTCCCAACCACTAGTGTCAGACTAACAGGTCTATAGCTTCCTTTCTGCTGCCTCCCACCCTTCTTAAATAGCGGAGTAACATTTGGAATTTTTCAGTCATCCAGTACAATGTCAGATTCTACCGATTCTTGAAAGATCATTGTTAATGCCTCCACAATCTCTCCAGTTACTTCCTTCAGAACCTGAAGGTGCATTCCCATCAGGTCCAAGAGCTTTATCCACCCTCAGACCATTAAGCTTCCTGAGCATCTTCTCAATTGTAATTTTCACCGCACCTTCTTCACTTCCTTGACTCTCTTGAACGTCTGGTATACTGCAGATGTCTTCCACTGTGAAGACTGATGCAAAATACGCATTCAGTTCCTCTGCCATCTCTGCATCTCCAATTACAACATCTCCAGCGTCATGATCTATTGGTCCTATATCTACCCTTGTACTCCTTTCCCTACCCCCTCCACCTTCTTATTCTGGCTTCTTCCTCATTTCCTTTCCAATCCTGATGAACGATGTCAGCCTGAAATATCAACTGTTTATTCCTCCCCATAGATGCTGCCTGACTAGCTGTGTGTGTGTTGCTCTGGATTCCCAGCATCTGCAGAATCTCTAGTGTTTACTATAATCAACTTGCTTTACTTGTGTTGCTAAGGAAATACTGGGATACTTAAGGACACAACAGAAAACTACAGAATGGTTAGACAGCATCAATTTGGCTTTATGAAGGGAAGACTGTTGGACAAATCTATTAGAACATTTTGCAGCTGGAAAGGTCAGATTTATCTGTGGAAGAAGTAGATAAAATTGCAAAGTGTAACATATATAAATTTGTTGAGGAGAAGTAGCTATGTTGGAAAATTGACTGTGAAGAGCCTGTGAAGTGATAAGGAAGGTGAGAAAATGGCAGATGGGATGGGAATATATGAGACTGCGTACTTTCGTAGGAAGGATGAATAACTCGTGTGAGGAGTTATTCAGCGATGGACTATAGTGCGATTTTGTCCCGCTAGCCAGTGGGACACAGGAAGGAAATACTGAGGTGTTGCAATCCAAAAAGCATGCTGGTCTTTATTCCAACAATGTTCGTTGCTGCTAACTCACTTGTGAAGCGTTGATCGCTTCACTGACCACTTTTCATACCCTCAGTAAGTTTGGGGTTGTCCATTTATCCACACCAAGTCTCATTCTCCTGTATTTTTGGCCCCTATTTTGGCTGCTGGTTAAACATTATCATGATTTTAATATTGTAACCTGTATTTTGGGATCCCCTCCACTGTTAATTTTTCTTAGCCACATGTGCACTGAGACATTCAGTAAGATGCATCGTTTGTGTCAACGACCAACACAGTTTGAAGATGGAGCTGGGGGCAGCCCGCAAGTATTGCCACACCTCTGATGTCAACATAACATGCCCTCAACTTACTAACCCTAAACCATACGTGTTTGTAATGTGGGAGGACACTGGAGCACCCGGAGGAACCACACTAGGACAAGGGGGAGAGTGTAAAAACTCTTTACAGACAGCAGTGGGAATTGAACCTCGATCGCTGGTGTTGTAAACCACTACACTAACCGCTACACTGCCCCGCCGACCCTACACTCCAGACTCTCTGCACTGTTAGGAGAGTGCAAAGGGCCAGAATGATTCTTGCAAGATAAGGGAGGCATGGTGGCACAGCGGTTTGTGCAATGCTGTTACAGTGCCAGTATCCTGGGTTCGTTTCCCGCTGCTCTCTGTAAAGAATTTGTACAGTCTCCCTGTGACTGCATGGATTTCCTCCAGGTGCTCTGGTTTCCTCCCATCTTCCAAAGACATACAAGGTTTTGTAGGTTTGTCACATGGGCGCAATTGGGTGGCCTGGACTTGTTGGTCCAGAAGGTCCCGTTAGCATACTGTATCTCTAAATGAAATGAAAAAGAAATAAGGGATTAGAACTCAAACCTTCAGGGACAAATGTGAAACTGATGAATTTGTAAAATGGAATCACTGCCAACAGCAATTACAAGTGTAATTAATTAATCATTAACAGAAATCAATTAGGTAACCCCTATTTAAAACAGGTCATCATCATCATTATGTGCCATGTCGTATGACATGGGCGATCATGGTCTTCCATCTGTCCCTAATCTATGAAGGATTGCCGGCTGTGGGGAGAACACCCTCACACTGCCATTCCCATTCATTCCTCTTTCCATGACCATGATTGGTCTAGGCAAATTTTTCTACAGAAGTGGTTTGCCATTGCCTTCTTGTGGGCAGTGTCTTTACAAGATGGGTGATCTCAGCCATTATCAATACCCTTCAGAGGTCGCATAACCAAGAATTGTGATATGCACCAGCTGCTCATACAACCATATACTACCCATTCCCATGGCCTCATGTGACGCTGATCGGGGCTAAGTAGATGCTACACCTTGTATAAGGGTGACTTGCAGGCTAGCGGAGGAAAGATGCACCTTACACCTCCTTTGGTAGAGACGTATCCTCACCTCACCACCCATAAAACAGGTCACCCGTGATGAATTAATGATCTGTATCTGAAAAAGGGTAACGGAATCGGAGATTCAATGCATTTCCAGCTTAAGTTGTATGAAGTTATTTGAAGCCAAGTAACATGAATGGTATGGACCAATACAGCAGAATCTTTTCTGACATTAGGAATGATTACATGGCATCATATAAATTATATGAGACAGAAACCGGCCTTCAGATCCAAATGGTTCACATTCCACAAAACCCTCCCTGATTTGTTTGTCCAAACAAAAATACATTTCCTCCACTTGATTCCTGTGGTAATGCCACTCCTAGGGTAATGCAACTTCTTCGGTATTGCCACTTGGAGATGATCTGATATTGATGACCTCGACTTGCACTCTTACCCAGAAGTGGAATCATTCTCTCTGCATCCACTTTAAGGGCTCAGAAGCATTTGGACTAAATATGCCTCATAATCAGGGACCCCCACCACCCAGATCACGCCCTCTTCGTAATGCTGCCATCAGGAAGAAGGTACAGGGGCCTCAGGATTCACACCTCCAGGTTCAAGACCATTTACTACCCAACAACCATCAGGCTCTTGAACCGGGGGGATAACTTCACTCAGCTTCACTTGCCCCATCATTGGAATGTTCCCACAAACAATAGATTCACTTTCAAGGACACTTCATCTCATATTCTCAATATTTATTACTTATTTATTATTATTAATTTCCTTCTGAATTTGAGTAGTTTGTTATCTTTTGCACATTGGTTTAACACCCAAGATGGTGTGGTCTTATATCGTTTCTATTGTAGTTACTATTCTATTATGGATTTATTGAGTATGCCTGCAGGAAAACAAACCTCAGGGTTGAACATGATGACATATATGTACTTTGATAATAAATTTACTTTGAACTTTGATCTAGTCTACTCATCCCTTCCTGATGTATGGTTATGCCCTCACAATTCTGGTAAAAAGAAAACAGAAAATGCAGGTCAAATAGCTTCCATTCAAAGAGAAAAAGGGTCAAAATTTCAAGTCAGAAACTCCTTGTCAGAGCAAGATTCAAGGTTCAAGGTTTTCATTATTCAGTACACAAGTGTAAAGGAGAATGATATAATTGAAATGCCCGTGTGTGGGAAGGGGTAGGGGGGGGTTTGAATTCTAACACTTTCTGTCATTCATTCTTTGGCAGTTTTTCTCTGTTTTATGGATGTCTTCAGAGAGTCAGAATTTCAGGCTGTATGCTGTATACATTCTCTGATATTAAATTGAACCATTGAATCCAATGTAACATAAAAGGCACAATAAGTATAAAGACCACAATAAAAAGCAAAAGAAAAACAAAATAAATATAAAAGCAATCCTATAAAACACAATGTACAAGTAAGTGTTCTGTACATAGACTGATTGTATGTACACAGTGATATTGGGTGACGTATGCTGTGGTGGTGGTGGATATGGTGGACTGGGTTAAAGGGTGGAGGTGTTGGTCAGTCTGGTGGCTTGGGGGAAGTAACTGTTTTTGAGTTAGGTCATCCTGCTGTGGATGCTGCGTAGCCTCTTCACTGATGGGAATGGGACAAAAAGTCCACAAGCAGGGAGGGTGGGATCCTTCATTATATTGCTAATACCTGGCGCTTCCTTGTATATATGTTCCTGATGGATTGTAGGCTGGTGCCAGAGATTTATTGCGCAGATGTGTGTGTATATAATATATATTATTCGTCCATCGTGGTTGTCAATGAAGACTTTGATCCATTGATGGTGTCGAGACTAGAGTATGATTTGGATTAAAGTGAGGGAGAGTTGTGCAGCGTCAGCCTCACTCTCTCTTCCCAATTCCCATCTGGATCCAGTGGCAAGACAGAGTCGAGACGGCTGGAGATGGGACTAGGTTCCGTGGCTGTCAGGACGTCTTCTGTGTCTTTTCCTGCTCTATACGTTCCACGACGCTTGCAGAGACCGCCTTCTTGACCACTGGACCTTCCATTGGTCTGGTCCGCTCAATCCGCCAGAGTCTGTCTTCACATGCTGGGATAGACAACTCCCTATCTCACCGAGAGTTTGAGACCTGTCGGCTACCCTCACCTGGTTTAGTCGGTTTGTCGAAGCCGTTACCCGGGGTGTGGCAGCTGTCGCATGCAAACAGCTACAGGGAGCCACAGGTGAGAGCTGAGTGCCAGGTGGGGACCAAAGGTGGACTAACTGCCTTGAAAAGGACGTGACATGTTCCCCCACCAGAGGTGCTGCCCCTCCCTGACACCCCATATACCCCTGGGCAGATGTAACTACCCATTGTAGGACATAGAGGTTTCCCCCGCCATCTGGAGGTAGAGCGTTCCTATGAAACGGCTTGTAACCCGAAATGTCATAAAGCAAAGAAGCAATTACCATTTATTTTCATGGGAAAATTTTGTGAGCGTTCGCAGACCCAAAAATAACCTACCAAATCATGCCAAATAACACATAAAACCTAAAATAACAGTAACATATAGTAAAAGCAGGAACGATATGATAAATACACAGCCTATATAAAGTTAGAAATACTTTTCCACAATCATTACTGAACTGTTCGCCGAAGCGAAAATCTCACGCAAGCGCTGTTGGCAAGAACACTCTCTCCAGTAACCTTTAAGCTATGAGGCTGCCAAATCATACCAAATAACACATAAAAATACACAGTCTATATAAAGTAAAAATAATGTATGTACAGTGTAGTATCACTTACCGGAATCGGGAAGACAGCGAGCACACTGATGATGGTGTGTTAGACTGAGTCGTTGCAGGTTGGGTGGAGCAGTGGTCCCCACCCTCCAGGCCGCTGAGCGATACATTGCCGCGAAGAACGCAGGGGTCCAGCGGTAGCCAGGAGGTACACAGCACATCTCTAAGAAAAAAGCCGAAACAAACATGCTAATTAATTAGGTGCCGCCCGTAATTGTCAGGCCAGATCAGTGCCGATTTCCGATTGCATCGTCTCTGATCTGGGCCGACAATTACGTGTCGGCGGCACCTAATTAATTAGCATGTTTATTCCGGCATTTTTCTTAAAGATGTGCTGTGTGCCTCCCGGCTACCTTGCATTCTCCGCGAATCGGTATCTGTCCGTGGCCTGGGTGTTGGGGTGGTGGGACAGTGGGGTGTCATCTTGTCGCCTGTTTCCATTAGGGCAGGCAGCTCATCTTCTCCTATGACTGCCCGCCTCGATGTCGAAGGTCGAGGTTCATCGTCTGCTGTGGCTGATGTGGAAGGCTTGCTTGACTGCTGAGCCTCGCGCATTTTTCTATCACACAGCTCTTTAATAAGGACTCAAACCATCCTGCAAATATCCCCTAAACTGATGTACCCTTTCAAAATTAAAGTCGTACTTTATCATTACTCATTCGGTTTCCATTGTTATCCTTTTTTCTTCCAATTGCATCAGCTCTTCATCTATCAGTTCTTGGTTATGGGATGCCAAAACCTCTTCAACATCATGTTCGTCAGCTTCCACAAGCCAAACTCACGTTGTCCTTACTTCGTTCACCACGATCAAAATGCTTAATTATGTCTAGTTTTACGCTAAGTGTAACACCCTTACTAGCTCTTTCAGGCTTTTCCGATACCATAGAACTCATTTTGCAAATGGCTGCTCACAGGCACGTGTTAAAGCAAAGCAGTTCCGAATCCGGGGGAGAGCGGCTGCTCGGGGCGTGCTGCCTTTTATCGTACGCTGAATTTTTTTTTTGGAACAGTGAAAACACCTTCTGAAAGCGAAAACAGGGTACTAATGTAGGACTTTCATAACAGTGAGGTTTCGTAAAGCGAACATTCGAAAAGCAGGGGACACCTGTACCTCTCTGTTGCAGTGCAGTTTCCATACTACACAGTCCTGTAGCATGTTAGGATGCTCTCCACTGAGTATCTACAGTAGGCTGTGAGTATTGATGTGCACACACTGCCTAGAAACCAACAAGTGAAGAGTTCTGATAGATGTCACTGAATGTTAAAGTTGTCCAGCACTGAAATGGGCTCGTAAGCCCAACATGTCCATGCCAATCAAGTTGTCTCCCTAAAATAATCCCATTTGCTGATACTTAGTCCATATGCATCTGAGCCCTGGACTCCCTCTGATCCAATGTTCCAGAGGCAGCTTACCATACAGTTACAGCGGCTTCAACCTGAAACTTTTACCTTTGCTTCGCCTTACACAGATGCTGCCTGGCCTGCTGAGTACTTTCAATACTTGTTCTTTTTATTTCAGATATCCAGTAGCTTAGACTCTTGGTTATCGTTCTATGAATCTTATCTTTGCTCTCAGAACTCTGATTGTCTGGTTTAACTGACCTATTTTCAGTTCTATCCCTTTCAAAATAAATGGCCATGGCCCCTCGGTCCATCTAGTCCATGTCAAACTATTATTCTCCATACTCCCATCAATCTGCACCTCCATAGCCCTCCCTACCCCTCCCATCCACATACGTATTCAAACTTCTCTTAAACGTTGAAATTGGACCCACATCCACCACTTCTGCTAGCAGCTCGTTCCACACTCTCACCACCCTCGGAGTGAAGAAATTCCCCACCATGTTCCCCTTAAACATTTCACCATTCACCCTTAACCCATGATCTCTAGTTCTAGTCTCACCAAACCTCAGTGGAAAAAAGCTGCTTGCGTTAACTCTTTCTATACCTCTCATAATTTTAAAATCCTTCTCTGAAATTTCCCATTGTTCTCGTATGCTCCAGAGAATAAAGTCCTAACCTGTTCAACTGTTCCCAATAACTGAGGTCCTCAAATTCTGGCAACATCCTTGTAAATTTTCTCTGTACTCTTTCAATCTTGCTGATAGTTTTCTTGTAGTTAGGTGACCAGAAATGCACTAAGTACTGCAAACTAGACCACTCCAATGTTTTAGACAACTTTAACATAACATCCCAACTCCTGTACTCAGTACTTTGAAGCCCAATGAGCCAAAAGCTCTCTTTACAATCCTATCTACCTGTGACACTATTTTCAAGGAATTAAGGCTCTGTATTCCAAAATCCTTCTAACCTACCACACTTCTCACTGCCCTAATGCTCAGTGTGTTTGACCTCCCAATCTGCAACACCTCACACTTCTTTCTCTTCCTGACCTCGACTCACATCTTTTCTATCATCCTAAAATGCACTTCATATTTAATTAATAATTACCCAAGATCACTTTATTCGCACTCTTCTGTCACTTGTTGCTCTTTCCTTCAGCTTTGATTCTTCGTCTAGGAAAGGTCATTGACTGAAGCACCTGTTCCTCTCCCAACAAACAATTCAAGTTCAGACAGAGAAATGGAATCAATAGCTCTGACGGCTTACATAAGAAATAGGAGCAGGAGTCGGCCATCTGGCCTGTCGATCCTGCTCCGCCATTCAGAAAGATCATGGCTGATCTGGCCATGGACTCACCTCCACCTGTCTGTCTTTTCCCCATAAATCTTAATTCTCCTACTATGCAAAAATCAATTCAACCTTGTCTTAATGTATTTACTGAGGTAGCCTCCACTGCTTCATTCGGCAGAGAATTCCACAGATTCACCACTCTCTGGGAAAAGCAGTTCCTCCTCATCTCCATCCTAAATCTACTCCCCCGAACCTTGAGGCTATGTCCCCTAGTTCTAGTCTCACCCACCAGTGGAAACAACTTTCCTGCCTCTATCTTATCTATCCCTTTCATAAGTTACACACATCAAAGTTGCTGGTGAACGCAGCAGGCCAGGCAGCATCTCTAGGAAGAGGTACAGTTGATGTTTCAGGCCGAGACCCTTCGTCAGGACTCCTGACGAAGGGACTCAGCTTGAAATGTCGACTGTACCTCTTCCTAGAGATGCTGCCTGGCCTGCTGCGTTCACCAGCAACTTTGATGTGTGTTGCTTGAATTTCCAGCATCTGCAGAATTCCTGTTGTTTGCCTTTCATAAGTTTATATGTTTCTATAAGATCTCCGCTCATTCTTCTGAATTCCAGTGAGGACAATTCCAGGCAACTCAATCTCTCCTCATAGTCTAACCCCCTCATCTATGGAATCAACCTGGTGAACCTCCTCTGCACCGACTCCAAAGCCAGTATATCTTTGCTGAAGTAAGGAGACCAGAACTGCATGCAGTACTCCAGGTGTGGCCTCACCAGTACCCTGTACAGTTGCAGCATAACCTCCCTGCTCTTAAATTTAATCCCTCTAGCAATGAAGGCCAACATTCCATGTGCCTTCTTGATAGCCTGCTGCACCTGCAAATCACCTTTTGTGATTCATGCACAAGCACTCCCAAGTCCCTCTACACAGCAGCATGTTGCATTTTCTACCATCTAAATAATAATCTGCTCTTTCATTTTCCCTTCCAAATTAGATGACCTCACATTTGCCAGCATTGTACTCCATCTGTCAGACCTAACCTATCTATATCTCTCTGTACACTCTCTGTATCTTTTGCACAATTTACTTTTCCACTCAATTTAGTATCATCAGCAAACTTAGATACACTACACTCAGTCCCCTCTTCCACATCATTAATGTATATCATGAACAGTAGTGGGCCCAGCATCGATCCTTGCAGAACACTGCTCACCTCTGATTGCCAACCAGAGTAACACCCATGTATCCCAACTCTCCATTAGGTAACCAATCCTCTATCCATGCCAATACATCACCACCAAATCTATGCATCCTTATCTTATGGATAAACCTTTTATGCACCACCTTATCATACACCTTCTGGAAATCCAAGTAAATAACGTCCATCTGTTCCCCTCCATCCACTGTGCTTGCTATATCCTCAAAGAACTCCAGTAAGTTTGTCAAACAGGACCTGCCTTTCCTGAATCCATGCTGCATCTGCCTGGAGGATCCATTTCCTTCCAGAAGCCTCACTATTTCTTCTTTAATGATAACTTCAAGTATTTTCCCAACTACAGATGTTAAACTAATTGGCATATAGTTACCTGGCTTTTGCCTACATCCTTTTTTGAACAGTGGCATGACATTCACCATCTTCAAATCCACTGGGACCCTGCCCAGAGTCCAGAGAATTTTGATAAATTATCACCAAAGCCTCTACTATACACTCTGCCATTTCTTTTAGTACCCTGGGATGCATTCCATCAGGACCAGGGGACTTGTCTATCTTCAGGTCCACAAGTTTTCTCAGTACTACCTCTTTAATGATAACCATTGTATTGAGGTCCTCACCTCCCATCGCATCCATAACATCTCTCTTTGGCATATTAGACGTGTCTTCTACCATGAAGACCAACACAAATTAGTCTTTCAAAGCCTCTGTTTTTCCTTCATTTCCCAATATCAACTCCCCCTTCTCGTCCTCCAAGGGACCTACTTTCACTTTAGCCACCCGATTTCCGTTTTATATTATTGTAAAAACGTTTACGATCTGTTTTTATATTTTGTACTCATGTATTTTCATAAGCTAGCTTCCCTTTCTTTATTGCTCGCTTAGTGTTTTTTTGCTGCTTTTTAAAGTTTTCCCAGTCTTCCAATTTCCCACCACTCTTGACGACTTTGTATGCATGAGCTTTTAGTTTGATGCCTTCTTTCACTTATCAAAGGCTGGCTCTCCCCATCCTTACTGCCCTTGCTCTTAACTGGAATATACTTTTGATGAGCACTGTGAAAAGTCTGTTCGAAAGTCTTCCACTGTTCCTCAACAGTCCCACCATATAACCTGTGTTACCAGTCTATACTAGCCACATCCTCCCTCATCCCATTGTAGTCTCCATTGTTTAGGCATAATACACTGTTTTAGATCAAACTATTGCACCATCCATTTGTATGAGAAACTCGGTCATACTGTGATCTCTCTTTCTAAGAGGATCCCTAACTACAAAATCACTAATTTTACCTGTCTCATTGCACAGGACCAGATCTAAGATAGTATGTTCCCTTGTTGGTTCAGTAACATGCTGTTCAAGAAAGCCATCACAAATGCATTCTGTGAAGTCCTCCTCTAGACTGCCTCTACCAACTTGATTCACCCAATCTATGTGCAAGTTAAAGTCCCCCATGATAACTGCTGTTCCATTCTTACATGCCTCAGATATTTCTGTTTATTGCCTGTGTCACTGTAATGCTGTTGTTCAGTGGCTGATAGACAACTCCCACCAGTGATTTTTTCCCTTTACTATTCCTAATCTCTACCCAGATGGATTCAAAGTTTTGCTCCTTAGATCTTATATCATCGCTCACTATTGCCCTGATCTTATCTTTAATTAGGAGTGCTATCCCACCTCACTTACCTCCCTGCCTATCTTTCCATATTACCTGATGTCCTTGGATACTTAATTCCTAATCCTCTCCACCCTGCAACCACGTCATTGTAATGGCCATGAAATCATACCCCTTTGTACTGGTTTGTGCCACAAGTTCACTGACCTTGTTTCCAATAGTACGGGCATTCAAATAAAGTGCTCTTACACTCATTGTGCTTGTAAAATCTTGTAATCTTTTACTCCTTTGCCCTTGACTTTTCTTCACTCCATTCTTACTTTTCTCTTTTTCATATTTTGCTTCTTCTTTATGTTTATCCACACTTTTCTTTTTTACTTTACTTCTCCAATCTGTTGCACTCACCCCCCTGCTATTTAGTTTAAAGACTTGTACTTTAATTGTACTCTTCAATAAGGCAGAGATTTCAGAGCCTTGAACCAATAAACATCTGATTTAAAGAACTTTACAGTATTTAGTGTCGTTATTACAGAAAAGTGGCATCAACTGTGGAATTTATGGTCATGTCTGATTTAATGTTTAAATCCTGAAGCTTTGCCAGTGACTCATTCCTCTTTCATGACCAATAACTTTGAGAGTCACAGGTCGATGCCATTAATCTGGAGAGGGTACAAAGAAGATTTACGAGGATGTTACCATAACTGAAGGGTTTGAGTTACAGTGAGAGAGCCGATAGACTGTGGCTTTTGTCACTGAAGTTTTTTGTCACTGTGTTCTTTTGGGTTTCTTGTTTTGTGGCTGCCTGTAAGGAGACAAATCTCAAGGTTTTATAATGCATATATACTTTGATAATAAATGTACTTTGAACTTGAACTTTGATCTTATAGAATATATACATCATGAAGGACATTAATTAGATGAAAGGTCACAGTCTTTTCCCCAGGGTAGGAGAATCCGAAATGAGAGGACATAGATTTAAAGATGGGAATGATTTGAAATAGGCTTGAGGAGCAACTTTTTCAGATTGTGGGTATAATTTTGACAGGTATGAGGACACGAAAAGTTTAGAGAGATATAGGCCAAAGTAGGGAAATGGTACTAACTCAGTTAGGCAACTTAGTCAGCATGGACAAATTGAGCTGACGGGTCTGTCATCCATGCTGTAGAGCTCTATGACTCTAGATCCAGTGTAGAAACAGCCTGTACAGCCCAGGGTCCATGGTGACTGTAGGAGCCATGTGTCTGTTCTCTATCTGCTTTGTATTCTGTGTTACGGGGTTTATTATGGTTATTATGGTAACTAGTTGCATAAGTGGGTGCTGATAATACAAACGGAATAAGTTATGTATACTTGCTTATTTTGTGGCAGTTTGCAGCTTGGGACCAGTGAGAATCATATCTTTTGCTGATCGCTGAGATAACACTCAATAATGTTTAATTGTATGTTTGCTAATTGCTAATAAAGGATCGAATAAATGGTTCGACTTTAGGAGCCATTATTGGAGACCTGGCCATGTCACGCAAGTATAACAGTCCGTACAATTGCAGGCAAACGGCAATCGCTTTGTTTTAATTTTAGATTAGTTTTGCCACTTCAGCAACTACCAATCACACAATATCCTCATTTTATTTTCTTCCCTGTTCTCGTTAACTTCCCCTACAGTCGATCCCTCAATGACACACCAAGGACAATTTACAGTGGCTGAGTAATCCACCAAGCCATGCATTTTCAGCATGTGGGAGGAAACCAGAGCATCTGAGGAAACCCAAGACAGAACGTGCAAATTCGTCACAGACAGTAGCTCAGGTCAGAATTTATTTTCTTTATTGAGATACAGCGCAGAATAGGCCCTTCCAGTCCTTCGAACTATGCCATCGAGCAACCCCTAATTTAATCGTAGCCTAATCATGGGACAACTTACAATGACCAATTAACCTATCAATCGCTACGCCTTTGGATTGTGTGAGGAAACCAGAGCATTCCCAGAGAAAACCCACGTGGTCACGGGGAGAACGTACAAACTCCTTACGGACAGTAGCGGAATTGAATTGAACCCAGCTGCGTGGCTGATATGTCATTGGTAGTCAACAGAATTAACAGGCACGTGAACAGTTTCTGAAGCAGTTCCATTGTAAAGTGCTCTGGAAATCGTACACTTGATCCTTAACTTCCAGTAACCACACCCCTATTGCTATACCCCACCTTGTTTTATTTTTACCCCGTTGTGGTGGCCTTCTCACCCCTTATCATCTCCTCCCTTGCCCGCATGACCTGCCCATCATCTCCTTCCCTCAGCTTCTCTCATCAACTCCCTTCCCCATCCACCCATGTTCACCTCACATGGTCTCATCTTTCACCTGTCAGCCTATACTCCCTCTCCTCCTTTCACCTTTTTATTCTGGGTTCTGCCACCTTCCTTTCCAGTCCCAGAGAGGGTCCTAGCCCAAACATTGACAGTTCAAAGTAGATTTATTATTAAAGTACATATTTGTCACCATATACAAATCTGAGATTCATTTTCTTTTCCACATACTAAATAAGTCCAATAAAGATAACAGAATCAATGAAAGACTGCACCGACGGAGTGGACAACGGATGTGCAAAAGCCAACAAACTGTGAAAATACAAAAAGAAAGAAAAAATAAATAAATAAATAAGCAATACATGTCGAGAGCATGAGATGACGAGTCCTTGAAAGTGAGTCCA
This sequence comes from Mobula birostris, assembly GCF_030028105.1. Taxonomy (NCBI): domain Eukaryota; kingdom Metazoa; phylum Chordata; class Chondrichthyes; order Myliobatiformes; family Myliobatidae; genus Mobula; species Mobula birostris. Next base: position 213,094,447 of record NC_092372.1, on the reverse strand, counting down.
CAGGTTGTGTGAACAGTTCAGTAATGGGGCAAGTGCAGTTGAGTGAAGACATCCCCTCTGATTTAAGAGCCTGATGTTTGAAGAGTAATAACTGTCCCTGAACCCGGTGGTGTGGGTCCTGAGGTTCCTGTACCTTCTTCTTGATGGCAGCAGTGAGAAGAGAGCATGACCTGGGTGGTGGGGGTCTTGATGATGGATGCTGCTTTCCTTCATCACTGTTCCATATAAATGTACTCAAAGGTGGGGAGGGCTTTACCCATGATGGACTGTGGACCCATTACTTTTAGTAGGGTTTTCTACTCAAGGGCTTCCATACCAGGCAGTGATTATACTCATTATAGTCATTATACTCTCCATCACATATCTAGAGAAGTTTGTCAGAGTTTTAGGTGTCATGCCACATCCTTGCAAACTGCTAAGGAAGTAGAGGTGTTGCCGTGCTTTTTTTGTAATTAGACTTACGTGCTGAGACAGGCCAGGTCCTCTGAAATGATAACACTGAGGAATTGTAAGTTGCTGACCTTCTCCACCTCAGATCCCTCATAGGGATTGGCTTATGAACCTCCAGTTTCCTTCTCTTGAAGTCAGTAATCAGCTCCTTGGCCTTATTCTGGGTTCTGCCCTCTTCCTTTCCAGTCCTGAATATGGCCCAAAATATTGACTGTTTATTCCCCCCCCATAGATGCTGCCTGCCTTGCTGCGTTCCTCCAGAATTGTGTGTCTATTATTTGATCTGATTGAGATTTAGCTGATGCCTAAAGGCATATTACTTCTTTGGAAACTCTCTGCATCCAGCAGACTCATACTGCCTATGTGTTGTAATTTCTTTGTATAAATTATTCAAAATATAAGAGATTGTTAAATATTTTTTAATTGTTTCAATGGTACATTTATGATATATTTCCTGTTGTTTTAATTCCATCTGTATGTTCCTTTCTGGGTGATGCCTGAAAAAATTCATTAAAAATAGTGCTTTTTCCAGCAGATTCTACGCTGGGCTCCGCAGTAGTGTAGTGATTAGTGCGACACTATCACTGCTCGGGGATTCGGAGTTCAGAGTTCATTCCCAGCATCCTCTGTAAGGAGTCTCTGTACGTCCTCCGCGTGGAATGCGTGGGTTTTCTCCAGGTCCTCTGGTTTCCTCCCACAGTCTAAACACATACCACGTAGTCTAAATGGTCATTGTAAATTATCCTGTGATTGTGGGGGGATTGCTGGATGGTGCAGCTCAAAGGTTTGGAAGGTCCTATTCTGAGTTGTATCTCTAAATAAATAAAATATATAAATAAACTTCTCCAGAGTTCCCTCACTAAACCTGCGAACGCTTTAATCGAGGATCAAGCATCACTTTATTCACCATTTACATTTACATGTGCTGTGGTGTGTCGACGCGACATGCCACAAAAATCAACAACATTTAACAAGGAAAGAACAATGTAAAAAGTCAAGTGAGAAGTCTTATACAGATATGGAACAAAATGTTCCCTTGAGGCACTCCCTCAAATCCATCTTTTTGAGCAAACCTCCCAACTTCTGAGCCAATATATAGCATAGAGTCAATATTTATTTTTGGTTTAACAAACCTCCTGGACTGCGTTTGCTTTTATAAAGGGTGTTGTTGGAGTGGTACCTCTCTCCAGCCTTTTGACTGCTGTTCTTCATTCATAAAATTCCCAGCAATTCTTATTATCTCCTATTATACTAACATCTTCTTCCTCTTATTATAACTTCATAACCTCTGTTCTTCCACATACCCATTAACAACCCGCCAACTCTCCTGCCACATAAAACGTTGAACATTACAGCACAATACGGGCTCTTCAGTTGAGAATATTGTGCTGACCTTTGAACCTAATCTAAGGTCAACATATTCCTTCCCTCCTACATTTCTCTCCATTTTTCTATCATCCATGTGCCTATCTAAGAGTTTTTTAAATGCTCCTAATGTATCTGCCTCTACCACCACCCCTGGTAGTGCGTTCCATGCAGCTCACACTCTTTCTACGAAGAACTTACTTTTGACATCCCCCTCCAATCACCTTAAAATTATGCCGCCTCATATTGGCCAGTTCTACTCTGGGGAAGAAAACCTCTGGTTATCCACTCAATCAATGCCTCTTATCATCTTGTACAACTCTATTAAGTCACCTCTCATCCTCCTTTGCTCCGAAGAGAAAAGCCTTAGCTCCTTAAGGTCTGCTCTCTAGTCTTCATCAGCCAGCATTTCACAAGATCACAAGACAAAGGAGCAGAAGTAGGCCATTCAGCCCATCGAGTCTGCTCCACCACTTCACCATGAGCTAAACTATTCTCCTATTTCTTCGGAGGTGGGAGGAAAATGGAACAAGCAGAGTAACACGGAGACGGAACAAACTCACATGGACAGCAGCTAAAGTCAGGCTGAACCCAGGTTGTCAGAGCTGAGCACCATTAGTATTGTCTGCTGAATTAAGTGTGGTAAAAAATAAGCCCAGTATTTCTCAATGTCTACACTTTAATTACATGTTTCTGAAAAGCCCATCAGAAGAACTACCTTCAGAGCACTACAAATTCTTGGCAAGCCTCCAGTAGATAATGAATAGGCAGACAATGCCCTTACCCATTTATTGAAGATTGATAGACTTAAAGTTCAGCAATACTCTATCAGAAAAAGATATATTCTTTTTAAAAAGAATGTAATTTTGCCAGTCAGATTGAGGTCGCTAACCCAGCCCTCATTGGTTGGAATAAAACAGAAAGTGGTGGAAAGGCTTAGCAGAGCGGGCGGCATCTGTTGGGGAGATACAGTGTTAATGTTTCAGGGTGATGACCTTTCATCAGGCCTGGGAAAAGAAGGAGGGAAGTTTCTGAGCTGTGAGGATGCGGGTGAGTGTGGACAGAGTCAATGGGAAGGTGTGTGACGGGGCAACATATCAGACCCTTAAGGACGCCCTGTGTGGAGTTTGTTACTGCTCCTGTTACTCTGTTTCCTCCCACCTCTGAAACAAGTGCTGGTTGATGAAGCCTAAAGAGAACGTCCATAAGACCATAAGACATAGGAGCAGAATTAGGCCATCTGGCTCATCGAGTCTGCTCCACTGTTCAATCATGGCTGATCCTTTTTTCTATCTCCTCCTCAACCCCATTTCCCGGCCTTCTCCCCGTAACCTTTGATGCCATGTCCAATCAAGAACCTATCAACCTCTGCTTAATTACACTGAACAACCTGGCCTCCACCGCTGCATGCAGCAACAAATTCACACAAATTTGTCACTCTTTGGCTAAAGAAATTTTTTTGCATTTCTGTTTTGAAAGGACGCCCCTCTATCCTGAGGCTGTGCCCTTTTGTCCTGGACTCTCCCACCATGGGAAATATCCTTTCCACATCTACTCTGTCTTGGCCTTTCAACATTCAAAAGGTTTCAATGAGATCCCCCCTCATCTTTCTGAAATTCCAGCGAGTACAGACCCAGAGCCATCAAACGTTCCTTGTATGATAACCCTTCCTTGTGAACCTCCTCTGGGCTCTCTCCAATACCAGTGCATCTTTTCTAAGATGAGGGGCCCAAAACTGTTCACAATACTCAAAGTGAGGCCTCACCAGTGCCTTATAAAGCCTCAGCATCACATCCTTGTTCTTGTATTGTAGACCTCTCGAAATGAATGCTAGCATGGCATTTGCCTTCCTCACCACCAGCTCAACCTGCAAGTTAACCTTCAGGATGTTCCGCACAAGGACTCTGCATCTTAGGTTTCTGGATTTTCTCCCCGTTTAGAAAATAGTCTGCTGTGAGGGGATCCAGGAGTGCCCCTTTTAACTGACTGAAGAAAGACAGAGAGAGAGTTATTTACCACCAATATGTTGCTTTTGAAAAGAGAGATAGAGAGAGACGAAGATTAACGGTCGGACTGTCACTTTAAGGCATTGGAAGTAACTTTGGATTTTTACTGAGTTTGGAGTTGGAGGCAGCACCGAGCAGCTCGAAAGTTGCTATGGTGACCGACAGCAGGTTGTTGATGTTACTTTCAGGGACTTGTTGCCTGCTTGTGCATTCACAGACAAAGGAAGGAGGGACTCTTTGAATGACAGGTGATGCTCAGCACAGAGAAATAAATGGGAGGTCAGATGATGCAGACCTCAGACACGTGATCTGGACACTGAATGAGCATTGTTATGCCCGCAGAGAAAGTGGGTTTTGGAAGATCGATCAGGCGGATCGATCCAATCGCTCTTATAGTACTCTTAGGTACAGCAGGCGGTGAAAAAGGCGAATGGTATGCTGGCATTTATAGCGAGAGGATTCGAGTACAGGAGCAGGGAGGTACTACTGCAGTTGTACAAGGCCTTGGTGAGACCACACCTGGAGTATTGTGTGCAGTTTTGGTCCCCTAATCTGAGGAAAGACATCCTTGCCATAGAGGGAGTACAAAGAAGGTTCACCAGATTGATCCCTGGGATGGCAGGACTTTCATATGAAGAAAGACTGGATGAACTGGGCTTGTACTCGTTGGAATTTAGAAGATTGAGGGGGGATCTGATTGAAACGTATAAAATCCTAAAGGGATTGGACAGGCTAGATGCAGGAAGATTGTTGCCGATGTTGGGGAAGTCCAGAACGAGGGGCCACAGTTTGAGGATAGAGGGGAAGCCTTTTAGGACTGAGATGAGGAAAAACTTCTTCACACAGAGAGTGGTGAATCTGTGGAATTCTCTGCCACAGGAAACAGTTGAGGCCAGTTCATTGGCTATATTTAAGAGGGAGTTAGATATGGCCCTTGTGGCTACGGGGGTCAGGGGGTATGGAGGGAAGGCTGGGGCGGGGTTCTGAGTTGGATGATCAGCCATGATCATAATAAATGGCGGTGCAGGCTCGAAGGGCTGAATGGCCTACTCCTGCACCTATTTTCTATGTTTCTATAGTGGAAGGAAGAAAAAGGGGTTGACTGGTGGGGAGTTGTCTATGTGTCCACCCTCGCCTGGGTGATAGCTCCACCACAGGAAAACTGGTCCCCCTGGTTAAAGTCACAGTCGGTGACTTGTAAAGGATTTCAGAGGACGACGAGAAGATCGACAACAGCAGCTCACCTGAAGACTCAAATCACTCTCTCTCTCTCCATCGCTACTCAACTAAATACCATGAACTGAACTGAACTTTACTCAACATCGTAAGACTGTATCATTTTACCCCTAGACTTAAAGAAGTTTGGTTTTCATACGTAAATTTCCACACTTACTGATTTACGTACTTATATATATATTCATTGCTAACCTGTTTGATTTATCTACATTTATATTGCCGTATTGCATAGTTACTAATAAATATTTGTAGTTTATAGCAATACTGGACTCCAAAGTGGTTTCTATTTCTGCTGATTTCTTTATCACCGTCACGGGGTATGTGACACTGCACATTTATTTCTATTACCAACATGCATGACCATGCATTTTCCAACAATGTATTTCATTTGCCCCTTTATTGCCCATTCTCTTAATCTGTCTAAGTCCTTCTGCATCCTACCTGTTTCCTGAATATTCCCTGCCCCTCCACCATTCTTTGTACCACCTGTAAACTTGACAACAAAGTCATATATTCCATCATCTAAATCATTTACAGTATATACTGCACAAAAAGAAGTGGTCCCAACACCGACCCCTGTGGAACACCACTAGTTATTGGCAGCCAACCTGTAAAGATCCTTTTATTCCCACTCGCTGCCTCCTACCAATCAGTCAATGCTCTAACCATGTTAGTAACTTTCCTGTAATACCATGGGCTCTTAACTTGGTAAGCAGCCTCATGTGTAGCACCTTGTTAAAAGCCTTCTAAAGGTCCAAATATACAAAATCCACTGCATCCCCTTTATCTATCCTATTTGTATTCTCCTCAAAGAATTCCAACAAGTTCATCAGACAGGATTTTCCGTGAAGGAAACCATGCTGACTTTGTCCTAGCATGTCTTGTGTCACCAAGTACTCCATCACCTCATCCTTAACAATTGACTCTAACATCTTCCCAACCACTGAGGTCAGGCCAACTGGTCTATAGTTTCATAGAACATAGAACATAGAACATAGAATAGTACAGCACAGTAAGGCCCTTCAGCCCACAATGTTGTGCCGACCCTCAAACCCTGCCTCCCATATAAGCCCCCACCTTAGATTCCTCCATACACCTGTCTAGTAGTCTCTTAAACTTCACTAGTGTATCTGCCTCCACCACTGAGTCAGGCCGTGTATTCCATGCACCAACCACTCTCTGAGTAAAAAACCTTCCTCTAATATCCCCCTTGAACTTCCCACCCCTTACCTTAAAGCCATGTCCTCTTGTATTGAACGGTGGTGCCCTGGGGAAGAGGCGCTGGCTATCCACTCTATCTATTCCTCTTATTATCTTGTACACCTCTATCATGTCTCCTCTCATCCTCCTTCCCTCCAAAGAGTAAAGCCCTAGCTCCCTTAATCTCTGATCATAATGCATACTTTCTAAACCAGGCAGCATCCTGGTAAATCCCCTCTGTACCCTTTGCAATGCTTCCACATCCTTCCTATAGTGAGGTGATCAGAAATGAACACAATACTCCAAGTGTGGCCTAACCAGAGTTTTATAGAACTGCATCATTACATCGCGACTCTTAAACTCTATCCCTCGACTTATGAAAGCTAACACCCCATAAGCTTTCTTAACTACCCTATCCACCTGTGAGGCGACTTTCAGGGATCTGTGGACATGTACCCCGAGATCCCTCTGCTCCTCCACACTACCAAGTATCCTGCCATTTACTTTGTACTCTGCCTTGGAGTTTGTCCTTCTAAAGTGTACCACCTCACACTTCTCCGGGTTGAACTCCATCTGCCACTTCTCAGCCCACTTCTGCATCCTATCAATGTCCCTCTGCAATCTTTGACAATCCTCTACACTATCTACAACACCACCAACCTCTGTGTTGTCTGCAAACTTGCCAACCCACCCTTCTACCCCCACATCCAGGTCGTTAATAAAAATCACGAAAAGTAGAGGTCCCAGAACAGAACCTTGTGGGACACCACCAGTCACAATCCTCCAATCTGAATGTACTCCCTCCACCACCACCCTCTGCCTTCTGCAGGCAAGCCAATTCTGAATCCACCTGGCCAAACTTCCCTGGATCCCATTCCTTCTAACTTTCTGAATAAGCCTACCCTGTGGAACCTTGTCAAATGCCTTACTAAAATCCATATAGATCACATCCACTGCACTACCCTCATCTATATGCCTGGTCACCTCCTCAAAGAACTCTATCAGGCTTGTTAGACACAATCTGCCCTTCACAAAGCCATGCTGACTGTCCCTGATCAGACTATGATTCTCTAAATGCCCATAAATCCTATCTCTAAGAATCTTTTCCAACAGCTTTCCCACCACAGACATAAGGCTCACTGGTCTATAATTACCCGGACTATCCCTACTACCTTTTTTGAACAAGGGAAAAACATTCGCCTCCCTCCAATCCTCCGGTACCATTCCCGTGGACAATGAGGACATAAAGATCCTAGCCAGAGGCTCAGCAATCTCTTCTCTCGCCTCGTGGAGCAGCCGGGGGAATATTCCATCAGGCCCTGGGGACTTACCTGTCCTAATGTATTTTAACAACTCCAACACCTCCTCTCCCTTAATATCAGCATGCTCCAGAACATCAACCTCACTCATATTGTCCTCACCATCATCAAGTTCCCTCTCACTGGTGAATACTGAAGAGAAGTATTCATTGAGGACCTTGCTCACTTCCACAGCCTCCAGGCACATCTTCCCACCTTTATCTCTAATCGGTCCTACCTTCACTCCTGTCATCCTTTTTTTCTTCACATAATTGAAGAATGCCTTGGGGTTTTCCTTTACCCTACTCGCTAAGGCCTTCTCATGCCCCCTTCTTACTCTTCTCAGCCCCTTCTTAAGCTCCTTTCTTGCTTCCCTATATTCCTCAATAGACCCATCTGATCCTTGCTTCCTAAACCTCATGTATGCTGCCTTCTTCCTCCTGACTAGATTTTCCACCTCACTTGTCACCCATGGTTCCTTCACCCTACCATTTTTTATCTTCCTCATCGGGACAAATTTATCCCTTACATCCCGCAAGAGATCTCTAAACATTGACCACATGTCCATAGTACATTTCCCTGCAAAAACATCATCCCAATTCACACCCGCAAGTTCTAGCCTTATAGTCTCATAATTTGCCTTTCCCCAATTAAAAATTGTCCTGTCCTCTTTGATTCTATCCTTTTCCATGATAATTATAAAGGCCAGGGAGCGGTGGTCAGTGTCCCCCAGATGCTCACCCACTGAGAGATCTGTGACCTGACCCGGTTCATTACCTAGTACTAGATCTAGTATGGCATTCCCTCTGGTCGGCCTGTCCACATACTGTGACAGGAATCCATCCTGGACACACTTAACAAATTCTGCCCCATCTAAACCCTTGCAACTAATCAGGTGCCAATCAATATTAGGGAAGTTAAAGTCACCCATGATAACAACCCTGTTATTTTTGCACCTTTCCAAAATCTGCCTCTCAATCTGCTCCTTTGTATCTCTGCTGCTACCAGGGGGCCTATAGAATACCCCCAGTAGAGTAACTGCTCCCTTCCTGTTCCTGACTTCCACCCATATTGACTCAAAAGAGGATCCTGCTACATTACCCACCCTTTCTGTAGCTGTAATAGTATCCCTGACCAGTAATGCCACCCCTCCTCCCCTTTCCCCCCTCTCTATCTCTTTTAAAGCACTGAAATCCAGGAATATTGGGTATCCATTCCTGCCCTGGTGCCAGCCAAGTCTCTCTAATGACCACTGCTGCCTTCCTCCTTTCTTAAAGAGTGGAGAGACATTTGCAATTTTCCAGTCCGCTGGCACCATGCCAGAGTCCAATGATTTTTGAAAGATCATTTCTAATGCCACCACAATCTCTAACGCTACCTCTTTCAGAACCCTAGGGTGCAGTTCATCTGGTCTGGGTGACCTGTGTACTTTTAGGTCTTTCAGCTTTTTGAGCACCTTCTCTCTTGTAACAATAATTGCACCCACTTCTCTTCGGTCACACACTACAAAATCTGGCACACTGCTAGTGTCTTCCACAATGAAGACTGACACAAAATACTAATTTAGTTTATTTGCCCGCTCCTTGTCCCTTGTTATTATTTCTCCTGCCTCATTTTCTAACAGTCCTGTATCCACTCGCATTTCTCTTTTATCTTTAACATACTTGAAAAAACTTTTGCTATTCACTTTGATATTATTTGCTGGCTTGCTTTCATATTTCATCTTTTCCCTTCTAATGTTTTTTTAGTTGCTCTCTTTATGTTTTTAAAAACTTCCCAATCCTCTAACTTCCCACTAATTTTTGCTTTGTTGTATGCCCTTTCTTTTTCTTTTACAATAGCTTTGACTTCCCTTGTCAGCCACGGTTGTACTATTTTACCATTTGAGTATTTCTTCATTTTTGGAATACATACGTCCTGCACCTTCCTCATTTTTCCCAGAAACACTCGCCTTGTCTTATGAGTGAGCTAAGGCTTTTCTCTTTGAAGAAAGGAGGATGAGAGAAGATTTGACAGAGGTGTAAAAGATGATAAGGGGCATAGATTGAGTGGATAACCAGAGACTTTTTCCCAAGGTGGAAATAGCTAGTTTGAGGGAGTAGTTTGGGGTGAAATTAGTTTTGCCCATTCCCTCCATTAGTCCTGATATGGGGCTTCAACCTGAAACACCAACAGTCTAACATGTCTGCATCACTGTCTGGAATGGAAGGGCCACTGCACGAAATTGGTAAAGGCTGCAGAGGATCGCAGACTCAGTCAGCTCCATCATGCACACTCGCCTCTCCAGTATGAAAGACGTCTTCAAAAGGCAACGCCTCAAGAAGGCGGCAGCCATTATTGAGGTCCCTCATCAACTCGGGCATGCCCTCTTCTCATTGCCACCCTCAGAGAAGAGTTTCGGGAGCCTGAGGACACACACTCAGTGTTTTAGGAACAGCTTCTTCCCCTCCACCATCAGATTTCTGATGGACAAAGAACCAACCCAAGAACACCACCTCACTGTTTTTGCTCTCTTTTTGTAATACTTACATAATTTCATTTATATACATGTTTCCTGTTGTAATTTTTAGTACTTTGTTATGTATTGCACTGTACTGTTCACCCAAAACAACAAATTTCATGACATATTTTATGTCAGTGAGATTAAACCCGATTCCCATTCCGAGTTCGCTTTCCTCCAGCGTTTTTATGTCGCATCAGATTCCAGCACCTCATGTCCCCACCTCTGACTTCTCTGTGTACATTCCTTCTGAAAGTCCACTCTTCAAACGTTTTGGATCCACCCTTGCTTTCAGATTCTTTAAAGATTTTCAGCATCCTTGCTTTTTTTCAACTAACTCCGGATATGATTGGCTGCCTTTTATTTGCGCCTTCCCGAGACATAAATTTTGTAATCCCTTAGTGTCTCTTTCCCCACTTAAGACTCCCCTGTCCTGTATCCTATCAGAACGGCAGTCTGCACTTTGGGAAGTTAGATCACTACCTGCTCTTTAGTTGGAGCACGTTTTGGAATGATCTTTTCCAAAACTGGTGACGTAGGATAGGAAAAGAGTATTTAATAATAAGTAGGGAAGAGCTGTAACATTTCTTGATTTAATTTAAAGGTAGAAAATTATAAAATTTTAAAGATTTTTTTATATGAAGGGAATCAACAGGTATGAGATTAATGTAGAAAAGTGGAAAATAATCTTATTGGGTAGCACAGCAGGTGTGAATGAATAGCAATGTCTGCTTCTATTTCTGATGTAGACTGCCATTTTTGCTAACAGTTAATGAAATCCCTTTCTTGGCACTTTCCTTTAGTAACTGGGACAGCGCATCATGTTGATTTTCATGTCATACCAATTGCTGAACTATTGTATGGAATTAATAAGGTTGAAAGAATGCAGGGAAGGTTTACAAGGACGTTGCCAGGACTTGAGAAACTGAGTTACAGAGAAAGGTTGAATAGGTTAGGACTTTATTCCCTGGAGCGTAGAAGAATGAGGGGAGATTTGATAGAGGTATATAAATTTATGATGGGTATAGATAGAATGAATGCAAGCAGGCTTTTTCCACTGAGACAAGGGGAGAAAAAAAAACAGAGGACATGGGTTAAGGGTGCAGGGGGAAAAGTTGAAAGGGAACATTAGGGGGAGTGTGGTGGGAGTGTGGAATGAGCTGCCAGATGAAGTGGTAAACGAGGGCTCACATTTAATAACTTGGACAGGTACATGGATGAGAGGTGTATGGAGGGATATGGTCCAGGTGCAGATCAGTGGGACTAGGCAGAAAAATGGTTCGGCACAGCCAAGAAGGGCCAAAAGTCCCGTTTCTGTGATGTAATGTTCTATGGTTCTATTGGTTTCTGGAAATGCCTGGGATTAGAGAGTATGAGCCACAAGGAGAAGTTGGACAAACTTGGGTTGTTTTCTCTGAAGCATTTGGAGACTAAGGGGACCCCTCAAAGAACAGATTGTTTCCAGTCTATCTGGAGGCAGGAAATTATTTTCAGTGTTTGATCAATTATCATCTGATCCAACCAGGTCTTTTTCTCTGTAGGGGTCTCACAAGCTCGAACACATTGTTGGTTTATCAGCTGAAGAGATAGAACTGCCCAAAGTACTGACTCTTGCTGAGTTCCTCCAGCATTTTGTATGTGTTGCTCCAGATCTCCAGCATGTGCAGAATCTCTTGTACTTATGCCTTACTTTCACCAGTTGTCCGGTTGAAATCACTTCTTTGTAGGCACATCTGTACAAATTTGTCAACTTGCCTGGTGAGCTCAGGTCTCTCTGCAGCACCAGTATTCAACGGAAGCCACAAAAACAGGGTGGATCCTTAAAATGGCTCTCTGGTGCCCGACGACGAGTTCATCCCTGGCCGTGCACTGAAAATAATTTCCTGCCTCCAGATAGACTGGAAACAATCTGTTCTTTGAGGGGTCCCCTTAGTCTCCAAATGCTTCAGAGAAAACAACCCAAGTTTGTCCAACTTCTCCTTGTGGCTCATACTCTCTAATCCCAGGCATTTCCAGAAACCAATAGAACCATAGAACATTACATCACAGAAACGGGACTTTTGGCCCTTCTTGGCTGTGCCGAACCATTTTTCTGCCTAGTCCCACTGATCTGCACCTGGACCATATCCCTCCAACCCTCTGATTCCAAATACACGACTGGATGGCAGTGTATCATCATGTTACAGTCCCTCCCTCCGGTCCTTTCCCTATGTGTCGAAGTCAGCTATTCACAAGAAAAGGAAGCCCAGCCTGTAAGTGTCACAATATGCGCTGGTAATGCCCGAATCCAAGTGCAGAGAAAAGACAGACTCCCATGTAGAGACGGCAACCAAAGGTTATTCAGAAGCTTTCCAACAAGACATCAGTGGCTCCACCGAGTGACACTGTGAGACGTAACATTCTCCAAACTAGGACCCCACGATTATCACTAATTGGATGTCTGCTTAAATTATACAGCTAACATGGAATCCCTGAACTCGACAAGTTTAACCAGAAAGCACCAGGAGACCTCATTACAAAGACCGAGTCACTCCAGAAAATAAAACACAAGGAACTCTAAACAATCAAAGATTCTTATTAAACTCCAATTAACTAATTCAGGTGTTTTAAAAACCTCGGAGCCCAACGCTTTCTGGCTCCCCTCACAAACCAAAGAGCTCAATACAGTACCTCCCTCCCTATGGCCGGCACCAGACAGCCCAGGGAGACCTGGGGAACTTGAGAGGCTTCTCTAAAAACCTTGGAGCCCAAAGCTCTCCAGCTCCCCACACGTCCAAAGAGCTCATTACAATAAGTAAAAGAAGCTTAGTTGCTAGATTATAGGTAGCAGTCAATTAAAACTGAAATATACAGTATATTATCTTCTTGAAGACGGGAAGTCTCTGGACCCCATTCCCAGTGGATTTCAAAGCGTGGATCATTTGGGTATTTCATGAGGACGGTGATAAGTATTTGGGAAAAAATTGGGAAATTGTTGACCATGAGGAAAGAGCATAGAAGAATAGTCAAATTCAAAGTAAATTTATTACCAATATATCACTACATACAACCTTAAGATTCACTTTCTTCAAGACAAGAGAAAATCTGCAGATGCTGGATATCCAAGCAACACACACACACAAAATGCTATAGGAACTCAGCAGGCCAGGCAGCATCTATGGAAAGGAGTACAGTCGATGTTTCAGGCTGAAACCCTTCCTCAGGACTGGGGAGAAAGGAACTCTGACTTTTCGTCTTTTTTCCCCAGTCCTGAGGAAGGGCCGAGGCCTGAAACGTTGTCTGCACTCCTTTCCATGGATGCTGCCTGGCCTGTTGATTTCCTCCAGCATTTAGTGTGTGACTCATTTTCTTGTGGGCATCTACAGGAAAATGAAGTAATACAATAGAGTGTTATCAGCTGTGATTATCTTGAACAGTAGGATGGGCTTGAGGAGCCGTGTCCCTATTCCTCCTCCACTTAAATTCTTAAAGGCTCACTACTCACCGTGTTTGAGAGACCTACAAATGCTCAAAAGGTGAAGATGTTCCCAGTATCTAGGCTGGCTCCAGCTAAGCAGGTATGGCATACACAGCAATTATCTTCTGAAGCAAAGTTACAGTGAGTCTCCACAATTAGCGATCTGATTGTGAAAATCACTCATTCTTAGATTGTTGCCTGCTGAAAAATTTTAAGATTCAAAAATAGGCCATTCTGGTCTTCCAGCCACACCACCCCACAACCACTGATGATCCTGATTTAACCCTAACCGAGTCATGGGACAATTTACAATGACCAATTAACCTACCCAGTATGTCTTTGGGCTGTGGGAGAAACTGGAGGACCTGGAGAAAACCCATGAATACAAAGGGGAGGACGTACAGACTCCTTACAGATGATACCTGAATTGAACTCTGAACTCTGATGCCCTGAGCTGTAAGAGTGTTGTGCTAACTACTAAACTCTTGAGCAATACAGACAAAACGCTGGAAGAACTCAGTGGGTCAGGTAGCTTCGATCGAAGGTAATGTACAGATTACACTTTGAGCTGAGACCCTTCATCAGAACTGGAAAGGAAAGGAGAAGGAGCCGGATTAAGGAGGTGGTAGAGGAGAAGAAGTACAAGCTGGGAGGTTACAGGTGAGTCCAGGTGAGATGGAAGGGGAGGGGAGGGGGTTGTAGCGAGAAGCCGGGAGGTGACAGTTGGAAAAGTTAAGGGGCTGAAGGGGAAGGAATCTAACATGTGGACAATGAGAGAAAGAGAAGGAAAGAGAAGGAGGAGGGACACCAGAGGTGAGAAGAAGAGAAGGGGTAAGAGAGGAGCCAGAATGGGGAATAGAAAAAGAGAGGGGAGGCAGAAATTTACTGAAGGTTGGAGAACTCAGTATTCACGCTGTGAAGTCGGAGGCTACCCAGATGGAATATGAGATGCTGCTTCTTCAACCTGAGTTTGGCCTCATCATGGCAGTAGAGGATGCCTTGGACAGACATGTCAAAATGGGAATGGGTAATCAAATTGAAAGGGCTGGCCATTGGAACATTGAGTATAAGAGTAAGGAAATCATGCTGTAGTTATATAAAACTTTAGGCTGCACGTAAAGGACAGTGAGAAATTCTGGTCACCCCATTATCGGAAGGATGTGGAAACCATTGGGACCTGACGAGTGCCGGATTAGTGAAAGTGCTGAATTACAGAAGGATCACATTAAGCATAATCAGTGCCGGATTGTCGAAGGAACCGGATTACAGGTAGTCGGATTAGTGAAGGTCGACCTGTGCCAGGATTATAGAGTATGAACCAAAAAGAGAAGTTGGACAAACTTGGGTTGATTTCTCTGGAAGTTTATAAATTCATAAAATTACCCAAGACATGGATAGGTTTGACAGTCAGAATCTTTCTCCAGGGTAGGAATGCCAAACACTTGAAGATTTCATTTAAGGTGAGAGACAGGACTGATTAAAAGAGATGAGCAGAAGAAGGTTTTGTTTACACAGAGGATGCCTGATGAAGGCTGATAGGGATGTATTGGATACAGTATGGTGGTGGTACTTGAGAGGCTTTTACAGGGATATGCAGGGGATGGAGAGATCTGGGTGAAGTACGGGCAAAAGAGATTCCATTCAAGTTGACATGGTATTTGCCACAGGCACTGAGAGGTGAAAAGTCTGTCAGTGTGCTGTTCTATGTTCTAATACTAATCACCATTTAACAGAGCGGTGATGCAGCACAGGTACTTACTGAGCAGATGAAATTACCACAGCCCCTGTACGAATTGTTAGACAAAGATGACATGGCCATTGTGTAAGGATGGATAATACAATGCATTACAAAAGATTGTTTTGAATTCGAGTTTCTGCCTCATGACAGGTTGCAATTATTGCGTTACAATAACCACCCCAGTCTGAAGAAACCTCCCGCAGTGACAGATGCTGTATAGTTAAAAGGATTGTGCTTATGACAGGGGCAATGGTTTGCTTTGATCCAGTTTTTGTACACCTGAAAAATTCTGAACCGGACCTGATGGAATTATACTTCAGACCAATGGTTTGCACATTATCAGAATCTTGTCACTCAGGACAAGGGGATGGGTATTCGCCACAAAAGGCCAAATGGATATGTGATAGCTTCTGTATCTTTACCAATCAATGCATGTGTATTTTATAAGCACCCGGTCACAGTAGACAGTGAGCTAACTGTATTTGGGACATGGAAATTTCTCAAGATTAATCAATGTATGAAAGGACAAATGTTTTAAGACAGTGGAGCAGAATTATGCCATTCGGCCTACTGGTTTGCTCTGTCATTTGATTATGGCTGATTTATTTTCCTTCTCAATCTCATTCTCCTGCCTTCTCCTTGTAACATTTGACACCCTTACTAATCAAGAACCTATCAATCTCAGCTTTAAATCTGACTCCACTTTGTCATGTATGCAAGCAAATGAAACAATGTTCCTCCTGACCACGGTGCACCCACACAATATATATCATGCACTGTGCAGAACCAAAATATTATATTATAAATAAGTTAATAAAGATATGTTAACATTCAAGATGCCAGTAGTAAAGAACAGCACAGGTAAACAGTAAACAGTAAGGAGTACAGCAAACAGCTCGCAGTCTTAGTAACGAGACCTCAGTGGTGTCAGGGTATTCATTAGTCTCAGAGCCTGAGGGAAGAAGCTGTTACCCAGTCTGGAAGTCCTAGTCCTGATTCTTCAGTACCCCCTTCCTGATGGTACTGGGTCAAAGAGATTGTGGGATGGGTGATAGGGATCCTCAGCAATGTTTTGGGCCCTTCATATACAACACTCCTGATAAATGTCACAAATAGACCCTGATAATCCTTCGGCATTTTTACCGTCCTCTGTAGGATCTGTAGGATGCCTTGCAGCTTCCATACCACTCAATGATGCAGCCAGGCCGACAATCCTGATGGTGCTCCTATAGAAAGTTGTTAGAGTAGGGGCAGGGAGCCCTGCACACCTCAATCTCCTCAGAAAGTGTAGATGCTGCTATGCCTTCTTGACTAATGAGGAAATATTTTAGGTCCTGGTTAGATTGTTTGTTATGTGCCCACCAAGGAACTTCGTGTTCTCCACTCTCTCCACGGCAGAGCCATTGATGTGCAATGGAGGGTGGTCGACCAGCGCCTTCCTGAGGTTCACAATCATCTCTTTTCTCTTGTCCACGTTGAGACCCAGGTTGCTGTCCTTGCGCCATCTGACCAACCTCTCTACCTCCTCCCTGTATGCTGACTCACTGTTGTTGCTGATGAGGCCAGCCACTAGTATCATCGGCGAACTTGATACAGTTTGAGCTGAATCTGACAGTGCTGTCATGAGTCGGCAACGTGAACAGCAGTGGACCTAGCACACGACCCTGGGGAGGCATCAGTGCTCAGCGTGATGGGGCCTGAGATGTTGCTGCCAACTCAGACTGACCGGGACCTTTCCATCAAGAAGTCCAAGATCCAGTTACAGAGAGGGGTGTTGAGTCCCAGCCAGGACAGTGTACCCAGCAGCCTCTGATGGACGAGGACAGCTGAAGTCGATGAACAACATCCTGGAGTACGAGGCATCGTTTTCTAAGTGGGACAGGATGGAGCGGAGGGCTGAGGCTATGGCTCATCAGTGGACCATTTTGAACAGTGAGCGAACTAGGAAGGGCCCAATGTAGCTGGAAGGTGGGGTTTTATATGATCCATTACCCAACCGCTCAAAGCACCTTATGATTGTTGAAGATAGTGCTGCTGAGCAGTAATCATTTAGGCCAGTTACTGTTGCTCTTTTGGACATTGGAATGACAATGCTGTCTTGAAGCCTGCAGGGACAGTGGACTGTTTCAGACAGATATTACAGATGTCCATTAAGACCTCAGTTCGCTGGGCTGCAAGTCCCTTAGCACCTGACCAGGTATGTTGTCCGACCATGTAGCTTTGCATGGGTCTACCCTGGCTCGGTTCCTCCTCACCTTGGCTGCAGCTGGACAGCATGGCTGTTCCTTAGGAAGAGAGGGGGCTTTCCTCGATGTCACGTCATTCAATTGGTGTATAGAAAGCATTCTTTCTATGAGGAAGGGAGGTGCTGCTGTCACTGACGTGCAGGGTGGACTTGTAATGGATCATGATTTTTTACCTTGCCACTTGCCACCACGTCCCTGGTGTCACAAAGATGTCTGTGAATCTTCTGTGCGTATTCACACTTTGACTTCCTGATGGCACGGAAGAGTGCAACTTTTGCTGACCTTAGAGTCATCCTATCCCCCAATCTGAAGGCAGTGTCCCAATCCCCAAGCAGTGCACGAACCTCTGTAGTTAGTCATGGTTTCTGGTTTGCCCTGGCAGTGTAACGCTTAGTCACGGTAAAATGCTCATTGCACTTTCCTACATAGCCAGCCACCAATCCCACATATCCGTCAATGTTGACTTGATGATTGCAGGTAGCCACTTCCCTGAACAAGCTCCAGTCCGTGCTTTTGAAACGGTCCTGCGGCACTGAAGCCAGGCTCGGATCTCCTGTGGACTAGTTTGGCTCATTTAACCAGTGGTCTGTATGCAGGGATTAGCAAAATGGATATGTGGTCTGAGCATCCAAGCTGAGGGCGGGGACAGCCTTGTAGGCTCCACAAGCGTTGGTATAAACCTGGTCTAATATATCTCACCACAAACAAGAGAAAATCTGCAGGAGCAACACACACAAAATGCTGGAGGAACTCAGCAGGCCAGGCAGCATCGATGGAAAAGAGTACAGTACCCTTCAGCAGGACAGTCCTCCAGCAATTTGTGTGTGTTGCTCATATATTCTGGCCTCTGGCTGTGAAGTTAACATGCTGGTAGAACTTGTTCAGGACTCTTTTTAAGTTGGCATGATTGAAGTCGCCAGCAACCACAAAGAAACCATCAGAGTGAGCGGCTTCCAGATTGCAGATAGCACCTTAGAGCTCCTGTAATGCTTCCCCAGTAATAACTCGGGTGGGGTGGCGTGGGGTGGGGGGGGGGGATAGATGCTAACAGCAATTATCACAATGACAGTGAATTCCCTCAGTGAGCAGCAGGGCCTGTACCTCACCATTAATAAGTCTATCTGTGGTGAGCAGTGGGCCATTACTGCAGAGGCGTTCATACACCAGTTCTTATTGATGTGGACACTGAGACCTCCTCCACAGGTCTTGACGGAGGTGTCTGCCCGAGAGAAGATTAGGCCTTCTAGCTGGATAACTGAGTGTGGAGTTATATCCTGGAGCCACGTTTCTGTCAGGATGACCATGCAGCAGTCCCTCACCTACTGCTGGTTCAAATGCAGATGCATCATACCTCCTAGCGATTGGGCATTAGCGAGTAGGATCAACGAGAGTGTGGGCCTGCAGGGATTCAATACCGTCACACTTACTGGGTTTCTGCGTTCAGCTGCATCGCTTCCGAGGGCCGCCTCCCCGAGCAGCTGGAGGAGACCGCGGCAAGGAGCGAGGGCCTGCTCCCTGTGCTAGTCTGTAACTGTGCAGCACCTTCGTTATTCCACTCGCTAGCAAAGTAGGCTTGCAGATTTTTAGTGTTTTAATGTTCAGCCGTGTTTTTCGGTCATAGAAGAGAGAAGAAATTTCACCGCTGGTTGGAGCTGGATTGGCCACTGCACCATGCGCACAGCCATCTTGTAGAAATATTCTAATCCTGCACTGACCTCATGCTACTCTCCCCATATTCCCAGCTACTTCCACTTAGATCCACTATTCACCTACATGCTCAGGACAATTTACTGTAGGAATTAAAGACCATAAGATATAGGAGCAGAATTAGACTATTCTGCCCATCGAGTCTGCTCCACCATTCGATCACAGCTGAATTATTAAATTATTATCTTTCTCAGCTCCATTCTCCTGCCTTCTCTCCATAACTTTGACACCCTTTCTAATCAAGAACCTATCAAGCTCCACTTTAAATATACCCAATGACTTGCCCTCCACAGCCACCTGTGGCAATGATTTTCACAGATTCACCAGCCTCTGGCAAAAGAAATTCCCCCTATTCTCTGTTCTGAACGGAAATCCTTGTATTTTAAGGCTCTGTACTCTGGTCTTGACTCTCTGATCCTCAATTACCAACCCGCATGTTTTTGGGTGGCATGGAAACTTAACAGTTAACCTAACGCTATTGCCGAGCCAATGACCCAGTTCAGTCCCTGCCGCTGTCTGAAAGAAGTTTGTAATTTCTCCCCGTGACCTCGTGGATTTCCCCTGGGTGCTCCGGTTAGGATAACTGGTCATTGTGAATTGTTCTGTGATTAGGCTAGGGCTAAATAGATGGGTTGCTGGCCAGTGTGCCTTATTGGGCAGGAAGGGGTTGTTCTGCATTTCATCTCTAAATAATGCCCTCTTCTCATTGCACTGTCAGAGGGGACAGGAGCCTAAAGGCACACACTCAATGATTCAGGAACAGTTTCTTCCCCTCCGCCATTAGATTTCTGAACGGATATTGAACTCATGAACTCTATCTCACTACACTTCTTTTGGTTTTTGCACTATTTATTTAATTTAACTATTTATATATTTTATTGTAATTTACAGATATTTATTATTATGTATTGCAATATACTGCTGCCACGTAACAATGAATTTCATGACACTTGCCGGTGATATGAAACCTGATTCTGATTCTGAAGGAAAATAAGACACCGGATAGTTCTTGTAGTGGAAGCCAGCATAATTAAGTTATATCTATCGTACTGCTAATAAATTCCGATCCCCATGGAGTCTGTAAGCATATCATCATTATGTGTGGCAGGAAGTGATGAAGCATACAAGTACTAATGAAGTGTCAGCAGCAATAATTAAGTGGGGGTTGGTTTGGAAAGGACCCTTGCTGAAACACAGGCAGATTGTTGTCTTGTTTCAGCTGAGGGTAGTGGGTTAAGGTGCGGTGAGCGTTCTAGGCGTTCAGCAACTGGGAGACCCGGCTAACAAGGCAGGTGGCAGTGCCAAGTTTGTTAACACATATTGTGTTTCTCCTCTTCCTGGCTGCAGACGTGCCGTGCCCATGTCATAGACACAACCAAAGCCACTGATATCAACAGAACACGGTATACTGCTGGAACAGACCCATCGGCCCAAAGTAACTGTGCTGATCATGATGCAAAATTAAACTCATTCTCAAATGCCTGCATATGATCCATATCACTCCCTGCCGTGCATTATTGTGTGTCATTTTTAAAAGCCTCTTGAGCACCACCGTTGTAGCTGTTCCCATTCATTCCGGGAACCTACCACTCTCCATTATTAAAAACAGAAACTCACACACCCCAGTACGACTATTTGAATGGTTTACCCCAGAACAATTGAGTCCTTGGTTGGGACAATGATCAATCAGTGAAAGTCAGCCTAGGATCGGCTTCAGCTGACTGCTAGACGCTGATTATTTTGGCTCACTGTAACAGGGCTACCTCTACTGCCATGTTGAGGCCACAGTCAGGTTGGGGGGGGGGGGCGACACATTGCATTCCATCTGAGTAGCCTCCAATCTGATGGCATGAACATTGATTTCTCGAACTTCTGGTAATGCCCCCACCCCCCTATCCTTTACCATTCCCCATTTCCATTTCCCTCTCTCACCTTATCTCCTTGCCCGCCCATCGCCTCCTTCTGGTGCTCCTCCCCCTTCCCTTTCTTCCATGGCCTTCTGTCCTCTCACATCAGATTTCCCCTTCTCCAGTCCTTTATCTCTTTCACCAATCAACTTCCCAGATCTTTACTTCACCCCTCCCCCCTCCCGCTTTCACCTACCACTTCTTGTATTTCTTCCTCCCTTCCCCCCCCCACCAACCCACACCTTCTTAAGCTGACCTCATCTTTTTTCTACAGTCCTTATGAAGAGTATTGGCCAGAAATGTTGACAGTTTACTCTTTTCCATAGATGCTGCCTGGCCTGCTGAGTTCCTCCAGCGTTTTGTGTGCGTTGCTCGGATTTCCGGCACATGGCAAATTTTCTCTTGTTTGTGAACAGAGAAATGTAGTTGTCTTTGGGTGAGCAGAGAAGGGAGAGCTGGATGGGTAGAACAAAGGAAGAATTCCGGATGGAGAGAGACTAAATGACTTCATGGAGCAGTTAATTAGCAAAGAATGCTGTTTTATCTGGAATTATATTTGTGTCTTGTTCTGCCATGTATCTGAAAGACAGTGGTCCAAAGTGCCTGTTTTCTGTGCTCAATGACACTATTATGATAATGATCGATCATTGATCTCTATCCCATTTGATGACTTCAGTATGTAAAATTCTACTTCTTTCTTAGATGTATTCAGTAACTTGGCCTCTACAAATTTCCCCGTCGGCAACTCCACAGGTTCGTTACCCTGTAAGTAATGAGGTTTCTCCTCACCACAGTCTGAAATGCCTCATCCCGTGTCCCGAGGCTGTTTGTTGTTGACCGCACAGCTGAGAGCAGTGTCTTCCCACCATCTCATTTTCCTCGTCCGATAATGATTACTTCATTCTGCTGTTGGAAGTAGTTTCTCCCTTTATGATTTATCAAAGCCATTCATAATTTTAGTTGTTTATCAAAGCTCTACTGTGGAGAACAAGCACAACTTCTGTAGTCTCAACAGAACTGATGCACCACAGCCTCAGTATTAGATCAGCAAATATCTGCATCCTTTCAATCTCTTCACATAGATCCAATTTCACCCTGCTCGTAAAATGAATGTATTTCTTGACTACTTCTGTATCTATTTCAGCCTGCTTCTGAAAAACTTGCAGCTCCTGCCCTTAATTGTTGTCTTTGAACTACCTTTATCACCAAAGACCACTCAACTCAAAGTCAAAATATATTTATGATCAAAGTACATATTTGTCACCGTAGAGTAGCCTGAGATTCATTTTCTTGCAGGCATTCATGGGAACATAAAAAACACAATATAATTTATAAACAGCAACCACTGTGCAAAAGAAGACGACTTGTGCAAACAAATAAATGAATTGAACATGAATTGTAGATTCCTTGAAAGTGGGTCTGGGTTGTGGAATCAGTTAAGTTATTCACACTAGTTCAGAAGCCTGATGGATGTAGGCTACTAACTGCTCCTGAACCTGGTGGTGTGGGACCCAAGGACCCTGTACCTCCTGCCCGACTGTAGTAATGAAAATAAGCCATGGCTGGGATGGTGCTTTCTTGTGGCAGTTTCTTGGGTCATAAAGAGAGCTTTTGACACATTGGCCTTCATAAATCAAAATATTCAGTACAGGCATTGGAGTGTTATGTTGAAGTTGTATAAGACATTAGTGAGGCCTAATGTGGAATATTGTGTGCAGTTCTGGTCACTTACCTGGAAAGATATCAATAAGATTGAAACAATGCAGATAAAATTTACAAGGGTGTTGCCAGGACTTGAGGACACGAGTTATAGGGAAAGGTTGAATAGGTTAAGACTGTATTCCCTGGAACGTAGAAGTATGAGGGGAGATCTGATGGCGGTGTACAAAATCACGAGGGGTATGGATAAGGTTAATTCAGAACAGAAACAGGCCCTTCAGTCCATCTGGGCCATGCTGCTGAGGTTGGGTGAGACTAGAATTAAAGGTAAAGCTGGGCTAAGGGTGAAAGAGGAAATATTTAAGGGGAACATGAGGAGGAATTTATTTATTCAGAGGGTGCTGAGAGTGGGGAAAGAGCTGCCGGAAGAAGTGGTTGATGCAGGTCAATTTCAAAATTTAAGAGAAGTTTGGATAGGTACATGGATTGGAGGGGTATGGGGGGGCGGTCTATGGTCCAGGTGCAGGTCAATAGGTTGAGGCAAATTAATAGTTTGGCCTGGACTAGATTGGCTGAAGGACCTGTTTCTGTTCTGTAGTGTTCACTAACTTTATGCCCCTTGTAAGCGTGCTGAATGATGAGGGTTTTGCCTATTGCATGCTCGGTGGGTGGAGGGGGCTGATATTTTTTTGTGGAAGTGGGTGTGGGTGGGCCAGGATCATTGCTTTGCTGCTGCCTGAGCGTAGGAGGGGCTTTGGGGTTCCAACATTTTCACTGTCACTCATTCCTTGGGGCACTCTTCTGTTTTCATGGATGTTTGTGAAGAACAAGAATTTCAGGATGTGTATTGCATATAGTTCTCTGATACTAAATGGAACATTGAACTGTTGAACTATCGATGGACTGAGCTGTATCCATCATTTTCTGTAGATTTTTCCATTCCATACTGGTATACATATATGTATATGAAGAGGATGGTATGGAAACGCATTTCCGGTGTTTCCATACCAGTCTCTTCGGATGCATATTATAAAGGAATGCAATCAGCCTACATGAACTGCCACCATTACAGAAAATGGTTACTGTACTCTGTTAACAAGGTGTACAGGGTGTCTTGGAGGGGTACACCTCTGGTGAAGGAGATTGTCATGTCCACTCCAGGGCAACCCACTCAAATTTGGTCCCCACCGGACACTCAGCTCTCACCCGTGGCTCCAAGTAGTTGTTTGCATGTAAAAGTACAGGGGTTTCAACAGGTGTGCTAAACCAGGTGACGGTAGCCAGTGGCCTGACTCCCAGAGAGATAGGGACACCTCTATGGTACGGAGCAATGAGCGCTATCAACCCCAGCCCCCCAAACAGAATTGTCAGGGTAAGTAGTAAGATCAGTGGCCAGGAACAAGAATCACTCAGCAGCATCCATAAGAGATGGGCAATAAAGAAGGCTCAACAAATAGTAGAGGACATTACACATACACTTCACATATACTACACCCTCATGCCATCTGGGCACCACTACAGGTCCCTGCCCATCAGCACCAGAAGAGCCCTATCCAGTCTTGTGCCTTCCTCCATTTGTCTCCTCAACACCCAATTTTGAATATGTAGTATGACAGTAGGTGTTTGTATTTTGAATTGTAAGTTATTTTTTAGTATTTATTATCTATTGTGAGTATTTTATATTGTGTTTAACTATATGTAGTGTGGTGTTGCGTATCTTATGTTCTGTTGTCCTTACCACTGCACATACGAAGTTCCTCATGGAAAAGAAAGTGAACTGACGTGAAGTTGAAGTCTGGCCTAGCACGTGAAGTCGGCTCCGGTGGACAGCGTGAATGAGATCTACAGCGAGATACTGCACAGCTCCGTGGAGAGCGAAGGGCATGACATGGCACAGAAGATGTCATGGTCATCCACTGCAAGGAAAGACCCCAGCTTGTGACGCACGTCCGTAGCTCTGAACCCGGACTTCTGAGCTTGAGAGAGTGGAACAACCCCAGTGCAACAGCTTTCCCATTTTAAATACTCTCCATACAGGTTTCCTCTCATCATCAGACACCATGGACAACCACCACTCTGTTGACAGAGCTGACTGCGCACTGCTATATTCTACTAACAATCAAGAGTAAACATCTTATAAAGATTAATAATAAGCAATAAACAGAGTGGTGAGAACCTGGAATACACTGCCGGGGGAGACAGATAGGAGAGGAGCTCTTACATTGGCGTATGAAATGGCAGATGAACGAAAGATGTAGACGTTTTGTCGGCAGACAGTATTAGTTTAATTAGGCATTTAAATTACTGGATTATTCAGTTCAGCACAACGTCAAGGGCCGAAGAGCCGGATTGTTGGACAGCTAATTTTCTGAAACAGAATGAACTGAAAACAGTAGACAATAGACAATAGGTGCAGGAGTAGGCCATTCGGCCCTTCGAGCCAGCACCACCATTCACTGTGATCATGGCTGATCATCCACAATCAGTATCCACTTCCTGCCTTATCCCCATAACCTTTGATTCCGCTATCTTTAAGAGCTCTATCCATCTCTTTCTTGAAAGCATCCAGAGACTTGGCCTCCACAGCCTTCTGGGGCAAAGCATTCCATATATCCATCGCTCTCTGGGTGAAAAAGTTTTTCCTCAACTCTGTTCTAAATGGCCTACCCCTTATTCTTAAACTGTGGCCTCTGGTTCTGGACTCACCCATCAGCGGGAACATGCTTCCTGCCTCTAGCGTGTCCAATCCCTTAATAATCTTATATGTTTCAATAAGATCCCCTCTCAGCCTTCTAAATTCCAGAGTATACAAGTCCAGTCGCTCCAATCTTTCAACATATGACAGTCCCGCCATCCTGGGAATTAACCTTGTGAACCTACGCTGTACTCCCTCAATAGCAAGAATGTCCTTCCTCAAATTTGGAGACCAAAACTGCACACAGTACTCCAGGTGTGGTCTCACCAGGGCCCTGTACAGCTGCAGAAGGACCTCTTTGCTCTTATATTCAATTCCCCTTGTTATGAAGGCCAGCATGCCATTAGCTTTCTTCACTGCCTGCTGTACTTGCATGCTTGCTTTCAGTGACTGATGTACAAGAACACCTAGATCTCGTTGTGCTTCCCCTTTTCCTAACTTGACTCCATTCAGATAATAATCTGCCTTCCCATTCTTAGCACCAAAGTGGATAACCTCACATTTATCCACATTAAACTGCATCTGCCATGCATCTGCCCACTCACCCAGCCTGTGCAAGTCACCCTGCATTCTCATAACATCCTCCTCACATTTCACACTGCCACCCAGCTTTGTGTCATTGGCAAATTTGCTAATGTTAATTTTAATTCCCACATCTAAATCATTAATATATATTGTAAATAGCTGCGGTCCCAGCACTGAACCCTGCGGTACCCCACTGGTCACTGCCTGACATTCCGAAATGGACCCGTTAATCGCTACTCTTTGTTTTCTGTCAGCCAGCCAATTTTCAATCCATGTCAGTACTCTGCCCCCAATACCATGTGCCCTAATTTTGCCCACTAATCTCCTATGTGGGACTTTATCAAAGGCTTTCTGAAAGTCCAGGTACACTACATCCACTGGCTCTCCCTTGTCCATTTTCATAGTTACATCCTCAAAAAATTCCAGAAGACTAGTCAAGCACAATTTACCCTTCATAAATCCATGCTGACTTGGACCGATCCTGTTACTGCTATCCAGATGTGTCGTAATTTCTTCTTTTATAATTGACTCCAGCATCTTTCCCACCACTGACGTCAGGCTAACCGGTCTATAATTTCCTGTTTTCTCTCTTCCTCTCTTCTTGAAGAGAGGGACAACATTAGCCACCCTCCAATACACAGGAACTGATCCTGAATCTATAGAACATTGGAAAACGATTACCAATGCATCCACTATTTCTAAAGCCACCTCCTTAAGTACCCTGGGATGCAGACCATCAGGTCCCGGGGACTTATCAGCCTTCAGCCCCAACAGCCTATCCAACATCATTTCCTGCTTAATATAAATTTCCTTCAATTCATCCATTACCCTAGATCCTTTGGCCACTATTACATCTGGGAGATTGTTTGTGTCTTCCCTAGTGAAGACAGATCCAAAGTACCTGTTCAACTCATCTGCTATTTCCTTGTTCCCCATAATAAATTCACCCGCTTCTGTCTTCAAGGGCCCAATTTTGGTCTTAACTATTTTTTTCCTTTTCACATACCTAAAGATGAACACACTTCCTCTGACACATGCTGTCTGTAATTTAGGCACCAAGTAGTGGCGTGCCATAGTGATTGTCAGTGCGTGTTGCTCTGGATTTCCAGCATCTGCAGTGTCTCTTGTACTAAGCTGTGGTCTTTTGAAGATAGGGTAAGGGTACTTCAGTGTGGATTTGTTGATTATCTGACTGGGGGCTCAGAGGAGAGATAGAAGATTCAGTCACATTACTCTGAGTCTCACACATAAAAGTTGCTGGTGAACGCAGCAGGCCAGGCAGCATCTCTAGGAAGAGATACAGTCGACGTTTTGGGCCGAGACCCTTCATCAGGACTAACTGAAAGAACAGCTAGTAAGAGATTTGAAAGTGGGAGGGGGAGGGGGAGATTGGAAATTGTAGGAGAAGACAGGAGGGGGAGGGATGGAGCCAAGAACTTGGACAGTTGCTCCTGATGTGGCCTTCTATATATTGGCGAGACCCGACACAGACTGGGAGATCATTTCGCTGGACACCTACGCTCTGTCTGCCAGAGAAAGCAGGATCTTCCAGTGGCCACACATTTTAATTCCACATCCCATTACCATTCTGATACATCTGTCCTCGGCCTCCTCTACTGTAAAGTTGAACCCACACTCAGGTTGGAGGAAAAACACCTTATATTCTGTCTAAGTAGCCTCCAACCTGATGGCATGAACATTGACTTCTCAAACTTCCGCTAATGCCCCACCTCCTCCTCGTACCCCATCAGTTATTTATTTACATACACACATTCTTTTTCTCTCTCTCCTTTTTCTCCCTCTGTCCCTCTCACTATACCCCTTGCCCATCCTCTGAGTTTTTTCTCCCCCTCCCCTTTTTCTTTCTCCCTGGGCCTCCGGTCCCATGATCCTCTCATATCCCTTTTGCCAATCAACTGTCCAGCTCTTGGCTCCATCCCTCCCCCACCTGTCTTCTCCTATCATTTTGGATCTCTCCCTCCCCCTCCCCCTCCCACTTTCAAATCTCTTACTAGCTCTTCCTTCAGTTAGTCCTGACGAAGGGTCTTGGCCTGAAACGTCGACTGTACCTCCTCCTAGAGATGCTGCCTGGCCTGCTGCGTTCACCAGCAACTTTTATGTGTATTGCTTGAAATTCCAGCATCTGCAGATTTCTTCGTGTTTGTGTTACTCTGAGTCTGGTATGGCATGTAACCAAGGACGTACAGCCAGTATATATATCCTTCTTGAAAAACATACGTCTTGATGCTATACTGTTCTATGTTCTAATATTGTTCAGCTCACAGTCTATGAGAATGTTGGTTGTGTGCCCAGAATTTATTGCTCATCCTATTTGGCCCTGAGAAGGTCGTGTGGCTCTTGAGCATTGGATTGGTCAAAGTGGAAGCATTGCTTTGTCCAAGAACAGACATTAAATGGTATTCACATATTGACTGGGAGGAAATATACTTTTGCTAAGATCTTAAAGCAGTCCCAAAACTAAAAGATTAAAAAAAGTTCAAGGTCCTTTTATAAACAAGATATCTCCAATACCTTACAAACAAGAGACAATTCCAGATGCTGGAAATCCAAGCATCACACACAAAATACTGGAGCAACTCAGCGGGCCAGGCAGTATTTATAGAAAAAAATACGGTCGATATCTCCAATATTTTGTTTATGTAGCTCCGTTAAATTCTATCTTGCTGTTTTGATTGGGGCATGATTATGAAAGGCATGAAGCCTCTGATGAAACTGCTGTTGTTTGTTTCCCAAATGACAGGCATCACGAGATGACGACGTAGATCAAGCCTAATCTATATTGTAGCAAAGCATGGTCTCAAGCACTTTTGTTTATGATATTCTGGCAACTATCAAGAATTGTTAAATGGTTACAGGCATCCAGTGTCCTTTTGTCAAGCGACGCTGCTTTCATGGCTCAGCAAATGTGAGAAATTGAACAATATTTGCCAATTTACAAGTCATCCCACCACTCCGAGTTTGTGTACCAATTAATTGTGTGCTTCAGATTCGATCACAGTCATGGAGATACACTAAGCGGCCACTTCATTAGGTACACCTGTACTCCTGCATGTCAATGCGATTATCTAATCAGCCAATCGTGTAGCAGCAACTCAATGGATAAAAGCATGCGGACACTGTCAAGAGGTTCAGTTATTGTTCAGAACAAGAATCGGGACGGGGAGAAATGTGATCTAAGTGACTTTGACCGTGGAATAATTATTGGTGCCAGACAGGAAAGTTTGAGTATCTCAGAAACTGCTGATCTCCTGTGATTTTCATGCATAATGGTCTAGAGTTTACAGAGAATGGTGCGAAAGACAAAAAACATCCAGTGTGCAACAGTTCTGTGGGCAAAAGTGCCTTGTTAATGAGAGAGGTCAGAGGAGAATGGGCAGACTGGTTCAAGCTGACAGTAACTCAAATAACCACGCGTTACAACAGTGGTGTGCAGAAGAGCATCTCTAAACACACACCACGTTGAACCTTGAAGTGGATCGACTGCAGCAACAGAAGACCATGGTGGTTCCACTGCTGTGCCTCATAAAATGGTCACTCAGTGTACAATGCTGTTCCTTTGTTGTCACTGTCCAATCTCCAGGCACTCCCTCAGTCACCCTATATAACCCCCACAGGTTTCAGAACCCCACACCACCATCTCAAGGCTGATTAAGGATGGGAAGTAAATGCTGGCCTTGTTGGCAACACTCACACCCTAAGAATAAACAATAAAATGCCATGTGTGACAACATTAGATTTTTTTTGTGCATTTGATTCAAGTTCCCTCATTTAAAAATGCAAGCCAAATTCTTCACAGAAAGCAGAGAAATAAATCCAATTTTACATAAATTGTAGCTTGGCTGGGCTAAAAGCAAAATTGTGATCAGTAGGAGAGTTAATATCTCTCACAACTAAAAGGTATGGAGGCTATGATCCAGTTGCAAGTCGATGAGACTAGGCAGAGTAATAGTTCAGCATGGACTGGCTGAATTGAATATACTAGGACCCTTACGATTTTGTGTTTTATATTCAATACTTTTCACTTGTTTTTTTTTGTCATTTGAGTGATTTGTTTTTTTGTGTGTGCAGGTGTGGGAGGTTGAACATTTTCCAGGATTTTCTTTGTTTCATGGGAGGTTTGTTTTGTCTGTAGAAAGATGAATTTCAAGATCGTATACTGCATACGTACTTTGATAGTAAATATACTTTGAATCTTTGAATGTGCTGAAGGGCTTGATTCTGTGTTGTAGCGTTCTATTAGAAAAACTTACAATGTAATGTAGGACAGTGCTTTGTATACATTATTACTGCTTTCACAAGATCATTTCCCTTGGAAATAATGCTTAAATAATTGAAAGAGAAATTTTACAAAACTTTCAACAAAGAGAATTGTTAAGTCGAAAACAATTAAAGCAGGAGCAGTTGTTTCAACCTCAATGAAAGAACCTGTATCCATGTAGCAACGTTTGTAACCTCGGAATGTCTTAACAAGTGGGTATTTGAAGTTTTAGTACAAAATGTAAAACAATAACAGATCAAAATGATTAAAGATCAGCTTAATTTGTTACATGTACTGTACATCGAAACATCGGAAATGTGTCATTTGTGTCAATGGTCAACAAGCAGTCCGAATATAGTCATAGTCATACTTTATTAATCCCGGGGGAAATTGGTTTTTGTTACAGTTGCTCTGTAAATAATAAATAGTAATAGAACCATAAATAGTTAAATAGTAATATGTAAATTATGCCAGTAAATATATGTCAGGGGCAACCCACAAATGTTGCTATGCCTCTGGCACCATCGTAGCATGCCCACAACTCACTAACTTGAACTTGTACAATATGTCTTTTGGAATGTGGGAGGAAACCAGAGCACCAGGAGGAAGCCCATGCGATCTTGGGGAGATTGTACAAACTTCTTAGACTGTGGGGGGAATTGAATCCACTCTTGATCGTTGGCACTGTAAAGCATTATGCTAACCACGATTTTAAAAATAGAGAACAGAGATGAGGAGGAATTTCTTTTGCCAGAGAGTGATGAATCTGTGGAATTCATTGCCACAGACGACTGTGGAGACCTAGTCACTGGATATATGTAAAGCAGAAGTTAATAGGTTCTTGATTATTAAGGGCTTACTTACTTACTTACTTACTTACCGCCTGTTATGCCACTGGGGTTTAGGGCAGCAATGAAGGTCCTCTGTCTCTTATGGAGTTCAGGGTTTCCTTCATGGTGTCAATAGCTTCCTCTCGGTTTTTACTACTGTCAGTTACATAAGTCTCAGGTAGAGACTCAGCAATATTGTTGCACTCAGATGCTGTTTCTGTAACAATTTTGTTTTACCGGTCAGGTTTGTTAGCCCTGAGTATTAGTTAGGATGTTAAAGGTTAAAGTACAGGCCCTTCAGCCCACACTGTTGTGCCAACCTTTTAACGTACTCCATGATCAGTCAATACTTTCCCTCCTACAGAGCCCATAACTCTCAATTTTCCTCTCATTCACTTGCTGCTCTATCCAAGAGTCTCTTAAATGTTCCTAATTTATCAGCTTCACCCATCACCCTGGCAGTGCAGTCCAGTCACGTACCACTCTCTGTGTGTAAAACAAAACTCTCTCTGACATCTCCCCTGAACTTTCCTCTACTCACCATAAAAGGTGTTAGCCATTGCCATCCTCAGTAAAAGCAACTGCCTCTTATAATATTATGCACCTCTATCAAGTCATCTCTTATCGTCCTCTTCTCCAAAGAGGAAAGATCTAACTTGCACAGCCTTTCCTTATACGATGTGCTCTCCCATCCAGATAGCATACTGGTAAATCCCCTCTGCATCCTCTCTAAATCTTCCATATCCTTCCTATAATGAGGTGACCAGAGCACAATAGTCCAAGTGGTGTCTCATTTAAAGGTTTTATGGAGCTCAACATTTCCTTGCAGCTCCTGATTAATGAAAGCCAATATGGCAGGTGCCTTCTTAACCACGCTATCAACTTGCACAACAAGTTTGAGGGCCAGAACTGCAAGGTCCCTCTGTTCCACACTGCTAAGAATCCTGGAATAAACCTTGTACTCTGGCTTCAAGTTTGAAATTCCAAAGTGTATCACTTCACACTCCCCTGGATTCATTTCTATCTGCCACTTCTCAGCCCAGCTCTGCAACCTCTCAACATCCCATTGTAATGTACAATACCCTGTATAATGTCCACAACACTACCAACCTTCATATCATCTGCAAATTACTAACCAACCATTCCGCTTCTTCATGCGATCCATTTATAAAAGTCACAAGGAGCATGGGTCCCAGAACAGATCCCTGCGGCCACCGACCTCCAAACAGAACACACTCTTCAAGGATGATCTACCATTCATCTACCTCAGCGTGGATGCCAACATTATCCCCGTGTTTCTCAATGTCCAGGAATCTATCAGTCTCTGTTTTGAATGAATATAGAGTGTGAGCTTTAACAGCTAATCCAGATCCAGATAATCTTGTGTACAAATCCAAAGATCTCTGAAGGTGATGGGGCTTTCCATATCCATGCCTAAACCTCTCCATAACATAAACATTCCATTCCAGGCAAGACTGTCGGATGAATTCCATTGGAAGCTGGGACTATGTCAGTCAGTAGCTTCAGGCGGGAGGGGAAGATGGCAGCACGACGCAGTGCACGCAGCTCTCCGATGAAATGGTATTGTATCTGTTAAATAGGGGCCGTGGACAATTCTGATTTGATGGAGACAGATGTGAGAAGCGGAGGAACATCCAGAGAAATTTCTGAAATGCCTGGTTCACTGCTGTTGTTACTGCACGATCCAGAATCTCCGGAGGGAAGGCCCCAAAATCCCTGGCTTTGCCTGCTGCTGGCGACCAAGGCCGAGGTCGAATCGTTTGGATAGAGATGGTGCTCGGTGCTCGGTGTCGGAGGGCTGATCAGAGCTCGAAGTTTTCGGACGACTCAGAGACGTTCTGTGGTCGGGCATGGCAGGGAGAGTTTTTTTCCTTCTCCCGTCTGCGTGAGATGTGGGACTTTCGAGAAACTTTGAACTTTTTTACTGTGCCATGGACTGTTCTTCATCAAGTTATGGTATTCTTGCACTGTTGTAACTATATGTTATATGTTATAATTATGTGGTTTTGTTAGTTTTTCAGTCTTGGTCTGTCCTGTGTTTTTGTGATGTCACACCGGAGGAATATTGTATCATTTCTTCAATGACAATAAAAGAGGACTGCATATCCTCATAATCTAATCTAATCATCAATTTGACTAGCACCACTTCCCTGTCATTCATGCCATGTAATTCTGCCGAACGCCAGCTCCAGATCGGCTGGGTACAAAGAGCAAGATTTGCTGCAATGTTTGCTCCTGGATCTATTGTCTAATTGTTCACACGCCAAGAAAATATTTCATTTAAAAAATATAGTATTGCACAGCTTTGACATCCAGCATCAAAATAAACATTAAAATTATCTTTAATTTCTATCTGTATGTAATTAACATAGCAAGAGTTAGTTTCAAAATAAAATAAGCCAACTACTCAATCATTCTGATGGAAAGGAATCCTCTAATTAATTAGCAGCACTAATACCAGCCAGCTGCACTGCTAATTATTGGCAGATCATAGGAATCAAAGGAAGAAAATAAAAGGCAAAGATTTAATGGAAAACATGAAGAACACAGTCTAATGCAAAAAGAGCCAAGAATTTGATGGTTTACTTGGACTGTCCTCAACAAACCAAGACCAATCTGAGATCAAAGGTTAATCGGTCTCTAGTTTCCATTATGTTTGCCCTCTATTCACATTTTATCTAATCATTTAAAATTATTAGTCACACTTAAATTTATTTTACTTTATGTATTTTATTTAGCAATAGGCCCTTCTGACCCTTTGAGCCACACTGCCCAGCAATCTCTGACAATCCCGATTTAACCCTAACCTAATAACAAGGCAATTTACAATGACCAGTTACCTAACTTGTATGTCTTTGGACTGCGAGAGGAAACTGGAGGACCGGGAAGAAACCCACGCATTCCACGGCGAGGACGTACAGAGACACCCTGCAGAGGTTGCTGGGATTGATCTCTGACGCTCCGAGCTGTAATAATGTCATGCTAACCATAACAAAGAAGCAAAATAAGAAAAAAGATTTACCTTTGATAAAGTAACATCAAGATTTCTCAAAGTATTTCTAGGCCAATGGATTAACTTGATGGTACAGGCGCTATTGCAGTGTGTGCGAGAAAGGCAACCAGGCCACATCATGGTCTTTTAAGTGATTAGATTATCCATTTTTTGGTCATAAAATCATAAAGTGTTAGGGGACTACTCTGTAGAAGAAGGTCCTTTGACCTATTCAGTCTCAGCCAAACTATTATTCTGCCTGGTCCCATTGACCTACACCTAGACCATAATCCTCCATACCCCTCCCATCCACGTACATCCAACTTTCTCTTAAATGTTGAAATTGAACCCAAATCCACCACTTCTGCCGGCAGCTCGTCCCGCAGTCTCACCACTTTCTGAGTGAAGAAGTTCCTTCTCATGTTCCCCTTAAATATTTCACCCTTCACCCTCAACCTGTGACCTCTAGTTCTCGTCTCACCCAACCTCAATGGAAAAAGCCTGCTTGCATTTATTCTATTTGTACCCCTCATAATTTTGCACACCTCTATCAAGCGTCCTGTCATTCTCTTGTGCTCCAGGAATAAAGTACTAACATCTTCAAACTTTTCCTATAATTTAGGTCCCCATCTTATCAACATCCTTGTAAATTTTCTCTGCACTCTTTAAATCTTATTTACAACTTTCCTGTTGGTAGATGACCAGAACTTCACGCGATATTCCAAATTAGGTTTCACCAATGTCTTATGCAATTTCAACATAACATTCCACCTCCTGTAGTTAATATGTCGATTTATGAAGGTTACTGTGCTGAAAGCTCTCTTTACAACCACATCTACTTGTGGTGCCACTTCCAAGGAATTATGAATCTCTATTACCGGATCGATATGGTTCATTGGTTCGAATATTAGAATAAGGAAAACTATTGACTAAGACACCTGGGAATAAATGTTTGCTCTTTCTCTGAATAATGTGCCATTGAGTCATATAGCATGAAAAACTATTTCATAATTACAATCAAGTGCACTTCAATACAAATCCCATTACTATCACTTGGCCCATAGTTTTCTGTACCTTGCTAGTTCAAGTGCTCGTGTTGATAGATGTTGTGAAGGTCTTTACCTTCACTACTCTTACAGTCAGTGCATTCCCAACTCTAGTCTCCATCTGGGGGTGAATAGATTCTGAGCAAAATTCAAATGGTTCCATTTATTATCGGAGAATGTATATTCCTTTTAAACCTCTCATGCTTTGCATTGAAACTATTCCCACTGGTTATACACTCAGTGGCCACTTTATTAGGTACACCCGTACACCTGCTTGTTAATGCAAATATCTATTCAGTGGCAGCAACTCAATATATAAAAACAAGCAGATATGGTTAAAAGGTTCATTTACTGTTCAGACCAAACATCAGAGTGGGGACAAAATGTGATCAAAGTGACTTTGACCATGAAATCATTGCTGGTGCCAGATGGGGTGATTTGAGTATCTCAGAAATTGCTGATCTTCTGGGATGTTCATGCATAATAGTCTCTCGAGTTTACAGTGAATGGTGCAAAAAACAAAAAAAAAAGAGCTTTTGTTCTGTGGGCAAAAATGAGAGAGAGTTCAAAGGAGAATGACCAGACTAGTTCGAGCTCACAGGAAGGTGACAGTAACTCAACCATGTTACAGCAATGGTGTGCAGAGGGGGATCTCTGAATCCACAGCATGTCGAACATTGAAATAGATGGGCTACAGCAGCAGAAGACCATAAACATACACACAGTGGCCACTTTATTAAGTACAAGACGTACCTAAAAAAGTTGCTGCTGAATGTAGGTTCCTCTTCTATAGGGAAAAGTTTACCTCTGTCTACTTTGTCTGTGTCCCTTGTAATTTTGTACAACTCTGTCAGGATCTTCCCACCCCCGCCCTTTTCTGCTTTAAGGAAAACCAATACAATCCATTCAGTCTCTCCTCATAACTGAGTCTCTCCACTGTGATGAATCTCCTCTGCACCCTCTCTAGAGCTGTCACATCGAATAGTAGAGCTCTGAACAGGCCCTTTGGGAAAAGTTGCGCTAAATCAATCAAACTAAGATAAAGTGCCTATCTGAAATGGGAGCACGATTAAAGCTCCCGTTGTTCGCCAATTAAAGCAAGGAGGGAGATTGAAGCATCAAGATGAATGCAGAAGGTGAGCACCGACTGCCTGCCATTTGATCGCTCTGCTACAGGAGAGGGGAGAGGCTGCCGCCGTGGCAGGAGAATGTTACCCAGGTTTTCTGCGTTTTGGATATGGATTTGGACTAGAGACTTTATTTTCAGTCTTATAGTTTTATATTCTGTGTTTCTCACCTGATCTTTTTCGTTTATTTTGTGCGGAGGATGGGGATTTGGGGATCGATGTGCCTGTTCCATGTTGTTTGTTTTTTTTTGTATGAAGAGGAGGGATTTCAGGGTTGATGTACCTGTTCCATTTTTGTTTACTTTTTGTGTGTGGGGAGGTGGGACTTGGGGGTTGATTATTGTGCTGCCTTTCTTTTCTTTCTTGGTTTCATGGCTACCTGGAGAAGAAAAATTTCAGAGTTGTATACTTTGACAATAAATGAACCATTGAATGTTTTTGAACCTTTGAACTAATTCTTTCTACCTGCACTAAGGGTTCCCAACCTGGAGTCCACAGACCCCTCAGTCAATGGAACGGTTGGGAACCCTGACCTACACCATGTCACATCCCTCTATGCCCTGAACTTTCATGAATCTATCTGAGAGTTCCACTACCACCCCGGGAAGCACATTTCAGGCACTCAGCGCTCTGCGTTAAAATCTTGCTCCACACACCTGCTTTGAACCACACTCCTCTCAGTTTAAATACATGCTCTCTAGTGTTAGACATTTCAAATACTAAAAGGAAATAAGAGCAGGAGCAGGCCATTCAGCCCCTCAGACCCTGCCAGTCATTCAGCCCCTCAGACCCTGCCTACCATTCAATATGATGATGGCTGATTTATGTTGGCCTCAACTCAACAGGTGTGACTCCATCCACATTTCTGATGTGTGTGTACGTTTTCCTACATGTACTTGACTTCCCTAACCCTGGGAAAAAGACTGCATTCACCCTATCTATGCACCTCATAATTTTATATACCTGTAGAACGGGAGCTCCCAACCTTTAGTATGCCCTTCAACAAGGGGCTCATGGAGCTCAGGTTGGGAACCTGCTCTGGAAGATTACCCTCATTCTCTGATGCTCTAATGAAAAATATCCCAATTGGCTCAGTGGCCATGGTCCAGCAAGGCAATAATCAAGGGTCAAGGGTCTACTTCAGTCACCAGATACACTAACATGTATTAGGCTTGTTACCTGCTCAAGGAGACCTGTTTCTTTTGTGAGAATGATGTAATGGACTTTTGGAGGTCACCTGTTGTGACTTTCCCACCGATGAGAGGTCACGTGATAACATGTGCACCATGGGTATATAAGGGAAGATTCCAGGTGATGCAGTTAGTTTTTAGTTTGTAGATTTCCAGGTAGAATGTACTGTGTCTCCGTTTCTGTTGCGTGTTTGTTTTTGTGACGCAGTTTCATTTTTAAAACGGAGTGTGCATTCTGTTGCAAGATACAATATTATTGGACTGGAAATTTTTGCTAGATGTGTTGATCTACTCAATTCCAATAGTAGAAGGGAGAGTGAAGAATTTATCGAAGTACAAGATCAAAGGATCGAGAGGAGTCGGCATCGTTTGGCAGTTTAATAAAGGATCGACCTTATTGAGTCTTTGTTGGAAGAGCAGCGACCTGCATCGAGGATAACTCTTGCCAAAAAGAGCAAAGAGTTCATGCAAAGGTTTGCTCTCTCTCTCTCTAAAAGAATTTAAGGTCAGTTGTTTTAAACTGTTTATTTTCGGCATCGTGAATCCTGTGGACAGAACCATCAGGAAAGTCGCGTCTATAAACAAGTCCTTCTCCAGAGAAGTCCCTCCCAATTGAATGTATAAATCTGTTGGACTTTCGAATTTACCATTTTAAGAACTATATCTATCTTCATCACTTTAAGAACTGTTTTCGCATTTAACGCTTTAAGAAACCAGTACCGAGTGACGAGTTGTTGAACGGCTGCATAGTGGTTAACTTCCGGTTATTGTTTATCCATGTTTAATAAATGTTTGGTTGTTTTTATATAACCTGTCTCAATTGATATTCATTGTTGCCGGTTATGTAACAGGGTTTTGCTGTGATGTGTTAGCACAACATGAAACAAAAAAACAACATTCAACAATTATCAGAATAAAGAATTACTTAAAAAATAAAGTTAGATATTAAAAGTACAGACATGGAATAAAATGTGCAAAAATACATAAATACCAGCATGTATTTACAATATAAGCAACATTAGAAAACAGAGTTTAAAATGTTTACAGTGCAGTGCCTGAGGTAATAGATAGAGGGGGGTTTGCTATTAAACTAAAATGGTTGATCAGATTAACTGCCTGGGGTGAATAACTTTTTTAAATGGCATAAAGTATTTTGTTTTAATGGGTCTATAGCGGTTTCCAGAAAGGAGCTTTCAGAAAAGTCAGTTTTCTGGGTGTGTAAAGCCTTCAATGATTTTTCCTGCCCGCATCTTTGTCTGAGAACACACATAAAAGTTGCTGGTGAATGCGGCAGGTCAGGCAGCATCTCTAGGAAGAGGTACAGTTGATGTTTCAGGCCGAGACCCTTCATCAGGACACAGCTGACGAAGGGTCTCAGCCCGAAACGTCGACTGTACCTCATCCTAGAGATGCTGTCTGGCCTGCTGCGTTCACCAGCAACTTTGATGTGTGTTGCTTGAACTTCCAGCATCTGCAGATTTCCTCGTGTTTGCCTTTGTCTGGGACGTATGCATGTCTTGGAGTGAAGGTAGAAGGTGGCCTATGACCTTTCCAGCTGATCTGACAGTTCGCTGCGGTTTTCTTATATTGTGAGGGGATGCTGCGCCAATTCAGACAGTAATGGCTGATGTGAGGATGCTCTCTGTGCTGGCAGTGGAGAATTGCAATAGTTTGTTCTGGGGTTACTCATTGAATAGTGGCACCACGACCTTTCTGCCTCTGAACTTGAGCCAAATGTTTCTAGATACAGCACACTGGGTAAAACTCCATCAGGACCTGCGTTGACCCTGCCATATGGCTTAATCCTGTGCACGTCACCATTTGTCATGTATTTATCTCCCATTTCATAATTTTCTGTAAATTGGCTGTTGGCTCTTTAAGCAAAGGTGAAATCCAGTTGGATGTTGATATGTTTTAGTGGAACAAGATGTTGTGTGAACTCTTCTATTAGCATCCTACCTAATAAGCTCAGCTAATACAATTCCATCCAGTATCAAAGGCAATAAGCTGCTTTATAAGCCTGAAAATGAGCCTCTGTGATGACGTGGCTTGAGTGATTAATCCATTTAAAATACATGTTTTCGTAGGGAGAGCTACTTGAGAGCTCATCTAATAATTTTAATCTCATCAACGTTAAGCTTTATTGTTTCAAAGTGAGTTGGTGGTGAGATATTATCACAGCAGGTGCACTTTCCCACATTTCATTCCTTTCTCCTTCTACCATCCCGTCCTAGGTGCTTTCGCCCTGGGGTGGAGTCTAGTGTTTAGAGACCCCAGCCTCACCAGCATAGTGACAGAGTTATAAAGGATGGAAACAGGCCCTTCAGTCCAAACCTAAATGTTCAAGGTAAATTTATCATCCAAATATGTACCATATATTTCACCATATGCTACCCTGAGATTCATTTCCTTGCAGGCATTCACAGTAGAACAAAGAAATACAGCAGAATAATGAACAACTACACTCAAAGATGGACAATTATTGTGCAAAAGAAGACAGACTGTGCAAATACAAAATAAAATAAATAAACAATATTGATAATCCTGAGAACACAAGTTGCAGATTTCTTGAAAGTAAGTCCATGGGTTGTGAAATCAGTTCAGCGTTGAGGTGAGTGAAGTTATCCACTCTCGCCTAGGAACCTTGATGGTTGAAAGGTAATAACTGTTCCTGAACCTGGTGGTGTGGGACCTGAGGCTTCTGGGCCGCCATCCTGATGGCAGCAATGAGAAGAGAGCTAGATGGTGGGGGGCCTTGATGATGGTTGCTACTTTATGGTGGCAACACTCTTTGTAGATGTGCTCGGTGGTACGTGTCAATCAAGGAACCCATCCAAGCTAGTCCCATTTGTCCATATTTGACCCATACCCCTGAAAACTTTTCCTATCAGGGAAAACTGCTAGAAGCTTATAAAGTTATGACAAGCACAGATACAGGAGACATTTTCACAGGGGTAGTACTATACTTATGCGTTTAAGGACAGGGGTAGTGGTGGAATCTGACACGACAGTGGTGTTTAAGCGGCATTTAGATAGGCACATGAATTTGCAGTGTACAGAGGGAAATGGATCATGTGCAGGCAGAAGAAATTTAACAATTCAGCAATGTGTTTGGAGCAGACATTGTAGGCCAAAGGGCCTGTTATAAGGCTGCACTGTTTGACGCTCTGTTAATAGTATGTACCTGTCTCAACCACTTTCTTCCCTTCCATAAGATCATTGGGTTAGTGGAAGAGGGTGGGTGTAGGAAAATCAACAGTCACTGGCTCAAATAGTAGCATGATTCCTTTTGAAGGTTCTCACAGAGTAATAGAATGATGGAAATTTGTATAAGTGTTTGACAGAGAGAGAGAGAGAAAGAGAGAGAGAGAGAGAGAGAGGTAAAGAGAGAGGGAGAGAGAGCGGTAGCAAGGGTAGGAATAGAATGATATGGCTGAAGAACTGGAGCAGAGGGCAGGGATTCAGATTTCTGGATCATTGGGACCTCTTCTGGGGCAGGTGTGAGCTGTAAAAAAAGAACGGGTTGCACTTGAATCCAGGGGCAGGGGGGTCCAACATCCTTACAGGCAGGTTTGCTAGAACTATTGGGAGTGGTTTAAACTAATATGGCAGGGAGATGGGAACCAGTACACTAGAGCTGAGGATGAGCCAGCAGGTGTACAAGTAGATGATGTAATATATAATATCATATATCATGACTGATCCTTTTTTATCCCTCCTCAGCCCACTGCCCAGCCTTCTCCCCATAACCTTTGATGCCGTGTCCAAACAAGAACCTATCAAGCTTTGCCTTAAATACACCCAATGACCTGGCCTCCACAGCTGCTTGTGGTAACAAATTACACAAATTCACCATCCTCTGGCTAAAGAAATTTATTCGAATCTCTGTTTTAAATGGACACCCCTCTATCTTGAGGCTGTGCCCTCTTGTCCTAGACTCTCCCACCATGGGAAACATCCTTTCCACATCTACTCTGCCTCGACCTTTCAACATTTGAAATATTTCAATGTGATTCCCCCCCCATCCTTCTAAATTCCAGTGAGTACAAACCCAGAGCCATCAAACGTTCCTCGTATGATAACCCTTTCATTCCTGGAATCATCCTTGTGAACCTCCTCTGAACCCTTTCCAACACCAACACATCTTTTCTTAGATGAGGGGCCCAAAACTGTTCACAATACTCAAGGTGAGGCCTCACCAGTGCCTTAGCCTCAGCATCACATCCTTGCTCTTGTATTCTGGACCTCTTGAAATGAATGCTAACACTGCATTTGCCTTCCTCACCACCAACTCTACCCGCGAGTTAACCTTCACGGTGTTGCATAACCATGCATTTTCAAATATTGTATTTCATTTGCCACTCTCTTGCCTATTCTCCTAATCTGTCTAAGTATTTCTGCAGCCTATTTCCTCAATAGTACCTGCCTCTCCACCAATCTTCATATCATTTGCAAACTTGGCAACAAAGTCATCTATTCCATCATCTAAATCATTGATATACAGCATAAAAAGAAATGGTCCCAACAATGACCCCTGTGGATCATCACCAGCCTCGACAGTCAACCAGAAAAGAATCCTTTTATTCACAATTGCTGCCTCCTACCAATCAGCCAATGCTCTAACCATGCCAGTGACTTTCCTGTAATACCATGGGCCCTTAACTTGGTAAGCCACCTCATGTGTGACACCTTATCAAAGGCCTTCTGAAAGTCCAAATATACAACATCCACTGCATCACTACATCTATCCTACTTGTAATCTCCTCAAAAAATTCCAAGGGGTTTGTCAGGCAAGATTTTCCCTTAAGGAAAACATACTAACTTTGTCATATCTTGTCCTGTGTCACCAAGTATACCATAACCTCATCCTTAACAATTGACTAAAACATCTTCACAATCACTGAGGTCAGCCTCACTACTCTATAATTTCCTTTCTGCTGCCTTCCTCCTTTCTTAAGTGACATTTGCAATTTTCCGGTCCTTTAGCACCATGCCAGAGTCCAATGATTTTTGAAAGATCACTACTAATGCCTCCACATTCTCTACTGCTACCTCTTTCAGAACCCTCAGGTGCAGTTCATCTGGTCCAGGTGACTTAAATACCCTTTGGTCTTTCAGCTTTTTAAGCACCTTCTTCCTTGCAATAGTAACTGCACTCACTTCTCTTCCCTCACCCCCTTCAACATTTGGCACACTGCTGGTGTCTTCCATAGTGAAGACTGATGCAAAATACTCATTTAGTTCATTTGCCACCTCCTTATCCCTCAGGATGAATTCTCCGGCCCTATTTTCTAGCCGTCCTATATCTACTCTCAGCTCTCTTTAATTTTTTACATACTTGAAAAAGCTTTTACCATTCACTTTGATATTGTTTGCTAGCTTGCTTTCATAGCTCATCTTTTCCCTCCTAAAGATTATTTTAGTTGTTCTCCATAGGTTTTTAAAAGCTTTTCAATCCATTGTCTTCCTACTAATTTTTGCTTTGTTGTATGCCCTCTGTTTTGCTTCTACAGTAGCTTTGACTTCCCTTGTCAGCTACTGTTGTACTATTTTGCCATTTGAATATATCTTCATTTTTGGAATACATTTAATCTGAACCTTCCTCGTTTTTCCCAGAAACTTATGCCATTGCTGCTCTGCTGTCATCCCTGCCAGCATCTCCTACCAATTTACTTTGGCCAAATCCTCTCTCATACCACTGTAATTTCCTTTACTCCACTGAAATACTGCTACGTCAGACTTTACTTCCTCCCTATCAAATTTCAAGTTGAACTCAATCATATTGTGATCACTGCCTCCTGAGGGTTCTTTTACCTTGAGCTCCTTAATCACCTCTGGTTTATTACATAACACCCAATCCAGTATAGCTGATCCCCTGGTAGACTCAATGACAAACTGCTCGAAAAAGCCATCTTGTAGGCATTCAACAAACTCACTCACTTGAGATCCATTACCAACCCAATTTTCCCAATCGACTTGTATGTTGAAATCTCCCATGACTATCATAAAATTGACCTTTTGACATGCCTTTTCTATTTCAAGTTGTGATCTGTGGTCCACATCCCAGCAACTGTTGGCAGACTTGTATATAACTGCTATCAGCACACTTTTACCCTTGCAGTTTCTTAAATCAACCCACAAGGATTCAACGTCTTCCAATCCTATGTCACATCTTTCTATTGATTTGGATGCCCGTAGAGCCACGCCTACCTTTCGATCCCTCCAATACAACATGTAATCTTGGACATTCACTCTCAACTACAACCATCCTTCAGCCATAATTCAGTGATGGCCACAACACCATACCTGACAATCTGTAATAATGCGACAAAATCATCCATCTTATTTCTTATACTCCATGCATTGAGATACAGTATAACACTTTGAGTACTGTATTCACTACCCTTTTTGATCCTGCATCCCTAATGCACAAATACTCACCCCTGCTGGCTGCCGGCCCTTCCTGACAGTCTGACAGCCACTATCTTTGCTTTTTTACCATCTGTCCTATCCTGAATCCCTTCACTCAAGTTCCCATGGGTAAAGACAGCATGGTTTCTGTAAAGGGAAATCTTGCCTGACAAATCTGTTAGAATTCTTCAAAGAACTAACATGCAAAGTGGACAATGCAGAGGTAATGGGTGTCACTTACTTAGATTTTCAGAAGGTATTTGATAAGGTGCCTCACATTAGGCTGCTGAACAAGTAAAATCCTATGGTGTTACAGGAGAGATACTGGCATGGATAAAGGAATGGCTGACAGACAGGAGTTAGCGAGTTGGAATAAAGGGGGCCTTTTCTGGTTACCTGCCAGTGGCTAGTGGTGTTCCTCAGGGGTCAGTATTGGGACCGCTGCTTTTCACATTGTTTGCCACTCATTTAGATAGTAGAATTGATGGCATTTGTGGCAAAGTTTTTGCATGATACAAAGATAGGTGGAGGGGTATGTAGTGCTGAGGAAGCAATGTGATTGCAGCAGGACTTAGACAAACTGGAATACTGGACATAAAACTGGCAGGTGGAACACAATGTTGGGAAATGTATGATAATGCATTTTGGTAAAAGGAACAATAGTGCAGACTATTATCTAAATGGGGAGAAGGTTCAAACATCAGAGGTGTAAAGGGACTTGAGTCCTCGTACAAGACTCCCCAGAAGGTTAATTTACAGGTTGACTTCTG
Source organism: Mobula birostris (assembly GCF_030028105.1). Lineage (NCBI taxonomy): Eukaryota > Metazoa > Chordata > Chondrichthyes > Myliobatiformes > Myliobatidae > Mobula > Mobula birostris. The sequence continues at coordinate 213,049,792 of NC_092372.1, read as the reverse complement.
TGGTAAAGAAAGCAAATGCAATGTTGACATTTATTTTAAGGGGAATAGAATATAAAAACAAGGAGATAATGCCGAAGCTCTATAAGACACTAGTCAGACCGCACTTGGAGTATTGTCAACAGTTTTGGGCCCCTTATCTCAGAAAGGATGTATTGTCATTGCAGACAGTCCAGAGGAGTTTCACAAAAATAATTCTGGGAATGAAGGCGTTAACATATGAGGAGTGTTTGGCAGCTTTGGGCCTGCGCTTACTGGAATTCAGAAGAATGTGTGGGGGATCTTATTGAAATCTACCGAATGTTGAAAGGACTAGATAAGGTGGATGTGGAAAGCATGTTTCCTATGGTGGCAGTATCCAGAACTAGAAGGCACAGCCTCAAAATTGTGGAGCAACATTTTAGAATAGAGGTAAGTAGGAATTTTTTAAGCCAAAGAACGGTGAATCTGCAGAATGCTCTGCCACAGACTGTGGTGGAGGCCAAGTCTGTGGGTATATTTAAAATTGAAGTGGATAGATTCCTGGTTGGTTGGGGCACCAAGGGATTGGTGAGAGGGCAGTTGTATGGGGTTGAATGGGATCCAGGATCAGCCATGATGAAATGGTGGAGCGGACTTGATGGGCTGAATGGCCTAATTCTGCCCCTATGTCTTGTGGGCTTATGAGCGTGTGTGGATCAGTGAGAGTGGGTGTGAATGTGTGTGTGTGTGTATATGTGAATGAGAGTGAGTGCGTGAATTTGCATGTATATGAATGTGAGTGTGTGTGTGAATGTAAACGTGTATGCATGCGAGTGTGTGTACATGTTGGTGTGCACTTGAATGTGATTGTACGCATGTCTGTGTGAATGTGTGAGTGTGTGTGTGAGTATATGTGGGCGTTTAGGAAGGCAGGGGTTTATGGTCAAATCTCTGATTGTTGTTGCTTAAAGAACGGTGTATAATTAACTCTCAGGATGGAATTTGAAGTCTGGGGGTGGGGGGGAAGGGATCAGTATGTACTGAAAGGATCAAATGACTCCCTCACAGCAGATATAAATCCCTTTAAAGCATAAAATCCGGAAAGAAAAAAAATATTCAGTCATGGCTATCAAGAAGCTGGATCAAAGGTGGAGGTTACCAAGTTGCTGAAGAGAGCAGTAAGGCTGAGGATTGGAACGAAAAGCTGATAAATCTCCAAAAACCAGACCTACATTTTTGCTGTTTAGGAGGAGGTGGTTATCGAGATTGTCACTTTCCAAAATCACGTGGAGTTTGACTGCTTCCTACATACTGGAAAGTAGCAAATAAATTTGCTTCCCTGTTTAGAAAATGGCTTGACAGTAGACATTGGGAAAATGCCAGGAGCTGGTGGTAGGGCACCAAGAAAATAATACATTGGCACAGATTTATAAGAACTGTGAATACAGTTTATGTTTCACAAATCTGTGTGAGTTTCTGGTTGTCAGTAGTCAAATATATATATATAGGAAAATACTGGATTTGGACTCTTCACCAGCTTTTAAGAAGGTGCCACACAAGATGCTATTAAATAAGCTTAGAGTGTTTGGGATGAAGACCGATTATTTGACAGATTATTTACTAACTCGGAGACTGTGATTGTTCGGGTGCAGTGACAGGTGTTGGTTGTCTCGTTTTTCTCAATATAATCGAATAATTTGGATAAGAGGATAAAGAGGATATGTTAAACTTTTCTATAAAAGTATGGGTTCCAAAAATCTTTAGGTCAATCAGGCAAGACTAACTAACTGAGTGAAGATAACACAAATGGAAAGAAATAGGGAAAATATGACTTTGGGAGAAAAAGTTGGAGGTGGAGAATTTTCCCCCTGATAGGCAATTGACATGTGTTGGTGTTCAGAAGGACCTGGATGTCCTTCAACACAAATAACTGTCAGTTAACCTACAGCACACTGAGTAAGTGGAGGGAGAACTGTATGGTGTCCTTTTTGTATGAGAAGAGTACAACACAGAAACAGGTCCTTTGGCCCATGGGGTGCCTTTACTTTCTTACAAGTTTGTGTAGAATTCACCAAAAACGTTGACAAACATCCATAGATGCACAATGGAGAGTGTCCTAATTGGTTGAATCACGGCCTGATGTGGAATTACCAGCACCCAGGAATGGTAAAGGTTACAAAGTTGTGGATACGGTCCAGCCCTTCAAAGGCAAAACCCTCTTCACTATTGAGTACATTTACATGGAATGTTGCCACAAGAAATCAACATCCATCACCAAGGACCCCTACCATCCAGGACATCCCTGCTTCTTGCTACTACCATCGGGCAGGAGGTACAGGAGCCTTAGGTCCCATATCACCAGGTTCAGGAGCATTTACTACCTTACAACCATCAGGTTCCTGAACTGGTGTAGGTAATTCTGCTCATTATAACTCTGAACTGATTTCACAACCTACGGGCTCACTTTCAAGGACTTTTTACAACTCATTTTCTCAGTATTATTTGCTATTTGCATAGTTTGTCTTGTTATGGTTATGCGTTGACATATATAGTTTTTTATGAATTCTATATAGTATTTCTTTATTTTCCTGTAAATGCCTGAAAGTAATAGTTCACATATGATAACATACAGTTCTGTGCAGAAGCCTCAGGCACCCTAGATTTTTATATCATCGAGGATGCCTGGGATTACCTGTAGAGATAGAAGCAAGCAAGACAGCCAAGGTCTGGAAAACAACTGCAGCGAGTTCTCCAAGATGCGTTCAACATTCTAGCAGCTGATTTTATAAAACTGCACAACAGTGTACCTAAGAACAAACAAGAAAAACCTGCAGATGCTGGAAACCTGAGCAACATACACACAAAATGCTGGAGGAACTCAGCAGGCCAGGCAGCATCTATGGAAAAGAGTACAGTCGATGTTTCAGAAACGCTGCCATAGATGTTGCCTGCCCTGCTGAGTTGCTCCAGCATTTTCAGTGTACCTACGGGAACTGATCCAGTTTTAAAGGCAAGGGCTGGTCACACCAAATATTGATTTGATTCAGTTTTTTTTTAACAGTTTACTGTTCTTTGTAGTATTCTTTGATATTTAGAACCTTTTCATTTCATTATTATTGAAAACATCTTCACTATATAGAATACTTTACATATGCCTTAGAGCTTTGCACAGTACTGCATATGTACTTCGATAATAAATTTTATTTTGACTTTGACTTTGAATTCCATGCCTACTATTTCACTCAGCTACACTAATCCCATTTGCCTACAGTAGGAAATATCGTTCTAAACCTTGGCTACCTACACATCTGTCTAAACACCTCTTACATCTAGTGATTGTGTATGATTTCACCACCCTTTCTGACAGCACATACAGATATCAGCCACTTTCTGTGTAAAACACTTGCCCTTTAAACCTCCTATGCCTCACCTTAGGACTACATCCTCTTGTTTTTAAGCACTGCTAAGGCGGAGCAGAGGGAACTTTGCTCTGCTGCAGGTGCTGACCTTTAGATGTAACATGTAACTAAAGTCCTGTTGGCCCTTCTCGGTGAAAGTTAAAGATGCCATGGATCCATTTTGTATAAGAACAGGAGGATATCTCTGTCTTTGCTCTTCAAAGTAATTTTTCAATCAACACTACATAAACAATAAAGTACTTGTCAATACCATGTTTCTGCTTGTGAAAGCTCACCATGAACACTTTGAGAGTCCAACCTCATGGCAGTTTGGTAGTCTCCATTCTCTTCTGAAGCAATCCCTTGGAAGGAAGATTAACGCCATAGAGCATTGAACAGTGTGTACCATACGGGCCCTCCGGCCCACGATTATGTGCTGACCTTCTGATGCACCTTCAATTACTCCAAAAGACTGAAGTAAGGTAAATACTGAAAGGCTTTTATTCGCAGTAAAATATGACTTCCAGCATGCTGAATGTCTGCCCCTGGACTGAGGGGGAGGAGCAGGGTGAAATCGCCTTTATTCAGGGGTCTGTGGGGGGAGCCACAGGGGCAATCAGCAGAGGGGCGTGTCCAGACAGTTAACCCAGTTACTATATATATATAACCATATATATATATATGGTTTACCACACCTTCAAACCTACGCCATGATCAATTTAACTCTTCCATCCTACATAGCCCGAACCCTCCATTTTTCTTTCACTCAAAGTTCAAAGTAAATTTATTATCGAAGTACATATATATATGTCACCGTATACAACTCTGAGAAACATTTTTGTGGGCATAATCAATAAATCCATAATAGAATTATAACCATAAAAGAATCAAAGAAGGACTGTACCAACTTGTGCATTTAACCAGTGTGCAAAATACAACAATGTGTAAATATAAAAATAAATATTAATTAATTAATTAATAGCTATCAAGAAGATGAGGTGAAGAGGTCTTGAAAGTGAGGCCATAGGTTGTGGGATCATTTCAGTGATGGGGTGAGTGAAGTTATCCCCTTTGGTTCAAGGGCCTGATGGTTGAGGGGTAATAACTGCCCCTGAACCTGGTGGTGTGATTCCTGAGGCTCCTGTACCTTCTTCCTGATGCTGGCAGCAAGCAGAGAGTGTGACCTGGGTGGTGGTGCTGGTCTCCAATGATAGCTACTACTTTCCTGCTTTGTGTAGAGTCTCTTAAATGTCTCTAATGTATCAGTCTCTAATGTATCAGGTAGTGCATTCCAAGCAGTTATCACTTGACGAAGGGTTCTGGCCCAAAACGTTGACTGATTGTTTTCACGGATGCTGCTCAATCTGCTGAGTTCCTCCGGCGCGCTGTGAGTGTTGCCTTGACCCCAGCATCTGCAGAGTATTTTGTGTTTCCAAGCAGTTATCACTCTCTGCGTAAAAAAGCTACCTCAGACATCTTCCATATAATTTCTTCCACTCACCTTAAAAGGATGCCCTCCTGTATTAGGCATTGCCACCCTAGGAAAAAGGGGCTGGCTGTCCACTCAATTTATGCCGCATATCATCTAGTACAGTACACCTCAATCAAGTGAACTTTGCATCCTCTTTCACTCCAAAGGGAAAAGCCCTACCTCATTCAACGAATCCTCATAAGACATGCTCTCTAATCCAGGCAGCATCCCGGAAATCTGCTCTGCACCCTCGAAAGCCTCCACAACCTTCCTATAATGAGGCAACCAGAAATGAACACAATTAAGTTTTCTGATCTAATGAGGCTCTTGTTGGAACTGCAGACTTCTTCTTCAGTCGGGGCAGTTGGTGGATGAGGAGGTACTATAGGGAGATGGGAGGTTTGTGCAATGGCGCACTCCTTGTGTCATTTATACAGTGGTTCCTGTGTGCTTCTGAGGTATGACCTCGTTTCAAGTTCAAATTTATTTTCATTCAACCATACAATTGTAACCGTCAGGGTCTGTCGGCTGTGTAAGTCTAGGGAAAACAATCTCTGGCCCTGCCAAATGGGTGAGATTGAGATGCGAGTCCACCCCAAAAACCCTCTGTTTGTGTGAGTGCTGTGTGATTTGTTACCCTGTTACAAATCAGTACCGCGAAATAACGGACAGTGCACTGCATACAATTAAACAACTTAGCTTTATAATTCTTAATCTGACTAAAGGGTTAGTGAAGAAAATGCAAGAAAAGGAAAGGGCCCATTTTGATGAAGCAGTCTAATGTGCACAAGTTGGAGCTCACGGTTTCCCCTTCACCGATCCTCCTTCGATCTCCCCGGCCTTCGTCGGGTCATGGCCCCACTCCGGCATCTCCTCTCCTCATCTCCCACCGAACAAAAGACCCAGATCACCCTGGTGTCAGACACACGGCACAATAACACTCTTCCGTCTTTGGACAGCCCACATTCCAAAGCACGCATTATCTCTAATCATAACCCAAACACTGCTTCTGCAGAATGATCATTATGTTAGCAGTGAAACCTTTCCCAGCGTGTTACACATATGTAACATTGTTCCTCTGGGATCAAGGTGCAAAGCACAGTACAGACAGTTGCACGCATCACGTGTGTTCTGTCACAAAATAATATTAACTCACGTCCCTAAGTGGCGCGTCTTGACAATTGACAGGTTGATGTAAAGTGGGGGGTGTGAGGTTACTGGCTCCATTATAATGAAACAGGCAGTCATGTAAATATGTTAAATGGCAGCAACAGAAGATGAAAAATGACCAGTGCAGGATGCGAGTGTGTCTGTGGGTTGGGGAGTGGTTAGCTTGATAGGGCATTTAGACAGGGTATACCATGCGTGCTGGGTGGCAGCAGGCAGTGAGTTATGCAGGTGTTGTGTGCTGCAGACCATGGTCTCAGGTTTCACAATACCAAACAGAACGGTCCGTCTCAGCTCTGACCAGGGACGAGCCAGAGGTCCCCAGGAATCAATGGAAATGGTGCATTCCTGAATCTTTTCTGTTGCCCAGCTGATAATCTCTTCCCATGAAAAGGATTGGAATAAACTCCCTGAGTCGTGAATTCCGGTGACAGATGCTGGAATTAGGAGCACCAATCCTGAGGAACCCAGAAGTCAGGAATTCAAGCAGCGTTGGTAGGGAGAAAGGAAATGGTTTTGACTTTAAACCTCAACAGTTCTTCTTCACCCACAGACACGGCTCAACCTGCTGATTCCCTTCAGCAGATTGTTTTCTGCTCAGGAGTCGTGGTGTCAGCTTTACATGTCACGTGAGCTGGCTAACATTGCCAGGGTGTAAGCAAGGCCGCATTACAGTGAGTGTCGGCCTTGTTCACCTGCGGGTTTGGGAGGTTTTGCAGTGACAGAATTGGTGGGATATTTCTTGTGTTTATTGAGCACTTTGGACACCTTGAAGGAATTCCACTGGGCACCAGGAAAATCCACATCCTTCCTTTTCTGAGAAGGCCTCAGGTCTGATGACCTACTTTGGGCCACTGGTTGTTTACTGGACTGATGACAGTCAGTCAGTCAGTCCCTGGAAACCTTGGTCGCTGTTTTGTTGTGGATACAGTTACTCAGCTGCTACCCCCTAACAGGCCTGAGCCTCGCCTCTCTCCTGTTCCCGAGGCCCATAACAAAGTCACTGTTTGTGATATCAAAAGCAACTCAGAAACTCGTTAAATTGTCAGTGAAGTTCATGCGCCTTGTGTGCATCATCTAGGGAGCAAAGCAGGATAGATAATGACAGCGCTCTGCCTCTTCAGTCTGATTCAAAGCCTGGTACCCTCTATGGATTCCTGGTTCACTCAGGCACGGACACAAGTTATTGGAGTTTGCTGCCAGTACAGTAACTCTGTCACTGTGAATCCCAAGTCACTGAGGTGTGTAAGCATCAAGCTATTGGATGTTATCATGTGTGAATTTTTCTTTATCAGAACAGTTTTTCTCTGTAACAGTGAGATCTGGAATTCTTACAACCCTCCTAAGTCATTTTATTACATCAGCACAGCTAAAATTAACATTATTTGATCTACAACTGGGCAGCCTCTGCTATTCATAAACACAAGAAAATCTGCAGATGCTGGAGATCCAGAACAATACACACAAAGTGCTGGAAGAACTCAGAAGGTCAGGCAAAATCTATGGAAGTGAATAGACAGTCGACGTTCCGGGCTGAGAGCCTTCTTCAGGACTGGAAAGGAAGGGGGAAGCCGACAGAATAATGGGGAGGTGGGGGGCAACACTCACAACACACTGGAGGAACTCAGCAGGTCGGGCAGCATCCGCAGAAAAGATCGGTCGACGTTTTGGGCCGGAACCTCCAGCATGTTGTGAGTGTTGCTTTGACCCCAGCATCTGCAGAGTATTTTGTGTTAATGGGGGGGGGGGGAATAGCTAGAAGGTGATTGGTGAATCTAGTGGGTGGGAAAGGTAAAGAACTGGAAAGGAAGGGATCTGATAGGACAGGAGAGTGGACCATAGGAGGAGGGGACCCAGGGGGAGGTGGTAGGCAGGTGAGAAGAGGTAAGGGGGCAGACTGGGGAATAGAAGAAGAGGGGAGGGGAGAAGGGAGGTTTCTTTATCAGAAGAAGAAATCGATATTGATGTTGGAAGCTACCCAGATGGAATATGAGGTGTTTCTCTTCCACGCTGAGGTTGGCCTCATCGTGGCACAACACTAGAAATTCTGTAGTTGGTGGGAATTGAAAGACAACACACACAAAACTCAGCAGGCCAGGCAGCATCTATGGGAAAAAGCACAGTCGACATTTCGGGCCGAGACTCTTCGGCAGTGCTGGAGGGAAAAAGATGAGGAGTGGGGGGAGGGGAGAGAGAAACACAAGGTGAAATGTGACACCGGGATGGGGAGGGATGAAGTAAAGATCTGGGAAGTTGACTGGTGAAAGAGATACAGGGCTGGAGAAGGGGGAGTCTGATAGGAGAGAACAGAAGGTCACGGAAGAAAGAAAAGGGGGGTGGAGCACTAGAGGGAGGCGATGGGCAGGCAAGGAGATAAAATGAGAGAGGGAAAAGGGGATGGGGAATGCGAGGAAAGGTGAAGGAGAGTGGGGGGGGGGGGAATTACCAGAAGTTTGAGAAATCGATGTTCATGTCATCAGGTTGGAGACTACCCAGACGGAATATAAGGCGTTGGTCCTCCAACCTGAGTGTGACCTCATTGCGACAGTAGGGGAGGCCATAGATTGACACATCGGGATGGGAATGGGAAGTGGAATTAAAATGGGTGGCCATTGGGAGATCCTGTTTCTTCAGGCAGACGGAGCATAGGTGCTCGGCGAAATGGTCTCCCAATCTATGTCGGGTCTCACTGATATACAGGAGGCCACACCAGGAGCACCGGATACAGTACATGACCCCATAAACTCACAAGTGAAGTGTCGCCTCACCTGGAAGGAACGTTTGGGGCCCTGAATGGTAGTGCGGGAAAACACGTAAAGCCTCTGTTATTATCTATAACATTTTTATTTATAAAATCAGTGATAAGAAAAGAAATGCAAATAAACCGAAGCTCATGCACTCACACGCTACATTAATTTTCCCATTACGGCACCTAGATTTGAATAACCCAATCTAGTTTACCTTGCCTGGTGCATTATTCCAAGCACTTATCAGCTTTTAAATAAAGATACTTTCCTGTTATAATTTGCCACTTGGTAATTTCCATACTGGTACTCTTTTCCTTCTTTTGATGCATTCTTTGAAGTATTAATCTGTGTACATCTGTACTTATTATTTGTATACTTTGATCAAATCTCCCCTCAATTATCCTGGCTCAGACTCAAGAGGTCAATCTCCTGTGGAGGGCAGGCTAGTTTTTGTGACGTGCTGAGCTTGAACTCTCTGCAATTTCTTGTGGTTTTGGACAGAGCAGTTGCTGGACAGAGCCGTGATTCATGCTGTGTGTATCGGTAAACGCTGGTGAGGACCACCGGGGACTTGCTGTGCTCCTTACTCCTCTGAGGACGACGTATTCCGTTCTTATCGATGAGTACCTACTACAACCGCGTGCTCTGGTGGTGAAGCGACTGAACACTTAGACGAGCCAGCGGTTACCAGTCGGGGTTCAGATGCCTGCCTGGAAGGAGTTCGTGCGTGTTCCCCATGACTGCGTGGATTTCCTCCGGGTGCTCTGGTTTTCTCCCACTTCTATTTGGGTTAGGATTAGTGAGTGGTAGGCACGCTGTTAGCATGGCGACATTTGCGATCAGCCCAGCACAATCCTCGCAAACATAAATGACACAGTTCACTGTATGTTTCGATGTACATGTAACAAATAACCCTCATCTTTATCTAAACTTTTGTTAGTGAAGTCAATAGGTGTACTCAGAACTCTTCATGAAGGATCTTGGCCTAAAACATCAACTGTGAATTCTCCTCCATAGACGCTGCCTGACCTACTGAGTTCCTCCACTATCTTGTGTGTTTTGTTCAAGATTTGCCGTGTCTCTTGTGTTCCCCCTTTCTTAACTCACCTACAAACAACCTCAGTTCACTCAGTTTGATTATTTAGCCCCCTTCTCACCTATTGTGTCTTCCATCATCCTTATCTTTAAAATACTTGTAAAGGGCTTGAAATGGTCTCTGTTTCTTCCTCCAAGTTAAGCGGACAGGAAGGCTCTACAACTGCCCAACGCAACATCAGTGCCAGCCTACCCACCACCAAGGACACATACACAGAAAGGTGGCGGGGGCAGGCCAGTGACATCGCAAAGGATCCCACCCACCCTGTTCATGGACTGTTTGTCCAACTCCCATCAGGGAGGAGGCTACGTAGCATCCACAACAGGACCACCAGACTCAAAAACAGTTACTTTCCCCAAGCAGTAAGGCTGATCAACTCCTCCACCCACTAACCCACCCTTTCACACTCCCAACCACGATTACAGTACTTTACCTCTTCCTGTCAGTCACCTTATGTACAGACAATCCTTTGCCTACCATCACAATATATGTAGATACTTCATGATTAATCTATGTATATAAGCTTTCTCATGTATTTACATTTATTGATTTTTAAAAATTATTATTGTGTTCTTTATCTTAAGTTTTTTTGGTTACATCAGAGCCGGATTAACAATTATTTTGTTCTCCTTTACACATGTACTGTAAATGATATTAAATAATCTACAATCCTGAGTCTTGAAACTTGAATCTTAGTGTAGCATTTGCAGTGAAAACTCATTCCATTCCCTGTGGTACAATGTCATATCCCACCAATCCTTCAGAACCTACTGTCTGTCCTTGGGACTAACTTGAATAAAGATTGACAAGAGATAGCAGAGTAGGATCTAAATGTAAATGGACATTTCTGGTTGAAATCACAACTCCGTATAAACAAACATAGACACTGATTTGGCAGGAAAAGCAACTTGAGCCCATAATATCAGAGAAATGGATTACTATAAAAAATCAGAACAATAGTCAAATGTGTTGCTGTTGCTTTTAAGAACCACAGCAAGACATGATACTAGTAAAGCCCGGTATGTTCATATTGTGATGTCATTTGTTTCCATCTTTCTGTGATTTTTTATTTGCTTCCTCATTGGACAATAGTGTTAATTTGCAGTCTGGGTGTAGGCCAATTGACTCTGTAAACAAATTCAGTTATTGTAAATATGAGAAAACCTGCAGACGCTGGAAATCAAAAGCACCCCACACAAATCGCTGGAGGAACTCAGCAAGTCAGGCAGCATGTATGGAATTTAATAGACATAAGGGTCTTGACACAAAATCTTTTGATTTCCATAGATACTGCCTGACCTGCTGAGTTCTTCCTGAATTTTGTGCGTGCTAAATTAAGTTATTGGACTGGTTTCTACCGTATCATTTCAAAGTTTCTTCAAACCTTCCAATCAATATATTTCCAGATAAAGGATCGTTTGAGTGAGCTAGGTGGGAGGTTTTCTCTCTGGAGTGAAGGAGGGTGGGAGCTGACTTAGAAATGAACAAACGGTTGACATTTCAGGCCGAGACACTTCGTTGGTACATCAAGAAGTTCCGCTTTTGGTGGATGGAGCAGAGGTGCTTGTTGAAGTGATCCCCCAATTTACGACAGGTCTCGCCAATGTAGAGGAGGCTGCATTGGGAATACTGGACACAATAGATGACCCCAGCAGATTTACAGGTGAAATGTTCCTTCACCTGGAAGGACTCTTTGGGGCTCTGAATGGAGGTGAGGGAGGGGGTGAATGGCAGGTGTAGCACTTCAGCCCCTACAGGGATGGGATCTTCCCAGTTATTTTTTCAGCAGTTTGATTCAGCCATGACTGTGCAAGCGCATGGATGTCAGCCAGTTAGAACAGCGAGAAGAGCTTAAAAGGAGATGGTTACTTCTTCAGTGGTTTGATCGGGGCACAACTGCGCAAGCACATGGATGTCAACCAGTTAGGACAGTGAGGAGAGTTTAAAAGGAGACAGCTTTATACAGCAGGCATCGGAGGAGCAGGCAACGGAGTAGAGGGAGACAGAGTAGGAGGGCTTTGGCCCAATGGGGCGTCAGCGATAACAGGTCGAGGTGAGATAGGTTCCTGTGTAGAATACAGACAGGAAGTATGTGTGTGAGGCCGGTGTTCTGTGCTCAGTGTCAGATGTGGGAAGTCCTGAAGGCTCCCAGCCTCACAGACGGCCACATTTTCACCAGGTACGTCGAGTTGCATCTCCTTAGGGACTGTGTTGGGGAACTGGAGATGCAGCTCGATGACCTTAGTCTGGTCAGGTAGAATGAGGGGGAGACAGACAGAAGCTATGGGCAGGTAGTCACACCGGGGCATCGTGAGACAGATAAGTGGGTAACAGTCAGGAGAGGGAAGGGCAAGAGTCAGATGCTAGAGAGTACCCCTGTGGCTGTTCCCCTTAACAATAAGTTCTCCTGTGTGAGTACTGTTGGGAGGGACGGCCTACCTGGGGGAAGCAACACTGGCCGCGCTGTTGGCTCAGAAGAGTAGGGAAAGGAGGAGGATGGCAGCAGTGATAGGGGACTCTTTAGTTAGGGGATCAGACAGGTAATTCTGTGGATGCAGGAAATAAACACGGATGGTAGTTCACCTCCCAGGTGCCAGGGTCCGGGATGTTTCTGATCACATCCACGATATCCTGAAGTGGGAAGATGAGCAGCCAGAGGTCATGGTACATATTGGTACCAACAACATAGGTAGGAAAAGGGAGGAGGTCTGGAAAACAGAATACAGGGAGTTAGGAAGGATGTTGAGAAGCAGGACCTCAAAGGTAGTAATCTCGGGATTACTGCCTGTGCCACGCGACAGTGAGTATAGGAATAGAATGAGGTGGAGGAGAAATGTGTGGCTGAGGGAATGGAGCAGGGTGCAGGGATTCAGATTTCTGGATCACTGGGACCTCTTTTGGGGCAGGTGTGACCTGTATGAAAAGGACAGGTTGCACTTGAATCTCATGGGGTCTAATATCCTGGCAGGGAGGTTTGCTAAGGCTATTGGGGAGAGTTTAAACTAGAATTGCTGGGGGGTGGGAACCGAACTGAAGAGACGGAGGAAGAGGCAGTTGGCTCACAAATAGAAAAGCTTGGAGACAGTGTGAGAGGGAGGATAGGCAGGTGATAGAGAAGGGATGAGCTCAGACCGATGGTTTGAGATGTGTCTATTTTAATGCGAGGAGTATTATGAACAAAGCAGCTGAGCTTAAAGTGTGGATCAGTACTTGGAGGTATGATGTGGTGGCCATTACAGAGACTTGGATAGCTCAGGGACAGGAATGGTTACTTCGAGTGCCAGACTTGAGATGTTTCAGAAAGGACAGAGAGGGAGGCAAAAGAGGTGGGGGTGTGGGACTGTTGATCAGAGATAGTGTCACGGCTGCAGAAAAGGAGGAAGTCATGGAGGGATTGTCTACGGAGTCTCTGTTGGTGGAAGTTAGGAACAGGAAGGGGTCAATAACTCTATTGGGTGTTTTTTATAGACCTCCTGATAGTAACAGGGACATCGAGGAGCGGATAGGGAGACAGATTCTGGAAAAATGTAATAAGAACAGGGTTGTCATGGTGGAAGATTTTAATTTCCCAAATATTGATTGGCATCTCCCTAGAGTGAGAGGATTAGATGGGGTGGAGTTTGTTAGGTGTGTTCAGGAAGGTTTCCTGACACAATATGTAGATAAGCCTACAAGAGGAGAGGCTGTACTTGATCTGGTATTGGGAAATGAACCTGGTCAGGTGTCAGATCTCTCAGTGGGAGAGCATTTTGGAGATAGTGATACAATTCTATCTCCTTTACCATAGCATTGGAGAGGGATAGGAACAGACAAGTTAGGGAAGTGTTTAATTGGAGTAAGGGGAAATATGAGGCTATCATGCAGGAATTTGGAGCAGATGTTCTCAGGGAAATGTACAGCAGATGTTCAGGGGATATTTGCATGGGGTTCTGCAGAGGTACATTCCAATGAGACAGGGAAAGGATGGTAGGGTACAGGAACCCCAGTGTACAAAGGCTGTTGAAAATCTAGTCAAGAAGAAAAGAAAAGCTTATGAAAGGTTCAAAAAACTAGGTAATGATAGAGATCTAGAAGATTATAAGGCTAGCAGGAAGGAGCTTAAGAATGAAATTAGGAGACCCAGAAGGGGCCATGAGAAGGCCTTGGCAAGCAGGATTAAGGAAAACGCCACGGCATTCTATAAGTATGTGAAGAGCAAGAAGATAAGATGTGAAAGAACAGGACCAATCAAGTGTGACAGTGCAAAAGTGTGTATGGAACTGAAGGAGATAGCAGAGATACTTTGCTTCAATATTCACTACGGAAAAGGATCTTGGAAATTGTAGGTATGACTTACAGCAGATTGAAAAGCTTGAGCACACAGACATTAAGAAAGAGGACATGCTGGAGCTTTTGGAAAGCATGAAGTTGGACAAGTCTCTGGGTCCAGATGACAGGTAACCCAGACTACTGTGGAAGGCGAGGGAGGAGGTTGCTGAGCCTCTGGCCATGATCTTTGCATCATCAATGAGGACAGGAATGTTCCAGAGGATTGGAGGGGCTGCAGATATGGTTCCCTTATTCAAGAAAGGGAGTAGAGATAGCCCAGAAAATTATAGGCCAGTGAGTCTTACTTCAATGATTGGTAAGTTGATGGAAAAGATCCGGAGAGGCAGGATTTACAAACATTTGGAGAAGCATAATATGATTAGGAATAGTCAGCATGGCTCTGTCAAAGGCAAGTCATGCCTTAAGAGCCTGATTGAATATCTTGAGGATGTGACTAAACACATTGATGGAGGAAGAGCAGTAGATGTAGTGTATATGGATTTCAGCAAGGCATTTGACAAGGTTCCCCATGCAAGGCTTATTGAGAAAGTAAGGAGGCATGGGATCCAAGGGGACATTGTTTTGTGAATCCAGGATCCGTTTTGTTCATGAAAATGCCTTGTTAATGAGAAAGGTCATGGGAGAATTGCCAGCTGGTTCAAGATGACAGGAAAGCGACAGTAACTCAAATTACCTCACATTACAACAGTGGTGTATAGAAGAGCATCCCTGAACACACAGCACGCCAAACTTTGAAGTGGATGGGCTACAGCAGAAGAAGTCCATGGACATACCACTCAGTGGCCACTTTATTAGGGACAGGAGGTACCTCATAAAGTGCCCACTGAGTGTAGAACAGCACGATACAGGAACAGTCCCTTCTACCCACAATGTCTGTGCCAAACACAATGCTGATTTAAACTCAGTCTTTTCTACTGTCTATATTTCGTATTCCTCCATCCCCTGCATATTCATGTCTATCTAACACTCTTAAACTCCACTATCATTTCTGCCCCTATCTCCACCCTCAACAGACAATCTCTGTGTATAAACTTGCTCCCTGTATCTCCTTTAAGCTTTCCCCCTCTCACCTTGAACACATGAATTCTAGTGCTTGAGGTTTCTACTCTGGATAAAAGATTTTTTTGTCTACTCTATCTATGCCTCATATAACTTTATAAACTTCTATCAGGTCTTCTCTGACCCTCTGAAGCTCCAGTAAAAAGAGCCCAAGTTTTTACAGCATCTCCATATAAATCACTCCCTTTAATACAGACAACATCCTGGTGAGCCTCACGCATAAGATGCTGAAGGAACTCAGCAAGCCAGGCAGCATCTATGGAGGGAATAAACAGTCAATATTTCAGGCTGAAATCCTTTCAGCCCATCACGGGCAAAGCCCCCTCCACCACCGAGCACATCTACGAGGAGCACTGCCGCAGGAAAGCAGCGTCCGTCATCAGAGACCCCCACCACTGCCGTCAGGAAGATAGTACGGAGGCTCAGGACCCAGGCCACTAGGTTCAGGGACAACTATTAACCCCTCAGCCATCAGGTTCTTGAACCAGAGAGATAACTTGGCTCACGCCATTATTATTATTATTTTTCTTTTGTATTTGCGTAGTTTGCTGTCTTCTGCCCGTTGGTTGTCCGTCCACCCTGTTGGGTGTGGTCTTTCATTGATTCTACTAAGTCTCTTGGATTTAATGAGTATGCCCGCAAGAAAACGAGTCTCAGGGTTGTATATGTACTTTAATAATAAACTTAATCGAACCGACGAAATGTTTCGGACCGAAACTTCAGCCGATTACACCCCCCCCGCCCCCCCATGGATGCAGCCAGGCTGGCTGAGCTCCCCCACCATTTTGTGTGAGTTGCTCAAGATTTCCAGCATAATGCTCTAGTGTTTCTGCTGGTGAACCTCTGCACCCTATCAAAGTCTCCGCATTCACTGCAGCGGTGTAGTGCTGGGAGACAGTTAAAGAGCGGGGGCCAGGATGATGTCACCTGACAAATCGAGAGGTCACTTTTATCATATAACGGATCCATGAGATCCATTCACGATCCTTCCAACAGCAACAGTAACTTGTGAGAATAGTGCAGAGGTAATTGTACAATTCTGAAGCTTGTTTGATCCTCTGCCAAGTGACTGAAACTGACTTTAATACACGTAATTTCCAGACGACTGTTAAAGAAGTTGCTGTAGTTGGTCCTGCTCTTTAAACAGACACTTTTCCTTCTGAACAACTTCACTTTGCTGCTTCATATTCCATTGACTGCAAGTCAGATGTTCTGTCCCAGGTACTGTTTGGTGGCTTATGGCATGGTGCCAATAAATACTCTGGGCAAGCAGTTTGAACGTTTTGTATAAAAGGCAGGCAAGCTAGTATAGGTATGTCCCAATGAAGGTTCTCAGCCCAAAACTTTGACTGTTTATTCATGTCGATAGATGCTGCCTGACCTGCTGAGTTCCTCCAGCATCTGATGTGTGTTGCTTTGGGTTTCATAATTTCTTATGTTTATAGTTACACATTTTTAACTGCCCATCCTAATAGATAGATAGATAGGTAGATAGATAGATAGATATACTTTATTAATCCCAAGGGAAATTTGGTTTCGTTACAGCCACACCAACCAAGAATAGAGCGTAATACAAAAACCACAAACAATCAAACAACAAAACGCAAACTATGCCAGATGGAAAATAAGTACAGGACCAGTCTATTTGGCTCAGGGTGTCTGACCCTCCACAGGAGGAGCTGCACGTTCGATAGCCACAGACAGGAACGACCTCCCGTGCTGCCAAGTGTTGTATCACGGTGGAATGCGGCCAAAGTCCAACAGTAAAAAGTTCAATATCCATTCTACAAACACGTTCCTCGAACGTAATATGACCCGGATTGCACCATCCGTTGTTAACCAGAACAGTAAGCACCCAACTCCTTTACGCTTACCGCTCTCAGTGCACTTCCGGTCAGCCGGAACGGTATTACCCACCGAACTCCTCTTCTCCATAAGTCTCTGTTGTCTTGACCCGGTCCTCTTTCCTCGACTTTGTGATCCCCCTCTGCATCCTCTGTGTGTTTTCCTCCGGATTTCAGCAGGGGTGTCCGCCGCTTTGTTCGTTAAACCGGCCGACATTAGCGCAAACAGCTGATCCCTGGAATACACAATGCGACCTTGCTTCTGTCCCGAAAGTCGGGATGTAACTATTTCCAGCGCTAAAAAGAACCCAAATAAAACTCTCTCTACCAGCAGATTAGAGAGGGTGCAGCTTCGACGTGTTATCGTGAGAAAAAAAAATACAAAAAATAATGTAAGTTAACAAGTAAGAAGAAGAAAGTAAGAATAGATCGGAACGGCTGTACCAGGCTGCATGCATGACCGGCGCATGCGCACTTTAGGGATGTATATATATATATATATATATATATATATATAAGATAATATAAGGGATCTAATTTCAAATTATCTGAAGAATTTTTCAAGATTAACAGCTCATGGATAATCATGGATAATTGGCAAATTGCAACAAACAGGCTAAATACGAGGTAGCACAAATTAAAGACAAGGCATTTAGAAAGGGCTGTTATTCAGAACATTTCCATATGTAGGCTAAGTGAGCATCAGCTGTAACATTCCTGCCACCGAATCAGGGTGGGCTCAGGTCCTATTCTCGGTATCTGATCCCAGGCCTGAAGATCATGCGCTCTTGCAGCACCAAAGGAGTGTCCAAAGCCTGGCACGTTCAGATGAGATGCTAAGCCAAGGGCGACATCTGCTTCCCCTGGTGGGTACAAGGTGGCATGAAGTTGTTGATATGCCAGATGTCAGCACAAGAGATTCTGCGGATGCTGGAAAGACAGAGCAACACACAAAGTGCTGGAGGAACTTAGCAGGTCGGGCTGCAACTATGGAGAGGAATAAAGAGTCAACATTGTTGCCAAGATGTGCCAGGCAACAATGACCCCTGCCCCTCCCCCCTTTAACCTGTAAGCTAAACTACTTACAAAGTGCCACCAACGCTGCTGCCGTCAATTCTTCCAAATTCACTTGAAGAACAGGTCAACCAATGTGGGTATCGACTCCCGGGCAAGTGTGCACCAGTAATGAGGAGCTCTATCTATCTGCCCTGGACAGGCCATGCTCAATATTAAATTCTCAAGGCAGACACTGTTTTGAGCTCTGCAATCCGGAGGGATTACCAGGCAGACAAAGGAGAAGGTTCAAGGACATGCTCAAAGCCTCTTTGAAGAAATCTAGTATACCCCTGAGTCATTTATTCTCATGTTCTTTGTACTTTTCTTATGACACTGGAGGCCATATGTGCCACTGAGACAATGCTAAATCTCAGATCCATTCCCACTGTCAATATCCCGAAGAATACCATTGAGCAGAAGCTGAACTAGAGTTTCTATGTACCCGTTGTAGTGGCATTACCAGGTCAGAGGTGAGGAATCCTATAGTGAGCAGTTCACCTTCTACCGGTCTACCGATGACACCACAGCCATAGCACTACACACCGTCCTCACTCACCCGGAGAAGAGGGGTGTATACGTTAGAATGCTGTTCCTGGACTACAATTCAGCATTCAACACTATAATTCCCTCCAGACTTGACAGGAAGCTCAGAGACATCAACCTGCACCCCATCTTGTGCAGCTGGATGCTAGACTTCCTATCGGATCACTGACAGGTGGTAAAAATGGGCTCCTTCACCTCTGCCCCTCTGACTCTCAACACAGGTGCCCCCCCGGGGTGGTGTTCTGCATCCCCTTCTCTACTCCCTTTACACCCACGACTGTACTGTCACACACAGCTCCAATCTGCTGATCAAATTCACAGATGACATGACTTTGATCGGCCTTATTTCCAGTGGTGGTGAGATAGTCTACAGAGGAGAGGTTGACACCCTGACACAGTGGTACCAAGATAACAACCTCTCCTGAATGTCTAAAAAACAAAAGACCTGATGTGGATTACAGAAGGAATAGAGACAAGCTCGCCCTGATCAACTTCAATGGGTATGCAGTTGAGAGGGTGAGCGGTTTCAAGTTCCTCATAATACACATCACCGATGATCTCGCCTGGACTGTACACACTGGCTGTGTGATAAAAGAAGCACAACAGTGTCTCTTACACCACAGGCGACTAAAGAAGTTTGGCATTCGCACCCAGATCCTCAAGACCTTATACAGGGGTACCACTGAGAGCATCCTGACTGGCTGTATCACTGCTTGGTACATGATCTGCACCAACCTTGATCGCGGGGCACGGCAGAGAGTGGTACGGACAGCCCAGCACATCTATCTGTGGCCGTGAACTTCCCTCCATTGAGGACATTTACAGCAGCAGGTGCAGAAAGAAGGCCTGGAAGATCATCAGGGACACCAGTCACCCCAACCATAAACTGTTTCAGCTGCTTCCGTCTGATAAACGGTACCACGGCATTAAAGCCAGGACCAACAAGCTATGGGATAGCTTCTTTCTACAAACCATTAGACTTTCAAATTCACATGTCTATACATTGCAATGGAGCCATAATGCAAAGATTTTTACTCCTTTCTGTTGTGGGATGGATGTAAGATACAAATAAATTCTAAATTCTCTCAGAGACTCAGGTTCAAGCAGTGTCTGGGTGGAGCTTGCATGTTACCCCACCGACTGTGTGGGTTTCCTCTTGGTGCTCTGGTTTCATCCCATATCTTCAAGACATTCAGGTTGATGGGCTAATAAGTCCCTGTAAGTTGCTTCTTGAGTACTGGTAAGTGGTAGAGAGTGGGAGGAGTTGCTGGGAAAGTAGGAAGAAGAAACACTAGCATTAATGTCGGATCAGTGTAAATGGATGGTCGATGGTTGGCACGAAGTTGAAGACTTTCTTTCTGTGTTGTATCTCTCAGTGACTAAGCAGCAATGATGTAACTTTACAGGAAAAAGACTGAATTCTTCTAATTAGGCCCAGTTCATTCATGAGTAGTGGAAGCACAAGAGTCTGCACATGCTCCATTCAGGTGTAACATCGGGAAGCAGGTGGACATTCGGAATTTGTTTCCACAAAGGAGAATCGGATAAGGGGGAGAGTGGTATGGGCCCAGCACAGGAAGTTGGGAATAGCTGGGTTGACACTGTTGTCAGCATAGACTCGTAGGCCTGAAGTACTTGTATCTGTGCTGTATTACTCTGTGACTCTATCATGAAGATGCTGCTGAAACAATTAAAAGTTTCTGCACAGAGGTTGAAAGATTTTTGTTTGGAAAACTACAATGCAGAGGGCAGAAAACAAGGATGAGTAGGCTGAGGTAAGAGAGATTGAAAAAATCCTTCTGTTCTTATAAAACCCATGTATGTAAGAAATACAATGATACTTTCTGCTTTTTTTTCAGAATAATGAGATGGGATCATGCTCATCTGCTTTAGAGAATAAATCACGTCTTGGTTTAACATCTTAGCTGCAAGGTAACTTCACACAGCTCAGCTCTCTTTGCTCTTCCTGCAGTAACAGATTGGATTTTATTTGCTGGTCTCTGGAGTGGGTCCTGATGCCAGGTCAGATGATTGGAAATGAGAGAAACATCCAAAAAATCCAGCTGGAAGCTGGAACGTGCCCGAATGTCTGAATGAGTTCGGCCTGACCCTGTCTAATAGTGTAGGGAGGGCCAGCTCCTGATTGGGGAATGCCATATCTCTGCAGTCTGTTACTGCAGGAGGGGCAAAGACAGCTAAGATGTTAAACCAAGGCTCGATTTACTCTCCCAGGTAGATGCAAACAATCCCATCTCATACTTTGAACAAAAAAACAGAAACATTATTATATCTCTTTAACTATATCAGTAAGCTTTATTTAAAAACTAGGGTTTTTTTTCAAATCTGTTTTACTTTGACCTACTTGTCCTTGTTCTGTGCCTTTGGCATTGTAACTTTCCAAACAAAAATCTATCAGCCTCTGTAGAGAAACATTTAATTGACTCAATAGTGTCTGTGTCATAAAATCGTAGAGCAATATAGCACAGACACTTCAGCCTGTATCTTTGAGTTTCCATGGAAGACAGTTCTGATTGATTCTGAAATTTATACAGAATATTGGGAAATATCAAAACTGATACAGAAAACTCATTAGCATCTTAAAATCAAGCAAACTCCAAGTCGGCTATTAAAGTATAGCTACTTTTCTCTTATTCTTGGGAGTATTGCAGAATTTGATGCCTCTGGCATACTTAGGATTCAATTCACCAGACTATTGAATGTTATTTTATGAATATGCTAACTTACTTTTAATGATTTTTCATGTCTGGTGGTGCCTGAAGCTGTGACACAGTAACATTTCAGTGAACCCAGATGGTTCAGAGGAAATACAGGGAAGTGGGCCTGAGTGAGTGGATGGGGTATGTGGGTTTAGTGGATTGATGGTGAGTATGGGAATTGGAGGCTTAGTGTATCAATGGAGAGTGTGGGAATTGGGGATTTAGTGGATTGATAGGGAGTATGGGAATTGGATAGATGGGAAATGTGGGAATGGGGGTTTACTGGATGGAGCCTACCTAGAGCTAAGCACCAGATGGCATTGCTCTTGAGATCTCAGGAACTCACAAGCCTGTCCACCATGACAAGGCAACAAACCTCAGAGAAGGGCATTGTGTTACTTGGTGCTTAATTGGTAGAAGGCATTGGTAGGACGATACCCGGATTATAGCGTGTGGTTCCAGATGGCATAATACAGGAAGGATGCAGTGAGGTTAGAGAAGGACCAGAAAAGGTTCACAAAGGCATTATCAGGATTGGAGTGCTCGAAGTATAAGGAGAGACTGGACAGGCTTGGATTGTTTATCCAGGGGAAAAATGAAAGGGGTAAGTTTTTCAGAAAGAAGACAGTGGGTACATGGGCGAATCTACTGGAGGAAGTGGTCAAGGCAGGTACAATTACAACTTTGAAAAGACATTCGGACAGGTACACGGATAACAAGGATTTTGAGAAGTATGAGCCAAACACAGGCAAATGGGGTCAGCTCAGGAAGGCACCATGATTGCAAGGATGTGCTGAGCTGAAGGGTCTGATTCAATTCTGTCTGACACGCCAAAATTCTACGGTGCATGGTGGGGGGGAGTGCTGAGGGAGGGGTGTGGGACAGGTGGCAGAGAAGGAGTGCCAGGGGTAGGGGTGGGCTTAGCACGGGTGCAGACACACCCAGCCCTGAGACACCAGGCAAAGGTCATTTGATTGAAAACAATTGGTTTATTGATCATTAGAGAATGTCTCTCTGACGCTTCCCACTCCATCCCCTCACTTCCTCTTTTCCCCAACCATGATTCCCCTCTCCTTGCCCCCTTCCCACTCTCGGCCCACAACCGAGACCCATATCAGAATCAGGTTTTTCATCACTCACATATGTCATGAAAATTGTTTTTGTTTTTTGCTGCAGCAGGACAGGGCAATGCATAAAATTACTACAGTACTGTGTAAAAGTCTTATCTATACAGATATGTGCCCAAGGCTTTTGCACAGCACTGAATGTCCAATAGCACCAGTGATGTCTCTCAGAAAGTGCCATCCTCTTGGCCAAGGTTTCACTTCCTAGCTCCGGGAGTTAGTTTACTACATCTTTGTATAATTATATTTCAATGCTATTGTTATTTTATTGGTCCTCTATAACGCTAACTCTCAGCTGATTGTTCACCAGACACCTCATTAAACAAGGGATTAAATCCTATTGATATTAAGCGTCGATGAGGACCTTGACACCATTATGATGGTGTCGAGACTAGCGCGTGATTTGGATTTAAGTGAGGGAGAGTTGCGCAGCGTCAGCCTCACTCTCTCTTCCCAATTCCCATCTGGATCCAGAGGCAAGACAGAGTCTAGATGGCTGGAGATGGGACTAGGCGCAGTGGATGACCAGGACGTCTTCTGTGTCTTGTCGTGCTCTACACGTTCCAAGACGCTTGCAGAGACCGCCTTCTTGACCATTGGACCTTCCATTGGTCTGGTCCGCTCAATCTGCCGGAGTCTGTCTTCACATGCTGGGATAGACAACTCCCTATCTCACCGAGGGTTTGAGACCCATCAGCTACCCTCACCTGGTTTAGCCGGCTTGTCGAAGCCGTTGCCCAGGGTGTGGCCGCTGTCGCATGCAAACAGCTACGGGGAGCCACAGGTGAGAGCTGAGTGCCAGGTGGGGGCCAAAGGTGGACTAACCGCCTTGAAAAGGACGTGACATGTTCCCACACCAGAGCTGCTGCCCCTCCCTGGCACCCCATACACTCCTAATTGATATTATAGCTGCTGAATTCATCACCACCACCATGTTTTGTCTATAGTGCCATCCTACAGTCACAACAAATCTACTTTTTAACAGCTCCCCAACATTTCTCAGCTGGACTTACCATGAAGAAGGGTCACTGCATTGTTAGAAGTAAGAAAAGTCCTGATTTCAATATTCACATATATGAAGGTGCATTTGCTATTTGGCATTGTGGCATAACGGTTAGTGTAACGCTTTACAGCACCAGTGACCCGGGTTCAATTCCTGCGACTGTCTGTCTGTTTGTACATTCTCCCTGCTTCCTGTGTGCTCCACTTTCCTCCCACATTCCAAAGACCCACAGGTCAGCAGGTAAATTGGCACAAGGGTGTAATTGGGTAGAATGGGTTCATTGGGCCAGAAAGGATACCAGGTTGTATCACAAAATCAATGAAAAAATAATTTATTCCTTAAACAGTCCCTTGATGGGAATAATTGCTTGTAGTGACTAACTTGTAACATAATCATCTGCTTTATTATTCTTTGACAATATATGCTTAACAAAACTGGAAATATAAGCAGTTATTATAATACTCTGTTTTTTTCTCCCCAGATACATCAGTTGAGATTTCTCCCTTTGTTTCTCTCGTCCCTACCCTCATACAGTCAGGGAGCACAGAAGCAGATTCTGCATCCATTACTTGTTCAGATGCCTCTGAAGTGTTGTTACTGTTCCTGTCTCCAGCACCTTCTCTACAAACTCGTTCCAGATAGCCAGGTATTCTCCATACCCTTCTGATCTTCTTTAAACCTTCTCCCCCTCACCTTAAGACTGTGTTTCCAAGTTTTAGACACTCCTACCAGTGGAAACAAAGACTGGCTTTCTACCCCATCTACACCTCTATCATGTCATCTCCCAGCATTCTTTGCTTCAAAGAAAACAGACCCAGCCTATCCATTCTCTCCAGACAACTGAAGCCCTCCAATTCGGTAACATCCTTGTAAATAGTTTCTGCATCTTCTCTAGTTTGCATATCCTTCCTAATTGTAATGACTGGAATAGCACAATATACTCCAAGTGTGCCCTGACCAATGTTTAGTACAATTGTAATGTGTCATTCCAAATCTTATATTAAATGCTGTGGCCAGTGAATCCAAGCACAACATATGATTACCAACACCTTCCCATTTTCAGGGAACTATGTACTCGTACCCCAAGGTCGTTCTGCTCATCTACCCTCTTCAGCACACTATTGTTCACTGTGCATGTCCTGGCCTGGACTTAGTTCCAAAGACGCATGTTGTTGTGCTTTCTGAAGAATGCCTGAAATCACTCAACATGCCTGTGTTATTATGTGTGCATCATAGAGAACTTCAGTTCCCAGTGGGCAATACGAGAGGTTTACCCAGAACTGGAAGCTACGATGGCGACTGAGGTTGCACACACACACAGGGTTGAACAGCAGTTCAGTAGTAACAGTTTCTAATGTAAACCCACACCAAGTTTGTCTTTATTACAAACAAGCATAAAAATGCCCGGGAAAGGCTAAATTTCTCCCTCTTGCTGCCTTTCAGAAGCTTCTTTTGTTTGACTTGTTTAAATTTCACGTTTAGTTAGCTGAGAAAATGAATCTTCAGTTCTTTTCATTGCTGCTCCTATATGTTAAAATCGCCTCTGCAGCTTGCATTCACTTGGGAGCATTGACGAAAGTACAGGGGATAGTACTACTGACGATTGAATGTTCGCTTAGAGTGAGTACTGTAACTGATTAATTTGGCAGTAAGTCTGATGACTTGATGACTAATGTAGTTAAGTGTAAACATGTAGGAATTTTCAAAAGGATCCGCTGATGGAAAAAAGTATTACATTTTAGAGATGTTTTGGAATTCCATTGTAAGTTCTCCCCTCTTGAAATCAAAACAGTTTGCATGGTTGCACTTAACAGAGTGGTGATAATGTATGTTCTGCTGAGAGCATTAGAAACTGCAGAGTTGTGGACACAGCTCAGCACAACATGGAAACCAGCCTTCCCTCTGTGGACTCTTATTTACACTTCCTGCTGCCTTGTAAAAGCAATCAGGGATCTCTCCCATCTGTGGTCGGTTTCTCTTCTGTCCCCTCCAATTAGGCAGAGGACAGAGAAGATTGAGAGTATTAACTATTGTGCTCAAGAACAGATTCTATAATGAATTTGCAAATGCAATACAATATTGGAAAGTGTATAGTCATGCACTTTGGTGGAAGAAATAAATGGGCAGACTATTATTTAGATGGGGAGAGAATTCAAAATGCAGAAATGGAGAGGGACTTGGGAGTCCTTGTGGAAGATACCCTAAAGGTTAACCTCCAGGTTGAGTTGGAGTTGAAAGCGGCAAATGCAATTTTGGGATTAATTTCTAGATGCATAGAATATAAGAGCAGGGATGTGATGTTGAGGCACTATAAGGCACTTGCGAGAGCGCACTTGGAGTATTGTGTGCAGTTATGGGCTCCTTATTTTAGAAAGGATATACTGACATTGGAGAGGGTTCAGAGAAGATTCATGAGAATGATTCCAGGAATGAAAGGGTTACAATATGAGGAAAGTCTGGCAGCTCTTGGGCTGTATTCTCTGGAGTTCAGGAGAATGAGGGGGGAATCTCATAGAATCATTCAGAATGTTCAAAGCCTGAACAGATTAGATATGGCAAAGTTATTTCTCATGGTAGGGGATTCTAAGACAAGAGGGCACAACTTCAGGATTGAAGGACGTCCTTTTAGAACTGAGATGCTGAGAAATTACTTTAGTCAGAGGGTGGCAAATCTGTGGAATTTGTTGCCAGGAGCTGCTGTGGAGCCCAAGTCATTGGGTGTATTTAAGGCAGAGATAGATAGGTTCTTGATTAGCCAGGGCATCAAAGGGTATGGGGAGAAGGCAGGGGAATGGGGATGACTGGAAGAATTGGATCAGCCCATGATTGAACGGCGAAGCAGACTCGATGGGCCGAATAGCCTACTTCTGCTCCTATATCTTATGGTCTTATGGTCTTATCTCGCTGTCAACAGACTCTTGAACTTCTAATATACTTTACAATTTCCTTTCACTTTTTTGTCTACCTGCTCTGCACTGTTTATGCAAATTTAAACTTTATTCTGTTTTCCTTTCTATTTCATTGATATACAGTACTTGCGTATGTCATGGTCTCTCTGGATGGCACAGAAACAAAAGCTTTTCACTGTATCACAGTGCATATACCAGAGGGCATGGATTTAAGGTGGGGGGGAATTTAAAAGGACATGTGAGGGGCAAGTATTTAACACAGAAATGCCAGATGCCTGGATGGTGGGAGAGGCAGATAAATAGGCACAAATAGGCACTTTTAAATAGGCACATGAATGGATGGAAAAAGGAAGGATATGGATCTTGTGTAGGCGAGATATTAGTTTCATTAGTCACGTGATTGCTAATTTAATTGCTTCAGCACAACGTTGTGAACCAAGGGGCCTGTTCCTGTGCCGTACCTATGTTCAATAGGTCAATAATAAACCAATAGCCATCTACTTGTTGTGCCAATGTATCATACAGTCTTTCGTGATTATTCTAAAACCCCTGAAATGTTTACCGCTTTTTCCACTCATGCTGTGGTTTGAATGCCCAACTATTATTTAGAGGGTCTTGGCCCGAAACGTCGACTGTCTACTCTTTTCCACAGATGCTGCCTGACCTGCTGAGTTCCTCCCACATATTGTGTGCATTGCTTATTATTTAGAAGCTTTGAACATTTTTTTGCGAAGATCCGCATTGCTTCAACACATTGCTTCTTATCTCCACTGAAACTGATCTGAATCTAATTCTCTATCACAAACTGTGATCACAAACTCCCCTTATTAACAGTGCTGACCCATCTCCGTTAATTTTTGCTTTTACGGTTACAGACGAAGGGTAAAAGAGCAAGAAAGTTGTGACCTTTCAACCACCTGGCTCCTGAACCAATGTGGATAACTTCACTCACCTTAACTAAACTGAACTGATTCCACAACCCATGGACTCACTTACAAGGGCTCATGGCTCATGTTCTCAGAATTTTAGAATTCTAAAACTATTTACTTTTTATTTGCACAATTTGCTTCTTCTGCGAATTAGTTGTTTGCCAGTCTTCGTTTATGCATAGTTTTTCATAAATTCTATGCTATTTCTTTATTTTCCTGCAAGCACCAGCAAGTAATTGAATCTCAGGGTAGTATATGGTGACATACACGTACTATGAGAATAAATTTGTTTTGACTCTGACTTTGATTTTGAAGTCACGATCAACCTTTGTAAGCACTGGTTCAGCCGCAGCTGGAGTATCGTGTCCCATTCTGTCCACGGCACAAAGGAAAAATATGAAGAGCTTGGAGTTGGGAAAGCAGAGATAAAACTATTCCAGGGATGTGGCTGCTTAGATCTGTGGATGGACTGGAGAAACTGGGTCATTTTTCCATAGATAGAAAAGGTTGTGATGGAATCTGAGGAAAGTATTTGAAAACTTTTTCTACTGACAATCTAGCGATACAGGAGCTTTAGGGCCCACTCCACCAGGTTCAGGAGCAGTTATTACCCTTCAACTATCAGGCTCCTCAACCAACATGGACAACTTCACTCACCTCAACACTGAACTCATTCCACAATCTATGGACTCACTATTAAGGACTCTACTACTCATGTTCTCTGTACTTTTTAAAAAATTATTTGCACAATTTGTCTTCTTTTGCACATTGGTTGTTTGTCAGTTTTTGTTACATAGAAAACCTACAGCACAATACAGGCCCTTCGGCCCACAGAGTTGTGCCGAACATGTCCCGACCTTAGAAATTACTAGGCTTACCGGTAGCCCTCTATTTTACTAAGCTCCATGTACCTATCCAAAAGTCTCTTAAAAGACCCTATCGTATCCGCCTCCACCACCGTTGCCGGCTGCCCATTCCACGCACTCACCACTCTCTGAGTAAAAAACTTACCCCTGACATCTCCTCTGTACCTACTCCCCAGCACCTTAAACCTGTGTCCTCTTGTGGCAACCATTTCAGCCCTGGGATAAAGCCTCTGACTATCCACACGATCAATGCCTTTCATCATTTTATACACCTCTATCAGGTCACCTCTCATCCTCAGTCGCTCCAAGGAGAAAAGGCCGAGTTCACTCAACCTATTCTCATAAGGCATGCTCCCCAATCCAGGCAACATCCTTGTAAATCTCCCCTGCACCCGTTCTATGGTTTCCACATCCTTCCTGCAGTGCGGCGACCAGAACTGAGCACAGTACTCCAAATGTGATTTGACCAGGGTCCTATATAGCTGCAACATTACTTCTCGGCTCCTAAATTCAACTCCACGATTGATGAAGGCCAATACACCTTATGCCTTATGTTTATGCATAGTATTTCATAAAGTTTATTGTATTTCTTAATTTTCCTGATGATGCCTGCAAGAAAATGAATCCCAGGGTAGCATATTGTGAAATGTAGGTATAATAAATGTAGGAAATGTAAATAATAAATAATAAATTTAGTTTGAGCTTTGAATTTTGGGGTTGCTGTCCTCTCTTGCTGAGTGGCCAAAATCTAAGGATAAAGAATGAATGGACAAAAAGGTAAACTAGTAAATTGGTTTATTATTTTCACATGTACTGAGGTGCAGTGAAAAATGTTGTTTGCATGCTGCCCATACAGATTATTACTTTGAGGTAATGGAGAATAATATGCTGCAATTACAGAGGAAATGCAGTACAGAAATACTACAAGGTGCCACACCATAACGAAGTAGATTGTGAAGTCAAGTCCACTCCTATCATACTAAGAGACTGTTCAATAGCTCAACAGAAGAATAGAAGCTGTCCTTGAATCTGTTGAACGCGCTTTCAGACTATTGTAAATTCTGCCCAACAGGAGGGGGAGAAGAGAGAATGTCTGAGGTGGGTGAGGACGTTGGCTGCTTTAGTGAGGCAGCGAGAAGTGTAGACAGAGTCCATGGAGAGGAGATTGGTTTCTATGATATGCTGAGCTGTGTCCACAACTCTGCAGTTTCCTGCGGTCTCAGGCAGTGAAGTTGCCATACCAAACCATGACACATCCGGGTAGGATGCTTTCTATGGTGCTTCTACAAACACCAGTGACAAGTGCAGGGGGCATGCCAAATTTCTTTAGCTTCCTGAGGAAGAGGAGGAGCTGGAGGGCTTTCTTGAATACAGCGTGTGTGCAGCTGGGCCAGAGTAACTCACTGGTGACGGTTGCTCTTAGGAGCGACCAGATCCCTTGTTTTGCTGACATTGAGGAAAAAGTTGTTGTCATGACACTCTGTCTCCTACCTGTCCTCCAACTCACCATCATGTGAGATACGGACATTATTGTAGTGTCATCTGCAAACTTGTAGATGGAGTTAGAGCAGAACCTTGGGAATCTTGGGAAAGATGAGAATGAGGGAGACCCTACTCTTACATAGAACAAGTATGGGCTCAACAGGTCAAATGGTTCCATGCCGTAAGAATTCTGTGATTCTAATATGTAAATAAATATACTAAGTGACCACTTTATGAGGTACAACATGTACCTCATAAATTGGCCATTAACTGTAGTATTGTCATTGTCTTTTGCTGCTCTAGCACGTCCACTTCAAGGCTTGATGTGTTGCACATTCAGAGATGCTCTTCTGCACATCATTGTGCTAGGGCATGATTACTTGAGTTACAGTTGCCTTCCTGTCAGCTTGAACCAGTCTGCCCATTCTCCTCTGATCTCTCTCATTAACAAGGTGTTTTCACCCACAGAACTGCCACTCAATGGATTTTTTTTGTTTTGCACACCATTCTCTGTAAACTCTAGAGACTGTTGTGTGTGAAAATCCCAGGATATCAGCAGTTTCTGAGACACATAATCCACCCTGTCTGCCACCAACAATCATTCCACAGTCAAAGTAATTTAGATCATAATTCTTCCCCCATTCTGATGTCTGGTCTGAACAACTGACCCTCTTGACCACATCTACACGCTTTCATGCATTGATTTGCTGCCACATGATTTAAATCATTGGATATTTTCATTAATGAGCAGGTGTACAGGAGAACCTAATCAGGTGACCACTGAGTATATTTTTATATCTTTAACTCAATGAAATCTGTTTTTCAAAGTTAGTTTTGAAGTTAACATTAGAATCAGGTTTAATATCATCGGCATATGTCAGGAAATTTGTTGTCATTGCAATAGCAGTACATAATAATAGAAAAAAACATGAGTTACATTAAGTATATATATTAAATAGTTATGTTAAATAAGTAGTGTAAAAATAAAAATAAAAAAAATGCCAGGTAGTATTCATGGGTTCAATGTCCATTCAGAAATTGGATGGCAGAGGGGAAGAAGCTGTTCCTGAATCACTGAGTGTGTGCCTTCAGGTTTCTGTACCTCTTTCCTGAGGGTTGCAATGAGAACAAGGCCTGTCCTGGGTAAGGAGGGTCCTTAATGATGGATGTCTCATTTTTGAAGCATCGCTCCTTGAAGATGTCCTCTATACCATGGAGGCTAGCAGCCTTGATGGAACTGACTTAAGTTTACAACTCTCCGCAACTTCTTTCGATCCTGTGCAGTAGCCACCCATCTCCCCCACCCATACCAGAAGATGACGTAGCCAGGTAGAATTCTCTCCTTGGTACATATGTAGAAATTTGTGAGTGTCTTTGGTGACATACCAAATCTCCTCAAACTCCTAATGTTCTCAAATCTTCTTTCTAGCTGCATCGATATGTTGGGCCCAGGATAAACATTCAGAGATGTGACACTCAGGAACTTGAAATTGCTCACTCTTTCCACTTCTAATCCTTATATGAGGATCGTTGTGTGCTCCCTTATCTGAAATCCACAATCAGTTCCTTCAGCTGAAACAAATGAAAAGGCACAATAGGAAGCTTTGAATAAAATGTCCCTAATAAAATGCTCCTTACCACATTCAATTGAAGACGACGAAGTGTGGAGCAGCTTAGACCTAATATTTCACATCAGCAGTAGTCTGAGAACATCCTCTGATAACAGAGAGAAACAAGACTTAGCTTTAACTTTTATGCAACCACTTTTAACAGACAAAGACTTGTTTCTCTTGTCACTTCAGCAGCAAGTGAAATAGAGAAAAAAAAATGCGCCAATTACTTTGGAGACAGGTGTCATAAAAGTAGACAGCACAGGCAAGAGATAGATGTGGTAATGGGAAAAAGCATGTCATCAGGTAGGCAGCTAAAGCATCAGCAAATTATACTGTATGATGGACAAAGGAGAGGAGAACAGTGGGAACACTCTGAAGTTAAACAGGGGTGTAATTATGCTCCATGACAAATGTCTGTTTCTCTTTAGATGGAAAAGTCAATGCTTCACTCACAAGATTCTGATTGAACTTCATCTGCTTCTTTGTAGCTCGCTTCTTCTCTACTTCATTGCACTCTCCTCCCCCCCACTTCCATCTCTTTCTACTGTGGCTTCATATCCCCTCCAACAACTCAGACACAAATTGCATCTGTAAAGCTGCAGGAGCAAAATTCAAATCCTGCCTGGATGTGTTGACATTCAGAATTAGCTTGGGTCTGATGGGCTAAACTCCTTTCAGGTAATGACTCCATGACTCAGAATCAGATTTTTGTCTGTGGGGAATTGTGTTGTTTTGCAACAGTGGTAGAGTGAGAGGTAGAAGATCTGTACGTTGCAAAGATAAATATGTAGCCGAATGGGTGAATAGTTTTAGGTACCAGGACATCAATAACTCAGAGGATCTATACTCAGCCCAACATATGGATGCTACCAGGATGAGAGTGTACCAGTGACTGTACTTCATTAGGAGTCTGAGATCTCTTATGTCATCAAAGATTCTTGCAAATTTCTACAGGGAGCATTTTGATTTTTATAGTGCCAGCGAACAATGCTACCACAGGCAGCATTCTCCAGATGGTCCTCAAAACTCTTTCTCTTCTTTTACATCTTCTATGTCTTTTAAACGTGGTTCTGGTACTGTTGGAGCCTGTCATCTACAGTTTTCCGGCAGATTGAGAGATCCGGCACTTTGTTGTCTCTGGGGAGGTTCCGGGAGCTGAGTGGCTTTGAGGCTAAGAAGCTTAGAGATGGGTTGCGAGCCCACGATCAACTCTGTTTCTCACTGAAATTGCTGCTTAAAGTGTTAAGGAAGACTGAAACATCGAGGTGAGTGAGTGTCCAGCACCGTCTACTAGCCTCTCACTGTAGGTGCCTGTATGTGATAGTCTCTCTCTCTCTCTCTCTCACTCACTCGCCGCCCCCGAGGGAAGGTCTCTGCATTCAAATGGTCTCGCTCTCGCTGTGCTATTGGAGGATGGTACTGATATTCTGGGTCTACAGCTTGTGGATTGGACTGTAGTTCCTCGTAGCTCCTCTTTCTGTTGCCATTTTAGGTGACTTGGGGTTCCCTGCAGATAATGAGCACTGAGCCGATCTGAATATGGACTCTTTCGATTTCGTGTTTTATTCTCTGTGTTTTCACTGGTTTTCCATGTTGCAATTTGTGCAATTTGTTCTTTTTTAAGCGTTTGATGAGTTGATGTTCTTTTTACCATTTGCACCGGGTGGGGTGGGGTTGATGTTTTTCTTTGAACAGGTTCCATGGTTTTCTTTGTTTTTCAGCTGTCTGTGCAGAAGATCAATCTCAGGGTGTCAGGGCGCTGGATCAGGGGCCCAATCGCAGATCAAGTACTGAGCACACTGTGATATTTATTGAGTAACAAACCAGGCCGAGGTCAGAACATCCAGAGAAACCCAAAAATCAGAATCAAGAAAACTCACTGGCAATCTGGCAACAAACAGGTGAAAACACAGGACTAAAATACACCGAGCAATAAACAGAGAGGCAGGTGATAGGTGGAGCACAGTGAGACACAGGTAGCAGCAATACAGGTAATAATGGGAGGCAGGTGAGGGACGGAGTAATCAGTGATACAGGGGCCAGAGCAGAGCATGGGCGGGGACAGGAGCACATGGGGCATGAAAACAAACAAGGGAACATGGCAATACAAAACCACAGAATAACGGCGAAGGGCAAACACACAAAGAGACAGAGTTCAGCTGGTGGTGCTGTCACAGAGTTGTATACTGTATGCATACCTTGATAATAAATGTACAGACACCAGCTGGACACACAAAATGCTGGAGAAACTCAACAGAACAGGCAGCACCGATGGAAAATAGTGCAGTCAATGTTTTGGGCCGAGACCGTTCTGCAGGGCCGAAACATCGACTGTACTTTTTCTCCCCCATAGTTCTGCCTGCCCTGATGAGTTGCTCCACCATTTTGTGTGTGTGTTGCTTGGATTTCCAGTATCTGCAGATTTTCTCTTGTTTGTGATTAGACAACTACTAGTATGCAGATGCTAATGCACATGATAGGAACATAGAAACATAGAAAATAGGTGCAGGAGTAGGCCATTCGGCCCTTCGAGCCTGCACTGCCATTCAGTATGATCATGGCTGATCATCCAACTCAGAACCATGTACCTGCCTTCTCTCCATACCCCCTGATCCCTTTAGCCACAAGGGCCATATCTAACTCCCTCTTAAATATAGCCAATGAACTAGCCTCAACTGTTTCCTGTGGCAGAGAATTCCACAGATTCACCACTCTCTGTGTGAAGAAGTTTTTCCTCATCTCAGTCCTAAAAGGCTTCCCCTTTATTCTTAAACTGTGTCCCCTCATTCTGGACTTCCCCAACATCGGGAACAATCATCTAGCCTGTCCAATCCCTTTAGAATTTTATACGTTTCAATCAGATCCCCCCTCAATCTTCTAAATTCCAGCGAGTATAAGCCTAGTCGATCCAGTCTTTCATCATATGAAAGTCCTGCCATCCCAGGAATCAATCTGGTGAACCTTCTTTGTACTCCCTCTATGGCAAGAATGTCTTTCCTCAGATTAGGGGACCAAAACCAAAAATGATCGGAATAGACCATGGAGATCATTGTGACTGGGGCACCTCCAGCTGGTCCGGAGATGCCGATGCACAGGATCGTAGTAGGCCGTGCAGATCACTCTAACTGGCTGGTCCAGCTGGTCCGGAGATGTCGAAGTACAGGATTGTATACTCAACCAGCAGCATCGCGGGCAGAAGCCTCCCGACCATGGAAAACATCTTCAGATGGTGATGCCTCAAGAAGCGACGTCCATCATGAAGGATCTTCACCTTCTGGGATGAGCCCTCCTCTCATTATAACCACCGGGGAGGAGGTACAGGAACCTGAAGACACACACTCAATGTCTACGGAACAGCTTTTTCCTCTCTGCCATCTGAATTCTGAACTCATGAACACTCTCTCGCTATTCCACTTTTGACCCCTTACTTACATTTTATTGTCGTAACCTATAGCGATTTGTTATGCCTGCAACGGCTACAAAACAACACATTTCATGCCCAACATCAGGAAGATAATCTTGATTCTGATTCTGAAAAAGGAGTAGTGAGGTAGTGTTCATGGATTCATGGACCATTCAGAAATCCGGTGACAGAGGAGAAGAAACTGTTGCTAAATGGTTGAGTGCATGTCTTTGGACTCTTGTGGTTATTGAAGGAAGAGCTGTGATGAGGTAGGGACAGGCTGTTTGTTCTGTCAAGTGCAATGTTAAGACCAAGATTCACATCAGTGAGGTGTGAGCCAAAGCTTAAACACTGGGATCAAAAGTGTGAAGACATTTTGACAACAACACCCTCTCATGTACACAGTTGAAAACTGAGGGATATGGTACAGTCAAAGTCAAAGTGAAAGTCAAAATCGAGTTTATTCTCCCATGCACAAGAACGTGTTTGTATACGTGCAATGAAAAGCTTACATGTAGCAGCATCACAGGCACATAGCTTCATATGAGCAACATTCACATTAAAAAAACTTATATTGAACATAAATTGTACACATTTTTTACCAGTTCCTTTGGCAGCTTGTACTCTCACTCTGCTCTTCCCTGATCAAATTGCTCTATTATTCAGTTTGACGAAATAAAGGACAGCATTAAATCTCCGGACGCTGGAAATCCAGAGAAGCACACACACGAAATGCTGAAAGATCTCTACAGGTCGGGTGGCATCCATGAAAATGGACAAACAGTCGACATTTCAGACTGGAAAGGAAGGAGGGAGACGTCAGAATAAAAGGGTGGGGTGAGGGGAGGGAGGATGGCCAGAAGGTGATAGGTGAAGCCGGGTAGCGGTACCTGCATTTTCTATGTCGCACCAAGCATTCTATTTGCCTCAGTGTTTCACTAGAATAGGTCTTCTTGTTTGACACTGCATTCCATCAGTGCTGTCTGCTTCAACTCACTGGAGTAAGTAGCTTGACTCATAATTCAACACTTCACTGCAATAGCTATTCATACATCAACGCACTGGTTAGTGACCAATGCCTTTTCTCCAAGGTCCGAGTGCTTGCAGAATTATGAAAGTTTCTCACTGTCTGAAAGATTTTCTAGACTATGGAGTCCTCTTTTCAGTTGTCATCTTCAATCATCACTGAAATTGCTTTTGTTTCTTGTTGGAGCCTTGCATCTGCCAGCTGTCAAAATGTGATTTTTCTTTTGGTGACAGAAACATGAGGACAGCAATTTTCTATGGTGTATCTCAGATGCCCAGAGGGTTTATTGAAGCAGTGTTTGTCCTACTTCAAGGAGAGAAGATTGAGGAGAGATTCAAAGGAGATGCTCAAAATCGTAATGAAGAGGATATTCCCAGTGGCAAAATATTCACCAACAACTTTCCAAAATCATTATTGTCTAGGTTGGTGTGTTAGCATTTTGGTTAGTGTAGCTCCAGTAACCTAGTTTGATAAGGTCTCACATAGGAGGTTAGTGGGCAAAATTAGAGCAAATGGTATTGGGGGTAGGGTACTGACATGGATAGAAAATTGGTTAGCAGACAGGAAATAAAGAGTAGGGATTAATGGGTCCTTTTCAGAATGACAGGCAGTGACTAGTTGGGTACCGCAAGGCTCGGTGCTGGGACCGCAGCTATTTACAATATACATTAATGATTTAGATGAAGGGATTAAAAGTAACATCAGCAAATTTGCAGATGGAGCAAAGCTGGGTGGCAGTGTGAAATGTGAGGAGGATGTCATGAGAATGCAGGGTGACTTGGACAGGTTGGGTGAGTGGGCAGATGCATGGCAGATGCAGTTTAATATGGGTAAATGTGAGGTTATCCACTTTGGTGGCAAGAACAGGAAGGCAAGTTACTAATCTGAATGGTGTCAAGTTAGGAAAAGGGGAAGTACAACAAGAGCTAGGTGTCCTTGTTCATCAGTCACTGAAAGTAAGCATGCAGGTACAGCAGGCAGTGAAGAAGGCTAGTGGCATGTTGGCCTTCATAACAAGGGGAGTTGAGTATAGGAGCAAAGAGGTCCTTCTGCAGTTGTACAGGGCCCTGGTGAGACCACACCTGGAGTATTGTGTGCAGTTTTGGTCTCCAAATTTGAAGAAGGACATTCTAGCTATTGAGGGAGTGCAGCGTAGGTTCACGAGGTTAATTTCTGGGATGGCGGGACTGTCATATGTTGAAAGATTTCAGCGACTGGGCTTGTATACACTGGAATTTAGAAGGATGACAGGGGATCTGATTGAAACATATAAGATTACTAAGGGATTGGACAAGCTAGAGGCAGGAAACATGTTCCCAATGTTGGGGGAGTCCAGAACCAGAGGCCACAGTTTAAGAATAAGGGGTAGACCATTTAGAACGGAGTTGAGGAAAAACTTTTTCACACAAAAGGGTTGTGATTCTGTGGAATGCTCTGCCTCAGAAGACAGTGGAGGCCAGTTCTCTGGATTCTTTTAAGAAAGAGTTAGATAGAGCTCTTAAAGATAGCAGAGGCAAGGGATATGCGGAGAAGGCAGGAAAAGGGTACTGATTGTGGATGATCAGCCATGATCACAGTGAATGGCGGCGCTGGCTCGAAGGGCTGAATGGCCTACTCCTGTACCTATTGTCTATTGTCTATTGACCCAGATTCAATCCCACCACCATCAGGGACTCCCCACCAGCCAGGCCATGTTCTCTTCTCACTGCTGTCATCAGGAAGAAGGTACAGGAGTCTCAGAACTCACAGCAACAGGTTCAGGAACAGTTACCAACTAGTCAACCATCAGACTCTTGAACCAAAGGAGATAACTTCATTCAACTTCACTTGCCCAATCATTGATATGTCCCTGCAACCAATGGACTCACTTTCAAGGGCTCTTCATCTCACGTTCTCAATATTTATTGCTTATTTATTTATTATTATTATTTCTTTCATTTTGTATTTACACAGTTTATTGTCTTTGAACACCTAAGTTGGTGTAGTCTTTCACTAATTCTGTTGTGGTTATTACTCTGTGGATTTATTGAGTACACCTGCAAGAAGATGAATCTCAGGGTTGTATATGATGACATATGAACTTTGATAATAAATTTACTTTGAGCTTTGAATTTTCCACGTGACTGCGTGGGTTTCCTCTGGGTGCTCTGGTTTCCTCCCACATTCCAAGAACGTAAGGTCTAGTAGGTTGACTGGTTACAATTAACCTTCTAACCCTTCTCCTTGGTCCACCACTCACTGGCTGCTGTCTAAACACCCACCCTCATAATTTTATAACAGCGGTCTCCCCTCTCCACTCTCAGTGCTGATGTAGAGTTCCTACCTGAAATGTCAATAATTCCTCTCCCACTTTCCTTAGATGCTGCTCAACCCCTCGAGTTCCTCCAGCAGGTTGCTTGTTGCTGGAGAGTGTTGCCAAACAGAGATTCCACAACCCATGGGCTCACTTTCTAGGACTGGAGGTGGAGAAGATGTTCCCAATAGTGAAAAAAGTTTATGACTAAAGGGCACAGACTCAAAATAGAAGGACATACCTTTAGAACAGTGATGAGGAGGAATTTCTTTAGCCAGAGGGTAGTGAATCTGTGGAATTCATCGCCTCAGAAGGCTGAGGAGGCCAAGTCATCGGTTATATTTAAAGCTGAGTAAGGGTGTAAAATGTTAGAGGGAGAAGACAGGAGAATAAGTTTGAGAGGGAAAATAAATTAGCCATGATCAGATCGCTGAGCAGACTTGATGAGCTAAATGGCCTAATTCTGTTGCTATGTCTCACGATATCATGGACCCTACAACTCATGTTTTTAGTATTATTTATTTATGTATTTTAAATAATAATAATAATTATTATTATTTTTGATATAATAATTATTTAATATAATAATAATTATTATTATTGTTTTCTGTATTTACTCAGTTTGCTTCTTCTGTACATTGGTTGTTTGTCAGTCTTTGTGTGTAGTTTTTCATTGATTCTATTGTATTTGTTTGCTCTATGGTGAATGCCTGCAAGAAAATGAATCTCAGGGTAGAAAATGGTGACATACAAGTACTTTAATAATAAATTTACTTTGAACTTTGGACATCCTTTCTACTTTTTCTTGTTTTTGTCCCATTCCCCATTTTGATGGCCCTCTTACTCCTTCCCTTCTCTTCCCCCACTCTCATGTCGTGACAATCACCTCCCTCTGGCTCCCTAACTCCATTCCTTTCTCTGATGAATCTCAGGGTCGTATATTGTGTCATACATGTACTTTGATAATAAATCTACCTTGAACTTCGGACTTCTTGACTTTGATTTGTAAGAGCAATTTCTAGGTTTGCCAATAGCACGAAACAGGGTGGGATTGAGTTGTGAGAAGAATGCAAAGTGACTTTGACAGGTTGATTAATTTGGCAGATATGTGGCAAATAGACTATTAGCATGAGCAAATGTAACATTACTCACTTTGGTAGAAAGGGCAGGAAGGCAGAGTGATATTTACATGTGACAGACTGCGAGTGCGAATGTCCAGTTGTAACCTACATCGGGCATACAATTCCCTTGCAGAAATGGTCTTCCTTTTATTATTAGAGATACAGCACAGTAAACAGGCCCTTCCAGCCCAACAAACCCAGGCTTCCCAATTACACCCAGGTGACTAACTAGCTACTAAGCTGTATGGCTTTGGAATGCAGGAGGAAACTGGAGCACGCAGAGAAACTCATGTGGTCGTAGAGTCATGGAGCCATAGAACACTATAGCGCAGGAGTAAGATATTTAGTCCATCTAGTCCATGCCAAACTATTAATCTGCCTCGTCCCATCAGCCACCATCCAGATCATAGCCCTCCATATCCAACCCTACCTGCATGTGCTCCCTATCCAGATTTCTCTTAAGTGTTGAAATTGAACCCACATCCACCATTTCCACTGGCAGCTCATTCCAATCTCACACCATCCTCTGAATGAGGGAACTCCCCCTCAGGCTCCCTTTAATAAATTTCATTTTCATTCTCAACCAATAACCTCTAGTTTTAGTCTCACCCAACCTCCTCAGAAAAAAGCCTGCTTGCTGTTATCCTACCTATAATTTTGTATACCCATATAAAATCTCCTCACCAAAATGTCTGCTCCATCCTCTCACCACCCTACCAGGGATAGGGTTCCTCTTGTCCTCACCTACCACCCCAGCCCTACCACCTAGCCTCCACTTCCAAGCGGAACAAGGGCTACACCTGTTCCTACACCTCCTCCCCCACTACCATTCAGGGCCCTAAACAGTCCTTCCAGGTGAGACAACACTTCACCTGTGAGTCTCTTGGGGTCATATTCTGTGTCCGATGCTCCTGGTATGGCCTCCTGTATATATGGCCTCCTCCATAGATTGGGAGACCATTTTGCTAAGCACTTACGCTACGTTCGCCAGAAGAAGTGGGATCTCCCAGTGGTCACCCGTTTTAATTCCATTTCCTATTCTGATTGCGATATGTCAATCCATGACCTCCCCTTTTGTTGTGATGAGGCCACACTCAGGCTGGAGGAACAACATTTTATATTCCGTCTGGGTAGCCTCCAACCTGATGCCATGTACGTTGATTTCTCAAACTTCTGGTAATGCCCCTCCCAACACAACTCCTTCACCGTTCCCCATTGCCCTTTGCCCCCTCTCACCTTATCTCCTTGCTTGCCCATTGCCTCCCTC
Source organism: Mobula birostris (assembly GCF_030028105.1). NCBI lineage: Eukaryota > Metazoa > Chordata > Chondrichthyes > Myliobatiformes > Myliobatidae > Mobula > Mobula birostris. Next base: position 213,009,370 of record NC_092372.1, on the reverse strand, counting down.
TGGTGGTCCTCCCCCCTTTTCTTTCTTCCATGGCCTCTATCCTTCCATATCTCCTATCAGACTCCACTTCTCCAGCCCTGTAGCTCTTTCAGCAATCAACTTCCCAGCTCTTTACTTCATCCCTCCCCCTCTCAGTTTCACCCGCCACATTGTGTTTCTCTCTCTACTCCCCTCCCCCACCTTTTAAATCGACTCATCTTTTTCTCTCCAGTCCTGCCAAGGGGTCTCGGCCCAAAACGCCAACTGTACTTTCTTCCATAGATGCCGCCTGGCCTGCTGAGTTCCTCCAGCATTTTGAGTGTGTTCATATCATTCTCCTCTGTTCTGAAGAATAAAATCCTAGCCTATTCAAACTTTCTCTATAGCTCAGATCCTCAAGTCGCAGCAACAACAGATTACAGGTGAGGAGGTATTTGCTGTCTTGAGGCAAATTAGGGTGGATAATTCCCAGTGTCTGACAAGGTGTTCCACTAGACCTTGTGGGAAGCAAGTGCAGAAATTGCATGGGCTCTAGCAAAGATAACATCCTCAGTAACAGGTGAGATGCCAGAGGATTGGAGGATAGCTGATGTTGTCCCTTCGTTTCAGAAAGGCTCTACAAGTAATTATCGGCTTTCCCTATGAATCAGGTCCTCAAGTCCTGGCAACATCCTTGTAAATTTTCTCTGCACTCTTTCAATCTTATTGATATCTCTCCTGGAGGTAGCCAACCAGAACTGCACACAATACTCCAAATTAGGCCTCACCAACATGTTATACAACTTCAACATAACATCACAACTCTTGTATTTAGTACTATGATTTAAGAGGGTCAATATGACAAAAGCTCTTTTTACAACCCTATTAACCTATGACAAAGAGAAGATATGAATTCCTTACATACAGCAGTAGAATTAAACCCGGATCACTGGTGTTGTAATAGCATGATGCTAACCACTATGCTATCTTTTTTACTTTACACCCTTCCAATATTTTCTTGCTAGAATATTTAATGAGACTCTTTCCGAAAATCTGTTTCATACAGTACTGTGCAAAAGCTTCAGGCACATGTATGTAGCTAGGGTGCCTAAGACTTTTGCACAGCACTGTATCTGTAAATGCGAGTGGAGAGTGAGTTTGTAAATCTGGCGAGAGCAAAGGATGTTGGGTATGGTGAGGGTGGAGCGTCACGGGTGGGGTGTGGGACAGGTGGCAGAGAAGGAGTGTCAGCGACGGAGGGGGTGCAGATACACCCAGCCCTGAGACACCAGACAAGATTAGTTAATTCCAAACAATTGGTTTATTGATCATTACAGAATGTCTCTCTGGTGTTTCCTGCTCCCTTCCCCTTTTCCCAACCATGATTCCCCTTCCCACTCTCAGACCACAATAGAGACCCATATCAGAATCAGGTTTATCATCAGTCACATATGTTGTGAATTTAATTTTTTTTAGCGGCAGCAGTTCAGTGCAATACATAAAATTACTACAGTACTGTGTAAAAGCCTTAGGCAGCCCAGCTGTATATCTGTGCCTAAGACCTTAGCGCAGTACTGTCTTACACTTGTAGCTCTGTTTCTGCACATTTCATCTTTCTTTTCGTCAGTCTTATGCTCGTGAATCTAAATGCTTCTGTCTCTTTTTCAAATTGTCTTCTGCTCTTAAACATTAGTGTTCCGTGTATCTCTCAGTTTCTCTGTCCCCTTAACCTTGTCTATTTTTTTTACAAATTAGCCCATAGTTTAGCACACCCTTCTCGGAATAAGGCAAAAAAGAACAAGTGACATTTGATATGGTAATGAAAGCTATTTAAGACTGACTTGAAAAGGGTTCATTCATCTTGGCTGGCACTTTTAAGGTTGCAATATACTGCATATTATAAATAACAATTAATTATTTATATTGTGTGTGGACGGACATTGCTGCCATTTTATCTTAGCGTTGTCATGTTAAATTTATCTGTCTACAAGCTGTCAGGTAATCAACTCCCCTTCCAGGCATTCTTTGTAAAACCCACACAGTTGCCCACAGTTGGCATTTTGTCAGCTCATCTGCACTATGCGCATGTTTCTTTCACTGTTCTTATCATGCCAACTCTATATGTAGCTGTGTTCTCTTCAAGAGTCACTTTGACCTCTTTGATAGCACTAATGTTGGAATGTGTCTGTCTGAATGTCAGGCGGGGGCGTGAGTGATACTGAAACATCGCAGCTATCCACCTTATTAGTGCAGAATATGAATCTGAAACAACTTTTTCCAAAGGAGCAGCCAGTTTCAATTAAGAGTAATGTCTCACTTAGTGTTTTATCCTGAATCACATCAGAACTCAAGTCAGTGATAGATCCATTTAATCACGGTTCTAGTCATCGTGGAAATGTGCAGAGAGCTCAAACATTTCTGGCAGCGTCTACATTTTGTGTAGAAAGTGTGTCAGGGTCTGGAATCTGTCAGCAAAATCTACAGCTCAATGAAAGCATCCTAATAAAGGATTTTTCAAAACTAACTCGTACTTTTGCGAAAATAATCACAGTCACCATCTGCCAAAAATGGAATTTCACAGTGGCCAACCATTTTAATTCCGATTCCCATTCCTGTTCTGACATGTTGGTCCACGGCCTCCTCTTGAGCCAATCTCAGTGAGAGGAGCAAAACCTCATATTCCGTCTTCAACCTGATGGCATGAACATTGATTTCTCCTTCTGGTAATTTTTTCCCTTCTATTCCCACTCTGACCTCTAAACACTTCTCCTCACCTGCCTATCACCTCCCCTGGTGCCCCTCCTTCCCTTTTCCTTTCCCTTCTGTTTTGCCCCCTCTCCTTTCCTATCAGATTCCTTCTTCCCCCAGCCCTTTACCTTTCCCAATCCCTGCCTTTACCTGCCATCTTCTAGCTAGTCCTCCTTCCCTTCACCTCATAGTGTCTTTCCCCTTTCTTTCCAGTCCTAATGAAGGGTCTCGGCCCAAAACGTCGACTGTTTATTCATTTCCATAGATGCTGGCTGACCTGCTGAGTTCCTCCAGCATTTTGTGTGTGTTGCTCCCCACAGTCATAATATTCCCTCTTGGTGGGACACATTTTGCGAATAAGATAATTTTTCTCATCAGGTGTACATAATTAATGTTTAGTATGGATATTCTTATCGTAGAACAATACAACACAAATGAAAGAAATTCAGCCCAGTTGCCTGTGAGTTCCATATGGATATCTTAATTAAAGAGTATTGGAACCATGCACCACAGAATAAGGTCTTTCAGCCCAATGTGCCTATACTATCACTTTGAAAGGGCAATCTGAATAATCTCACTACCCTTGGCTTTCTGCATATTACTGCAAGCTGATTTCTTCCCATTTTGTTCCCACACCAATGGGCTTACTTTCAAGGACTCTTCATCTCATGTTCTCAATATTTATTGCTTATCTATTTACTATTATTTATTATTTTTGTATTTGCACAGTTTGTTGTATTCTGCACTCTGGTTGAACGCCCTAGTTGAGCGGTCTTTCACTAATTCAGTTATGGTTATTATTCTATAGATTTATTGAGTATGTCCACAAAAAAGAATCTCTGGGTTGTATATTGTGACATATATGTACTTTGATGATAAACTTACTTTGAACTTGATTTCTACAATGGTGGTTTCTATGGAGGTCCCCATAACACTGTCTCGCTATTCTTTTTTTGCACTACAGTATTTATTTATGTTGTAACTTATAGTAATTTTTTTATAACTGCTGTCACAAAACAACAAATTACATAGAACATGCAAGTGATAATAAACCGGATTCTGATTCCCTTTTGAAAGTTATTACTGGATCTACTTCCACCATGTTCACAGGCAGGAAGTGCCAAGGCCTAGGGAATTACAGTGTAAATGTGAATCCTCCTCAATTTGTAGCGACCTGCCTCACACACACTCCAGATTGTCTGTGTCTCACTTAACCATCCACCAATTTCTGACCCTCTTGCCAGGAAAAATAACTTCAGGACACTGTCAAAAGGACGAAGAATTTTGAAAACTACCATGAGCTCTTTCCTTAACTTCAGCCAGAAGGAGAACCTGACTATAATCCCTCATTCCTGGCACCATTCTAGAGTAAAAGAACACCAGAGCACCAGAAAATTGTAATCCACCTGGCTTCTTAAACCCACTTCGCCATTCAACATGATTATGGCTAACTGAAGCTGAGCTCAGCTCCTATGTTCTGCTCATCTCCTATAACCTTTAATCACCCACTTTTCAAAAACTTATCCACTTCTAATCTTTTTTAACCTATCTCCTCCTTAATCTTCTGCCTTTATAGATACCGGAGATCATAGGGGATTTGAGGTGAATAACAGGTTAGAATCATTCAATATAGAAGCAGGCCCTCCAGCATCAATCCCTTTCTCCAATACTCCGCTTGTGTCTTTCATACAATGGTATTTCAAGTTATTGTCTCATTCCTTCTTTGATGCTTATGAGACTACCTGCCCTCAGCATCCCTTTTATCTAGGTATTTCTAAGTTATCTAGGTCCCTCGCCTCTAAGTTCAGAAGCAGTTACTACCCTTTAACCATTGTTCATCCCAGTTTGGCAAAAGAATAAATCAAGAAGGTAGTGCACCCATGGCTGACAAGAGAAATTAGGGATAGTATCAATTCCAAAGAAGAAGCATACAAATTAGCCAGAGAAAGTGGATCACCTGAGGACTGGGAGAAATTCAGAGTTCAGCAGAGGAGGACAAAGGGCTTAATTAGGAAGGGGAAAAAAGATTATGAGAGAAAACTGGCAGGCAACATAAAAACGGACTGTAAAAGCTTTTATAGATATGGAAAAAGGAAAAGACTGGTAAAGACAAATGTAGGTCCCCTGCAGGCAGAAACAGGTGAATTGATTATGGTGAGCAAGGACATGGCAGACCAATTGAATAATTACTTTGGTTCTGTCTTCACTAAGGAGGACATAAATAATCTTCCAGAAATAGTAGGGGACAGAGGGTCCAGTGAGATGGAGGAACTGAGCGAAATACATGTTAGTAGGGAAGTGGTGTTAGGTAAATTGAAGGGATTGAAGGCAGATAAATCCCCAGGGCCAGATGGTCTGCATCCCAGAGTGCTTAAGGAAGTAGCCCAAGAAATAGTGGATGCATTAGTGATAATTTTTCAAAACTCGTTAGATTCTGGACTAGTTCCTGAGGACTGGAGGGTGGCTAATGTAACTCCACTTTTTAAAAAAGGAGGAAGAGAGAAACTGGGGAATTATAGACCGGTTAGCCTAACGTCGGTGGTGGGGAAACTGCTGGAGTCAGTTATCAAGGATGTGATAACAGCACATTTGGAAAGCGGTGAAATCATCGGACAAAGTCAGCATGGATTTGTGAAAGGAAAATCATGTCTGACGAATCTCATAGAATTTTTTGAGGATGTAACTAGTAGAGTGGATAGGGGAGAACCAGTGGATGTGGTATATTTGGATTTTCAGAAGGCTTTTGACAAGGTCCCACACAGGAGATTAGTGTGCAAACTTAAAGCACACGGTATTGGGGGTAAGGTATTGGTGTGGGTGGAGAGTTGGTTAGCAGACAGGAAGCAAAGAGTGGGAATAAACGGGACCTTTTCAGAATGGCAGGCGGTGAGTAGTGGGGTACCGCAAGGCTCAGTGCTGGGACCCCAGTTGTTTACAATATATATTAATGACTTGGATGAAGGAATTAAATGCAGCATCTCCAAGTTCGCGGATGACACAAAGCTGGGTGGCAGTGTTAGCTGTGAGGAGGATGCTAAGAGGATGCAGGGTGACTTGGATAGGTTGGGTGAGTGGGCAAATTCATGGCAGATGCAATTTAATGTGGATAAATGTGAAGTTATCCACTTTGGTGGCAAAAATAGGAAAACAGATTATTATCTGAATGGTGGCCGATTAGGAAAAGGGGAGGTGCAACGAGACCTGGGTGTCATTATACACCAGTCATTGAAAGTGGGCATGCAGGTACAGCAGGCGGTGAAAAAGGCGAATGGTATGCTGGCATTTATAGCGAGAGGATTTGAGTACAGGAGCAGGGAGGTACTACTGCAGTTGTACAAGGCCTTGGTGAGACCACACCTGGAGTATTGTGTGCAGTTTTGGTCCCCGAATCTGAGGAAAGACATCCTTGCCATAGAGGGAGTACAAAGAAGGTTCACCAGATTGATTCCTGGGATGGCAGGACTTTCATATGAAGAAAGACTGGATGAACTGGGCTTGTACTCATTGGAATTTAGAAGATTGAGGGGGGATCTGATTGAAATGTATAAGATCCTAAAGGGATTGGACAGGCTAGATGCAGGAAGATTGTTCCCGATGTTGGGGAAGTCCAGAACGAGGGGCCACAGTTTGAGGATAGAGGGGAAGCCTTTTAGGACCGAGATTAGGAAAAACTTCTTCACACAGAGAGTGGTGAATCTGTGGAATTCTCTGCCACAGGAAACAGTTGAGGCCAGTTCATTGGCTATATTTAAGAGGGAGTTAGATATGGTCCTTGTGGCTACGGGGGTCAGGGGGTATGGAGGGAAGGCTGGGGCGGGGTTCTGAGTTGGATGATCAGCCATGATCATAATAAATGTTGGTGCAGGCTCGAAGGGCCGAATGGCCTACTCCTGCACCTATTTTCTATGTTTCTATGTTTCTAATGGGCCCCTGAACCAGCGTGAATAACTGCACTCACTTCAAAACTGAACTGATTCCACAACTAATGGACTCACTTTCAAGGACTATTCAACTCATGTTCTCAGCATTATTTATTTATTATTGTCATCATTGTTACTATTAGTTTTGTATTTGCACAGTTTGTCTTCTTTGTGTGTAGTTCTTCCTTGATTCCATTCTACTGTGAATGCCTGCAAGAAAATGAATCTCCGGGTAGGACAGTATATAGTGATATATACATACTTTGATAATTATTTTACTTTGAACTTGAACTTGAGGTATTCGTACAACATTTATGTTTCATTTTAGAACAAGTTCTCCTCCAGTTGGGAGAACCTACTGAGGCCCAGGTAAGGTTTGGTGCCTTAAGTAATGCCAAATCAACCTCAACATCACAAAAAGAACTGGTTCAATGACTCTGCCTCAACTTATTCACCAGTCATGACAGTATGCAGTGCAAATTTGCACAAGTGACTTTAAAACAAGCTCCACATGCCATTTGACATCGCTGCACATACCTATGAACCTCTGTCCAATTAGATCTATTTTGCAAGAGTGCAATATAGAGCGAGTGGATTTAGTCAATGAGACTTTAACGTTTCTACTGCTGGGTGCAATAGTGTCTATCAATTCACCGTGCACCACTTTTGCTGGCAGAATCTCAGATGACGGGGAGGAGGCATACAAGAGCGAGACAGACCTACTGGCTGAGAGGTGTCATAAAAACTAACTTGCACCGAATGTCAGCAGGACCAAGGAAGTGATTGTGGATCTCAGGAAGGGCAAGTCAGGAGAACACACAGCAGTTCTCTTCGAGTGATCGAGCGGTGGAAAGAAAATGTGCAGGTTCAAGTCCTTGGTGGTCAGCATCTCAGAGGCTCTATTTGGGGCCCAACTCATTAACGCAATCACAAAACAGGCATGCCCCCATCATTACTTCATTAGGTATTTGAGAAAAGTTGGTCTGTCACCAGAGATTTAAGTGATTTCTACAGATGCGCTCTGGAGAGCATTTTGACTGGTTGCTTCACTGCCTGGCAAGAGGTAGCAGAGGATTGTAGACTTAGCCAGCTCCATCGAGGCACAACCCTCCCCACCATTGAGGACATCTGCACAGCGCAGTGCCTAAAGAAGGTGGTATTGATCATTAAGGACCCTCACCATCTAAGCCACGTCCTGCTCTCAATACTACTAACAGGGAGAAGGTTCAGAAAGCAGAAGACCCACATTCAACATTTTGGGAACAGATCTTTGAATGGTCCATGAACCAATGAAATCGACCTCGCTACCCCTCTTTTGCACTATGAATTAATTCAGCAAATTGTTTGTGTTTGTTTATTTATTTATTGTAACTTATAATTGTTTAAAAACTGTCCTGCACTGTACTTCTGCCACAAAATGACAGGTTTCACAACATATATCAGTGATAATAAGCCTGAATTTGATTCTGAACAGCACACCTCTGGGACGTGGCAGGAAGCACAGGTGGCAACAGGGAGAAAATGTAAACTCCACACAGACGGTGATGAAGGACAGGATCGAATGTGGGTAAACGACACAGTGAGGCAGTGGTTCTACTTCCTGGACCACTGAGTCATCTTTAAAGATATTGTATTGGTCCATAATTAGTTTTTGGTTTGAGTCAGAACGGGCAGCGAATACTGTATTATCCAAGTTCTGGAACAAGGTATTGTCCACAGCTTCTTCACAAGCTGAAAATGTTGGCTTGTTTCATTATAAACCCAGGCACCAGCTGCAGATTCCAACAAGAAATCCCAAGGCAGAACTGCTTATTAAATTAGACACAATCAGCTTAAAACCAGCTGCTTAAGAGATACTGAAAGATGCATCCACAGAAGCCTAGAGTGTTGTTCAGAATCCTTTGTGTGTACTGATGTGCACAGCAAAGATAATTCAAGGATGTTCACCAAGCATCCTGAAAGAAATACAACATCCTACTGATTCCTGAGAAGCCCTGGCCCATGACTTCCCAAACAGAGGAAGGTGTATCTGAGATCCTGCAGAGGCTGGAAATCCAGAGTAGAAGAAACAAAATGCTGGAGACGTTCAGCAGGACAAACAGCATCTATGGAGAGGAATAAATGGTCGATGTTTCAGGCCAAGTCCTGACGAAAGGTCTCGCCCTAAAACTTTGACCATTAATTCTCCTCCGTGGATGCTGCCTCCATGCTGAGTTCCTCCAGCATTTTGTAAGGTGTAAATAGACCAGAAGGCAGAATTAGGCCAGTTGTCCCACCTGGTCTGCACCACTATTACATCATGGCAGATCCATTTCCCTCTCGGCCCCAATCTCCTGTTGTCTCCCCATATCCCTTCATGGCCTGACTAATCAAGAATCTATCAATCTCTGTCTTAAATACACCCAATAACTTGGCCTCCACAGCCACTTACGGCAAAGAATTCCACAGATTCAGGACTCCTTGGCTAAAGAAATTCCTCCTCATCTCCATTCTGAATGGACATCCCTCTATACCGAGGCTGTGCCCTCGGGTCTTAGACTCTCTCACCATAGGAAACATCCTCTCCACATCCGGTCTATGGAGGCCTTTTGACATTTGATAGGTTTCAATGAGATCCCCCTTCATTTTTCTGAATTCCAGTGAGTACAGGCCCAGAGGCATCAAACGCTTCTGATATCATCAGCCTTTCAATCCAGGAATCAATTTTGAGGAGCTCATAGAAGCATAGAAAACCTACAGGACAATACAGGCCCTTCAACCCACAATGCTGTACCCTCTTGTACTTACTGTAGAAATTACCTAGGGTTACCCATAGCCCTCTATTTTTCTAAGCTCCATGTACCTATCCAGGGGACTCTTAAAAGACCCTATTGTATCTGCCTCCGCCACCATTGCTGGCAGCCCATTCCACGCACTCACCACTCATTGAATAAAAAACTTACCCCTGACATCTCCTCCATACCTACTTCCAAGCACCTTAAAACTGTGCCTTCTCATGCTAGCCATTTCAGCCCTGGGAAAAAGCCTCTGACTATCCACACAATCAATGCCTCTCATCATCTTATATACCTCTATCAGGTCACCTCTCATCCTCCGTCGCTCCAAGGAGAAAAAGCTGAGTTCACTCAACCTATTCTCGTAAGGCAAGCTCCCCAAACCAGGCAACATCCTTGTAAATCTCCTCTTCACCCTTTCTATGGTTTCCACATCCATCCTGTAGTGAGGTGACCAGAAGTGAGCACAGTACTCCAAGTGGGGTCTGACCAGGGTCCTATATAGCTGCAACATTACCTCTTGGCTCCTAAATTCAATCCCACGATTGATGAAGGGGAATACACCGTATGCCTTCTTAACCACAGAGTCAACCTGCGCAGCTGCTTTGAGCGTCCTATGGACTTGGACCCCAAGATCCCTCTGATCCTCCACACTACCAAGAGTCTTACCATTAATACTATATTCTGCCATCATATTTGACCTACCAAAATGAAACACCTCACACTTATCTGGGTTGAACTCCATCTGCCACTTCTCAGTCAGTTTTGCATCCTATCAATGTCCCGCTGTAACCTCTGACAGCCCTCCACACTATCAACAACACCCTCAACCTTGATGTCATTAGCAAATTTACTAACCTATCCCTCCACTTCCTCATCCAGGTCACTTATAAAAATCATGAAGAGTAAGGGTCCCGGAACAGATCCCTGAGGCACATCACTGGTCACCGACCTCCATACAGAATACAGTCTAAAACCACACTTTGCCTTCTGGTGTGCAAGCCAATTCTGGATCCACAAAGCAATGTCCCTTTGGATCCCATGCCTCCTTACTTTCTCAATAAGCCTTGAATGGGGTACTTTGTCAAATGCCTTGCTGAAATCCATATACATTAAAGCTACTGCTCTACCTTCATCAATATGTTTAGTCACATCCTCAAAAAATTCAATCAGGTTCATAAGGCATGACCTGCCTTCGACAAAGCCATGCTGACTATTCTGAATCATATTATGCCTCTCCAAATGTTCATAAATCCTGCCTCTCAGGATCTTCTCCACCAACTTACTGAAGTAAGACTCACTGGTCTATAATTCCCTGGGCTATCTCTACTCACTTTTTTGAATAAGGGAACAACATCCGCAACCCTCCAATCCTCCAGAACCTCTCCCGTCCTCACTGACGATGCAAAGATAATTGCCAGAGGCTCAGCAATCTCCTCCCTCGCCTCCCACAGTAGTCTGGGGTACATCTTATCCAGACATGGGGACTTATCCAACTTGATGCCTTCCTAAAGCTCCAGCACATCCTCTTTCTTAATGTCTATGTGCTCAAGCTTTTCAGTTCACTGTAAGTCATCCCTACAATCGCCAAGATCCTTTTCCATAGTGAATACTGAAGCAAAGTATTCATCAAGTATCTCTGCTATCTCCTCCAGTTCCATACACACTTTTTCACTGTCACACTTGATTGGTCCTTTTTTCTCACATCTTATCCTTTTGCTTTTCATGTACTTGTAGAATGCCTTTGGTTTTTCCTTAATCCTGCTTTTCAAAGCCTTCTCATGGTCTCTTCTGGCTCTCCTAATTTCATTCTTAAACTCCTTCCTGCTAGCCTTATAATCTTCTAGATCGCTATCCATCACCTGACCAAGTTCATTTCCCAATACCAGATCAAGTACAGCCTCTCCTCTTGTAGGCTCATCTACATATAGGGTCAGGAAAGCTTCCTGACCACGCTTAACAAACTCCCTCCCATCTAAACACCTCACTCTAGGGAGATGCCAATCAATGTTTGGGAAATTAAAATCACCCACCACAACAACCCTGTTATTATTACACCTTTCCAGAATCTGTCTCCCTATCTGCTCCTCGATGTCCCTGTTACTATTGGGAAAAACACCCAGTAGAGTTATTGACCCCTTCCTGTTCCTAACCTCCACCCACAGAGACTCCGTAGACAACCGCTCCGTGGCTTCCTCCTTTTCTGCAGCCGTGGCACTATCTCTGGTCAGCAGTACCACACCCCCAACTCTTTTGCCTCCCTCCCTGTCCTTTCTGAAACATCTAAAGCCTGGCACTCAAAGTAACCATTCCTACCCCTGAGCCATCTAAGTCTCTGTAATGGCCACCACATCATAGCTCCAAGTACTGATCCACAGTCAGAGGCAGAGTATTGTGTGCATCCTCTACCATATGAAGCAGCACTAATCAGTAAGGACAAATTTCTGATGGACACTTTCTTGTTGAAAAGATGAGGGCATTTTGTACCTGCCCGGGATCTCTGAGTGAGACAGCCAATTAATCCCATTGCCTTTTCCTCTGCCTGCAGCCTGAAAGGCTCTGCCTTTCTGATCTATGCAAAATTCAAAGTTACTATTGAAATCAGCTTCTGCTACATATTCAAGCAGTACTTTGTAGTTAACAACAACTCGTTTTGTTAAAAATGGTCTTTTTTTTGACTATTGATTCTATAGCTCACAGATTAATGACTCTTCTTTGAGGAGACATATTATGCATACAGACTCTCGTCAAAAACTCCCAACATTTTAAGACCTTTGCTAAAGTTGCCCCAAAGACTCCCTGCTTGAAATAATCCCCATTATTTGTCAAAACAGTACAATTTCAATTCAAACCTCAATATCGTCGTATAATCAGTTCAGTTCCCACCCCCAGCAAATCTAGTTTAAACTCTCCCCAATAGCCTTAGCAAACCTCCCTGCCAGGATATTTGTCCCCCTGGGATTCAAGTGCAACCCATCCTTTTTGTACAAGTCACACCTGCCCCAAAAGAGGTCCCAATGACCCAGAAATCTGAATCCCTTCACCCTGCTCCAATCCCTCAGCCATGCATTTATCCTCCACCTCACTCTATTCCTATACTCACTGCCACGTAGCACAAGCTGTAATCCTGCGAGTACTACCTTTGTGGTCCTGCTTCTCAACTAACTTCCTAACTCCCTGTAGTCTGTTTTCAGGACCTTCTCTCTTTCCCTACCTATGTCACTGGTACCAACATGTACCACGACCTCTGGCTGTTCACCTTCCCACTTCAGGATATCGTGGAATCAACTAGAAACATCCTGGCACCTGGGAGGCAAACAACCATCCGTGTTTCTTTCCTGCATCCACAGAATCGCCTTCTGACCCCCTAACTATAGAGTCCCCTATCACTGCTGCCATCCTCATCCTTTCCCTACCCTTCTGAGCCAACAGGGCCAGACTCTCTGCCAGATGCACAGCCACTGCTGCTCCCAAAATGTCAACAGTACTCTGTTCCATAGATGTTGCCTGGCCTGCTGAGCTCCTCCAGCATTTTGTCTATATTGCAATGCTCTATCCATGCTAATATCTTTCCTTTATACCATGGGCTTCTAATATGTAAAGCAGCCTCATGTGCAGCATCTTATCCAAGGTCTTCTAGAAAGCAATGGACTGAGAGAGCAACATGCAGCCTCTGATCTACTGCATGGAAACAATAACAGATAATGAGGTTAAAAAAAGTGCTCAAAGACTCCTTAAATAAGTGCAATATCCTCACTGACTCCTGAGAACCTCTGGTTTTTGACTGCTCAAAGTGGAGAAGGAACATTTGGGAAGATATTGAGAACTTCAAGTCCGCACATTGGAAACACACATCAGGCTAATGTGGAAGGACTGTAGTTCCTTAAAGCTACTTACCAAGCTGGTCTGGTAGGCACATCCTGCCTCAACTGCGAAAGAGTCTGCAATGCCCTATTAGTCACTCAGAATCCCTAGAAGGTGTTTGTTCCTCTTCCCACAGTGAAACTTGTAAAAACACAATCCCCCTTCCCTCAATTGCCTTGTCTCTGCTGCATCTGTCCTCAGGATGAGGCTTTTCATACTAGAATGAAGGAGATGTCCTCCTTTTTCAAAGAAAGGGGCTTCCCTTACTCCACCATCAACCTCGATCTCATCTCTTCCATTTCACGCAGGACTGCTCTCACCCCATCTTCCTCCCACCCCACCAGGGACAGAGTTCCTTATGTCCTCACCTACCACCCCACCGGCCTCCATGTCCAGCACATAGTTCTCTGGAACTTCCACCATCTCCATCAGGATACCAAGCACATCTTTCCCTTCCTCCCCCCCACCCCAACCCCACTTCCTGCTTTCCACACGCGACCCCTTTGTTCATTCGCCCCTCCCCACTGATCTCCCTCCTGGCACCTATCTTTGCAAGTGCTACACCTGTCCTTGCACCTCCTCCTCACTACAATTCAGGGCCTCAAATAGTCTTTACAGGTGAGGTGACACCTCACCTGTGAGTCTGTTGGGATCATATACTGTGTTCAGTGCTCCCGGTATGGTCTCCTGTGTATCGGTGAGACCTGATTTAGATTGGGAGATTGCTTCGCCAAGCACCTATGCTCCATCTGCCATTTTAATTCCACTTTCCATTTCCATTCCAATATTGCTATCCATGGCCTTCTCCACGGTCATGATGAGGCCACACTTAGGTTGGAGGAACACCACCTTATGTTCCGTTTGGGTAGCCTCCAACCCGATGGCATGAACATCAATTTCTCAAACTTCTGGAAGTTCCTCCCACCCCCCTCCCCCTTCACTATTTCCCATCCCCTTTTCCCTCTCCTACTTTATCTCCTTGCCCACCCATCGCCTCCCTGTTTTCTTTCTTCTATGTCCTTCTGTCACCTTTACTTCATCCCTCCCCCTCTATGTTTCATCTATCACCTTGTGTTTCTCTCTCCCCTCCCCCCAACCTTTTAAATCTACACCTCAGCTTTTTTTCTCCCTCCCCCTCTACTCCTCCAGAAGCATTGACTGTACTTTTTCCCCATAGATGCTGCCTGGCCTGCTGAGTTCCTCCAGCACTTTGTGTGTGTCGCTCGGTTTTCCAGCATCTGCTGATTTTCTCTTGTTTATGATCAAACCTGCATCCATCACTTCTACTGGCAGCTCGTTCCACAGTCATCCCTTTTAATGTTTCATCTTTCACCCTTAATCCATGACCTCTAGTTCCAGCCTCATCCAACCTCAGTGGAAAATCCCTGCTTGCCTTTACCATATCTATACCCCTCATAAATTTTGTATACTACATTCAAATCTCCCATCATTCACCTAATGCTCCAGGAAAAAAAAAAGTTCTGACATATTCAATCTTATCCTATAACTCAGGTCCTCAGGTCTTCGAAACAACCTTGTAAGCTTCCTCTGTATTATTTCTATTTTATTGATATCTTTCCTATATCAAAGCAAAATATGACAGAATTTGGATAATCGGCATGTTTGAAGGAATGTCTGAAAGAAAGGCAGATGCAGCAAGGGAGAGAGGTTTAGTGATGATCTCTGCAGTTGGAGGCGTGGTCGCAGATGGCAGGAGTATTGGAAGTGAAGGCCAGAAGTGTACGACTCAGATGGTGAGAAAGCTGGAGGGAGCAGGGATATGGGAAGATGTTGACCATAAAATGCCAGTTCTGAGGGATTTTCAGCAGTCGTGTCCTTCGAAGAACTGCCTTTCCAATTGCCTTTGGGGATATTACATTACACTACAGTACATTAGTGCACCTGCATCCTGAGACTAAAACAGAGATGAGTATTCAAATCGCGGCATTACAGCTGGGAAAGTTAATGCTAATATCCTCAATCAAGATCTGTTGCAGTCTAAAGCATCAGTTGAACACTTCATTAGTGCTCAGATTAAATCAATTCAAGTAACATGCACTTCTATTACTTCAGATAAATTTCAGTCTGGGTCTAATTAACATCAGGGCAGAGTTAAAGCTACCAACACGTCGATATGTTTGCCATTGTTGGTTTAAGCAAAGCATCATATTTCTTGAGTACATTTCGATATCACCTTGGTATGTGGTAAACGGCATTAAATAAGCTTTAATTGCCTTACACATTTCTGGCAAACTCCCAGGAAAGCAAGTGCAACACACACAAAATGCTGGAGGAATGGAGGAACTCTGCAGGTCAGGCAGCATCCATGGAAATGAAGTCGGCATCTCAGGCTGAGACCTGATGAATTTGATTATGCAGGATATTAAGAAGCTGCAGCGAGTAGTGAACCCTGCCCAACACCTCACAGACACATCACTCCCCATCATCGGGAGTATCTACAGGAGGCACCACCTTGTGAAGGCAACATCCATCGTTGAAGTTCCACCACCCAGACCACACCATCTTCTCGCAGCTACCACTGAGCAGTAGGTACAGAAGACTGAACTCCCACGGCACCAGATTCAACAACAGCTACTTCCTCCAGGTGCCCTGCAGGCCTGTGCACCTGTATTTATCAGCTGTTGTTTTAGCTGGAGTCGTTAAGCCATTGTACTTTCTGTTGAATCTTGTCAAGTTTATTTTGATTGGCATGGTTATTCAGCGTACTGTGCTTATTTAAAGAGAACTTTCAATTAGTACAGTTTATGGGGTCTGTCGAGAACATTTTGGCTCGCAGTGTCACTCAAACCACCGATGTTCTGTTGGAGTTCCTATAAATAAACTTTTGTTTCTGTCTCAACATGGGAGTCTGTCATTCCTCTGACCCTGTGTTCATCTGTCTAAGCACACCATGACAACGTCCTTCCAACTGTTCATTTCCTGAAGGAACTGGCCAATCCCTAACCACTACTGTTTTGCAATATTGAGACCAGTTTTATCACTCTGCATTAAAATGGACAGTTTTTATTCTGATTGTGTTCTTCCTTGTGAAAATTGTGCATAATTTATATTTACGTGTTTTTCTGATTGCTGCTTATATGATACTATGTGCCTGTGATGATGATGCAAGTTTATCACACACGTCCTTGTGCATATGACATTAAACTTGACTTTGACTTTCCATTTTAGTGAAACACACATGAAGTGAATGGGGCAATTTTCCTGATATTCCCCCCACTCCTTTCTTGAGGAGTGCAGTCCCTCTGTTCCCAATGGTCATGATTTTCTTGTTCCTCAAACCCATCCAATTCCTGCTTTCCAGTTGTTTCTATGACATTACTTGCATCCAAAAAGTGGGAATCTCTCTTTTGGTCTGGCTCAGTGGACATTTGAAATCATTGACTGGGAAAAAAAGTCTACAAGTAGAGTTTGACAGAACATGGAGAACACCACCTGGAACAAACCTGACAGAAAAAAAATCAGCCAAGTGTATTTCAGGAATTCAGAGACACTAGGGATTGGTAGGGCAGATGCCAAAAGGTCTGACCTTCAGGCTGGAGTCTGGAGCTAATATGTCATGAGGTTAGATCAATGGATCAGTCATTGAGGTCCAAGGAGAAGGGGTATAAATCTCTGGAATTCTGCACCACACAGTCTTCCTTCAGTGAATATATTTAATGCTCAGATTGATCGTTCTAGCAATGTCCAAGAATGGAAAATCCTACAGAATTAGTGGATACAGCTCAGTCCATCACAGGGAAAGCCCTCCAAACAATTGAGCACATCTGCAAGGAGCACTGCCACAAAAAAGCAGCATCTATCAGCAAGAGCCCCTGTATTCCAGGCCACGTTCTCTTCTCATTGCTGCCATGAGGAAGGAGGTACAGAAGGCTTAGGTTCCACACCACCGGGTTCAGGAACAGTTATTACCCTTTAACCATCTCATCATGGATAACTTCACTCACTTAAACACTGAACTGATTCCACAACCTATGAACTCACATTCAAGAATGCTACAATTCATGTCCTCAGGATTATATAATTACTTATTTCAGTCCTGCTGAAGGTTCTCAGCTTGAAATGTTGACTGTACTCTTTCCCATAGATGCTGCCTGGCCTGCTGAGTTCCTCCAGCATTTTATATGTGCGTTGCTTGGATTTCCAGCGTTCTGCACATTTCCGCCTGCTTGTGATTTATTATTCCTATTTGTTTTTTTTTCCCACATTTGTATAGTTTGTATTCTTTTGAACATTGGTTGCTTGTCAGCCTTTGTGTGTAGTTTTTCATGGATTCTATTCCATGTCTTTGTTCTACTGTAAATGTGAGCAAAAAAAGAATCGGAGTAGTGTATGTGACATACACATACTTTGATAATAAATTTACTTTGAAATTTGAACTTTGATAGCATTTGGGACACTGAGAAGTTCAGAGGCATAGAAAAAATGGCCCAGGCACAGGACTCGTTCTGACTTTACTGAATGATAGATGGAATTTTCAGGGCTGTACAGCGATTTCCTACTTCTAATTCAATTGTCATACAATTAGATATCTACAGTTGGTAGGACTGCTTATAAAGTATGAGGTGTCTACTGGAATATTATGCTCAAAGTGCAAGTCCTGAAAATGCTCTCAGTACATCATTCACCATGGCAAAATGTCTTTGGAAGGAAATTGGAAGATATTCCGGATAAGGACGCTTCTATCGAGTGTTAGATGGATGATTTTTGTGAGTTGCTGAAGGGAGATTTTGCAATGGTTAGATCTGGTAAATTGGTTTTATGTTGTCAGATTTGGGTGTCGGATGAAGGTACGTCTCTGCCAAAGGAAGGAGCTCCTTGCCTCTGCTGGCCTGCATCTCACCCTTGGGCAAGGTGTAGCAGCTGCTTAGCAACCTCCTCCCCCCACCCCCGATCAGGGTCATGTGAAGCAAAGGGAGCAGGTGGTGGATGGTCGTATGAGAAGCTGGTACCTATCACAAGTCCTGGTTATGCGACCACTGATGCCCAGGCAGACAATCGCTGCAGAGTATTGATAATGGCTGGGGTTATCTGTCTTTGCCCAGAAAGAAGGCAATGCAAACAACTTGTGTAGAAAAATTTGCCAAGAACAATCACAGTCATGGAAAGATTTTGATTCCCTACGACATATGACATGGCACATAATGATTGAACTATTGTCTCTTGTATTGAAGTACAGTGAAAAACTTAATTTTAAATGCCATCCATACAGATCATTTCATCGCATCAGTGCACTGAAATATTAGAAGGAAAACAATAACAGAATGGAAAACAAAGGGTTCCTGTTACAGATAAAGTGCAGTGCAGGCAATAAGGCACAAAGCCAGAATAGAGTAGATTGTGAGCTTAGGATTCCACTTTTTCATACGAGGAGACTGTTTAAATGTTCAGTAGAGGGTGGCTTGGTAGTGTAGCAAACAGTGCAATGTTTTACAGTGCCAGTGATCAGCGATCCAGGTTCAATTCCCACCGCTGTCTGTAAGGAATCTGTATGTTCTCCCTGTGAACACGTAGGTTTCCTCCAGTTTCCTCACACGTTCCAAAGACAAATGCGTTGGTTGTGGTCATGCGATGTTGGCGCTGGAGGCCTGGTGACACTTGTGGAGCTCTCCGTCACATCCTTGCACTGTGTTGGCTGTTGACACAAACAACACATTTCACTGTATGTCTTCATGTGTTTCGATGGACATGTGACAAATAAACATTTCTGCTTCTGTTTCAAACAGTGGGTTAGAGGCTGTCCTTGAGCCTGATAGTACATTCGTTCAGGCGTTTCTACCTTTTGCACGAAGGAGGAGGGGAAGAGACAATATTCAGGGTGAGAGGGGTCTTTGATTAGGCTGACTGCTTTACTGAGGCAGTAAGTACAGACAGTCCATGGAGAGGAGTCTGTGATGTGCTGAGCTGTGTCATCAGTGTCCCTGGGTCTCAGAGTCATAGAAAAGTACAACACAGGGCCATCTCATCAGTGCAGAACCACGTAAATGTCCTGGTTCCATCGGCCTGCACCCAGACCGTAGTCCTCTCTACCCTTCCCATCCAGGTACCTATCCAAATATTCCTTAAATGTTGAAATTCAGCTTGCATGCTCCACTTGAGCTGACAGCTTGTTCAACACATTCATGACCCTTTAAGGGAACAAGATTCACCTCATGTTCCCATAAAACATTTTACCTTTCACCTTTAACCCATGACCTCTAGTTGTAGTCCCACCCAATCTCAGTGGAAAAAGGTTGCTTGCATTTAGCCTATCTAAGTTCGTATAATCTATCAAATCTCCCCATAATCTTTATTCTAAAATCCTAACCTATTCAATCTTTCCTTATAACTCAGGTCCTCCAGACCCAGCAACATCCTCGTAAATTTTCTCTGTGCTCTTTTAACCTTATTTAAGTTTTTTCCTGTAGGTGGGTGACCAAAACTGCACACAATACTCCAAAGCAGGCCTTACCAACATCTTGTGCAACTTCAACAGAACATCCCATCTCCTGTACTCAACACTTTGATTCATGGAGGCCAACGTGCCGAACCTTTCTTTATGATCCTATCTCCTTGTGCTCTCAGGCAGAGCTGTTGCCATACCAAGGCATGATATATCCAGATTGGATGCTTTCTATGGCGCTTTGATAAACAGAACTATGGATCAAAGGGAACATGCAACATTTCTTTGGCTTTCTTAGGAAGTAGAGACATTGGTGACCCTTCTTGGCCGTGGATCTACACGGCTGGAACAATATAGGCTATTAGTGATGTTCACTCTTAGAACTTGAAGTTTTTAACCCTCTCATCCTCAGCACCACAGATGTAAACAGGAGCACGTGCACTGTCCCTCTTCCTGAAGTCAACCGCAGCTCTTGTGTTTTGTTGACATTGAGGGATCTGAGAGGAGGCTGTTTGACATTGGGTATCTGATTGCAGTTTGGATATTCATAGGCACGGCTGCAAGTCATTCCTAGATCTCTGCTGCGATTGGTATTGATGAAAATGCTTTGCAGTTATTTTACATTTGATGTAAATCTGACTTCAGTTATGGGAAAATCTTTACACATGCATATTTCTTTTGAAATACACTTGATTTGTCAGGCACATTTACGAAGCAAGCAGGAACGCTTAAATCAATTTTAAACTGAGATCTGCAGCTATGCAGTCTTTGGCTCCATGAGGTATTTTGTTAAATTAGCAACGTATCATACAGGGAAACTCTGAAGGGTAAATTAGAGAACTGAAGGATAAATTTTTCCTCGTAAAGCACAGTTGGTATCTGGAATTGTCAAGGACTCTATTTCATGTTCTCAATATTTATTGCGTATTTATTTTATTATTTCATTTCTATTCTTTGTATTTACAGTTAATTGATTTTCACATTGGTTGTTTGCCTGTCTTTGTTGTGTACAGCTTTTTTTCCATTGAGTCTATTGTGTTTCTTTCTATTCACTGAATTCCTGCAAGAAAATAAATCTCAGGGTAGAATTTGATGACATATATGTACTTTGATAATAAATTTACTTTGGATTTTGAACTTTGGCAAAGCTGCCAGAGGAGCTGATGCAGAGGAAAGCTTAACATGTAATAGGCATTTGGACAGGAACTTGAATGAGCAGGGCATAGAGGTATATGGAATTAATACAGGCTAATGGGATTAGTATAGATAAGCATGACAGTCAGCCTATCTATAGTGGGCCAAATGGTCTGTTTCTGAGCTGTACTAATCTATGACTCTGCCACAGCTGACTAGGTAGCTTCTTTAGTTTAACTTCCCTCACATTGAATAGTGGTGAACCCAGTTGTAGAGAAATGTCACTCAAAATTAGAGGAACAAAATCCAAACACTGCTTTTCTGGATTCCCTACAGGCAAGGTACAGACAGAGTCCAAAAAATCACAGGCAATGTCAAAATACCCCCCCCCCCAAAAAAAAATTAACTAGTGTTTCAGAAACTAGAGAATCCTAAAAAAAACACGAGACTTCACTTACAAAAGATGATTCCAAGATTGAGTACAGAAACAAGAGGAACATATATGGCACTACAAACAAAGCACAAGAGATAACACTGAACCAATAATTAGCTAACAGGCAGGTGAGCAAGGAAGGGTTGGCCTCATCATCTCTGCTTCCCTCTGGTGGCCAGTTTGAGGTGTGACACTCTGATTCCACAGTAGTTATAGTGCCCACATAAGTCACTCATTGTCAATTCTTTCCACCAACCTCCTCCTTTAATCTCACAATTAAAATATTTTATTCCTTGCTCCCTTCAGCATTCACTTAACTCCCCTTTAAATGTGTCTGCATTAAATGTCTTGACTACATTCTGTGGCAGCAGATCCCACATTCTAAACACTTTCACAGTAAAATGTTTCTTCTTGTATTCATATTTACTCTTGTAATCTGGACCTCTATGCATGTGTTGAAGAAGTCTTCACCATGTCCACCCTGTTGAACTCCTTCAAAAGTTTGAAGAGCTCTGTTCCATCATCTCCAAAGAAAGGGGATGAATCCAGTTCAATCTTCACTCCTTGGTGTAACCCCTGTACCTTCTGAAGTTATGTTTGCAATTCTCATAATGCATTGCTCTAGCTTTCAGAATCAGAGCAATTGATCTGGAGACTTGGATATACACTCAGTGACAAACTTTATTAGCTACACCTGGACACCAGCTTGTTAATGCAAATATTTAATCAGCCAATCATGTTGTAGCAACTCAATGCATAAAAGCATGCAGACGTGGCTGAGAAGTTCAGTTGTTGTCCAGACCAAACATTAGAATGGGTGGTTTGAGTACCTCAGAAACTGCTGATAGCCTGGAATTTTGATGCACAGCAGTCAAAAGAATTTACGGAGAATGGTGCAAAAAAAGCAACCAAACAAAAATTCAGTGAGTGACTGTTCTGTGGGTGAAATGCCTTGTTTATGAGTGAGGTAAAGGAGAATGACCAGGCTGGTTCAAGATGACAGGAAGGTGACAGTAACTCAAGTGACCATGTGTTACAACAGAAGAGCACCTCTGAATGTGCAGCATGTTGAACATTGAAGTGAATGGGCTACAGCAGCAGAAGACCGCAAACATACTCTCACATCAGAATGGGTCTGGAGCACAAAGCTGCTGCCAGTAACGGTGATCATGAACATACCGGATTGGTATGGAAATGCACCAGGTTTACAAATTAGGGGAAACAAATCTGCCATCTTTACCCAGCTGTCTACATGTGACTCCATAACCATCAATAGATGCTGGCCTACCCATCACATCCTCCATTCCATGCCCAAATTTTATAACAAGTCACTTTTGTAAATGACGAATAACAAGTCTCCTTACTTATCCTTCTGCGAGCCTTTGTTGTGTTCTCCTTGTATGATCCCGCCTGACTGCCTGCTTCGGTTTGCTTTTCGTTATGGTATGGCACCTGAATCCACACACTCGGACAAACATGAGTCCGCTGTGCAACTCCTTTCTCCGATGTCACTAAATCAGGAAGGGGTGTACTGCACACACTCCTCTTCGTATCAACGGTGCTGGGGAAGGAAGAGTTCATGGCACCTAGGAGAGAACATCATCAATAGCCTCTCCTAGTTCTGGCATGTAGACTCTGTGGCCAAGGAAGCACACCAATGCTGGCTAAGGAGAGCTGGCATATCCCCTTTGAGCCTCATGAATTTTTATCAATGCACCAGAGACCACATTCCTATCCAGATGCATCATAGCTTGGCCATGGCTCTGCCCAAAACCCAGAGAGATTGCGGAGAGTTTCATAGCGCAGAAACAAACTTCTCTTCCAAGAACGCCATCTACACTTCTCACTGCCTTAGTGAACCAGCCAGCATAATCAAAGACTCCTCCCTTCCCTTACTTTTCTCTTTTCTCCCCTCTTCCATTAGACAGAAGATACAAGTGCCTGAAAATGCTTACCACCAGGTTCAGGGACAGCATCTATTCTACTGTTAAATAATGACTGAATGATGCCGAGTATGATAAGATACACTCTACCTTCTACCTCACAGTCTGCCTGCTCATGGCCTGCGCTGCACTTTCTCTGTAACTGCAACACTTTATTCTGCATTCTGTTATTGATTTTGGTTGTACTACCTCACCGTACTGTTGTAATGAAATGATCTGTGCAGATGGCATGCAAAAAAATTTTTTTCACTGTACATTAGTACTAATAACAATAATCAATTTAATTTTACTAAATTATTTGTAAACACGATTATGTTGCATCTATCTCAACCACCCAATTACTCCCCGCAGTACCACTCTTCTCCCAGTCCCACCCCAGTAGTGGTATTGCCCTGACTAATGCATAAAAATTAAAGTGGACTGGGGAGGAATAAACACTTTTTGGAAGGAATTTTATGGCTTTGAAGTGGGAATTACAGAATGTTAGTATTTGAAAAAAAAAGTTGTCGGGATAAGGGGTGGATTGGGGAACAGGACTGATGTTACGGCCTGGTATTCACCACTGCAAAGTATTGTGAAAGCAGACTCCAAAGTAATGTCTGAATGACGATGTTAAGGGAATAATTCATTGAACCAAGGCAGTTATTTGATGCACTAGTACAGGCATGATGGAACAAATGGCCTCCTTCTGACTGATAAGATTCTGTGACTCCACAGCTCCTTGCCCTCCTCTGCTGGGCTCAGATTGGTAGTGGGTTCAGGCAATTCAGACGACTTCCCATTGGTAACCTATCACTATTTATTTACTTGTTTGTTTGATTGTTTTTATTTAGAGTTACAGCAGACAACAGGACCAGGTTAACTTGCAGGTAGAGTCGGTGGTGAGGAAGGCAAATGCAATGTTAGCACTCATTTCAAGAGGTCTAGAGTATAAGAGTAGGGATGTGAGGCTGAGGCTTTATAAGGCACTGGTGAGGCCTCGCCCTGAGTGTTGTGAACAGATTTGGGCTCCTTAGCTAAGAATAAATGTGTTGGCATTGGACAGGGTCCAGAGGAGGTTCACAAGGATGATTCCAGGAATGAAAGGGTTGTCATATGAGGAACATTTGATAGCTCTGGGCCTGTACTCGCTGGAATTTAGAAGGATGGGGGGTGATTTCATTGAAACCTTTCAAATGTTGAAAGGCCTAGACAGAGTAGATGTGGAAAGGATGTTTCCCATGGTGGGGGAGTCTAGGACAAGAGGACACAGCCTCAAGATAGAGGGGCATCTATTTAAAACAGAGATGTGGAGCAATTTCTTTAGCCAGAGGGTGGTGAATTTGTGGAATTTATTACCACAGGCAGCTGTGGAGGCCAGGTCGTTGGGTGTATTTAAGGCAGAGCTTGATAGGTTCGTAATTGGACACAGCATCAAAGGTTATTGGAGGGAGACTGAGGAGTGGGGCTGAGGAGGGGAGAAAAGGATCAGCCATGATTGAATGGCAGAGCAGACTCGATGGGCCAAATAGCCTAATTCTGCTCCTATGTCTTATGATCTTCCGGACCAACGAGCTGTGCTACCCAGCAACCCACTTATTTAACGCGAGCCTAACTTACAATGACCAAGTAGCCGGAGTGTCTTTGGATTGCAGGGGAAAACTGGAGCATGTGAGGGAAACACACACGGTCATGAAAAGAATATACAAGCTCCTTACAGATGGCGTAGGACTCGAGTTCCAATGGCGTCGCACTAACCGCTACTCTGCCGCGGCGTCTTAAATGAACCTCTCTTTTTAGCTGCTACTGGACCTATCACAATCTTCATTCCCAAATCATCTGAATAAATGATTTCGTTTTGAAAATCATTCAACTTTATGCATCTCATGCAAATAGAACAATAAATCACTCCTGTTAATGTGTATAAATGTCACATCATAGCCTGTTAATGTCACATTCAGGACATTTATTTTGGTATAAAAGGCCATAGTTATGACAACTGATCTTGTTCTATCAGAGAAAAGATTTGAAGGTCCTGCATTGATGTCGCTATAAATATGAATGGCCTAAGGATAACCTGCATCACTTTACAGCCAACTAAATTCTTTTTAAAGTGCAGTGACTGTTGTGGTGTAAAACATACTGTGGTGAGATTCGACATTGCAGAATCCCACACAAAGTAGCTCGGTACCAAAGAGCTATTTGGTTTTAGTGACATTGATTTAGAAAGGAGATGCCAGTCTTCTTCAAAATGGTCTCATGGAGCAACATATACTGAGTGGTTATTTTACTACATACACCTCTGCATCTGTTCATTAATGCAAACGTCCAATCAGCCAATCATGTGACAGCAAGTTAATTCATAAAAGCATGCAGACACAGTCAAGAGGTTCAGTTGTTGCTTAGACCGAACAACGGAGTGGGGAAGAAATGTGATCTAGGTGACTTCAACTGGGGAAAGTTTTTTGGTGTCAGAGGGGGTGGTCTGAGTATCTCAGCTACCGCTCATCTCCTGGGATTTTCACACACAATAGTCGCGAGAGAATGGTGTGAAAAACAATAAGCACCCAGTGAATGGCAGTTCTTGAGAGCAAAAGCGCCTTGTTAATGAGAGAGGTCAGAGGAGAATGCCCAGACTGCTTCAAGCTGACAGGAAGGTGACAGTAACTCAAATAATCACATATTACAACAGTGGTGTGCAGAAGAGCATCTCCGAATGGGAAACAGATTGAACCTTGAAGTGGATGGGCTACAGCAGCAGAAGAACATGAACATGCACTCAGTATTAAGCACAGGAGGTACATAATAAAGTGGCCATTAAGTGTGTATCTATCTCATCGAAGTTTAACATCTCAGATAAAGAAACACCATCACTGGCAAAGCAACTGTCATGGTCCCAACCGTTAATTCCTCATATTCTCCTAATTCCCTTTTCCCCGTGTTCTCCTGGGCTCCTTGATTGTGGCACCTGATTCTCATCTAAACCTGCAGCATAAAAACCCCGACTTTATATCCACTCATCGCCAGATGGTTGTTTCAGCCAGTGTGGTAATTTACGTTCCCGGCCGCTTAGGATTGTGTATTCTAAGTTTTACTTCAGTACTGAGGTTTACCTGTGTAACTCTGTCTCTCCGTGTCAAGATAAGTATTATTTGCCGCCTGCCTTTCCGTTTGCCGTACAACTCCCTCAACACTCCATGTTGAGATAAGTTTTGCCTGTCTCCTGCCTTTCCATTCACCCTCCTGTTTGCCGTTCAGCTCCAGCCAGACTTATGCCCTCGTCTGCATTCTAACTCCATCTCCGTGCCAGTGTCCTGCATTTGAGTTCACCCGTTGGATGCAACAGCAACAATCCCTTATGGAAGTGACAGCCTGGATTTAGTGCTCAGGTTTCTTGGGGGGAGGGGAGGTGGGTAGATTCTTTGTCTCATTACTAATTAGAATGATGACTAATTAAGTTAATCCCTGCTGCCTGTACATGATCAATATCCCTCCATATTTTTATGTTTATCTAAAGCCTCTTAAATTCCACGCTCATATCTGCTTGCACCACTATTCCTGGCAGCACACTCAAGGCACTGTCACTTCCTGTGTAAGAAACTTGCCCAGTGACCTCATTTTTAAACTTTCCCCCTCTCACATTAAAACCACGCTCTCCAATGTTTGACATTTCTATCCTGAGAATAAGATTCTGAGTATCTACTTTACCTATGCCTCTCATCGTTTATAAACTTCTATTTGGTGTTCCTTCAGCCTCCAGAGAAGACAATCCAAGTTTATCCGGCCTCTTCCTTTAACACATGCGCTCCTTTAACCATTGAGCACATCTACACAAAGCAGGGCTGCAAGAAAGCAGCATCAATCATCAGGGATCCCCTCTACCTAGATATACTTTTTTCTCACTACTATCATCAGGAAGAAGGTACAGGAGCCTCAGGACTCACACCACCAGGTTCAGGAACAGTTATTACCCCACAACCATCAGGCTCTCGAACCAAATGGAATAATGATGCACTATCAATTACTCCAAAAGACTGGAAGTAGAGTAAATACTGAAAGGCTTTTATTAACAGTAAAATGGGTCCTCGTCCATGCTGTGTCTGTCCTGGACTGAGGGAGGAGCAGTGGCACAATCGCCTTTTGTTCAGGGGTTTGTGGGAGGAGCCACAGGAGCAGAGGGGCGTGTCCAGACAGGTAACCCAGTTACAACCTATATACATGGTTTACCACAGATAACTTCACTCAACTTCACTCGCCCCATCACTGAAATGTTCCCACAGCCTACGGACTCATCAAAGGCACCTCCCATCCTGGTCCTTCTCCCTTCTCCGCTCTTCCATTGGGTGAAAGATACCAAAGCCTGGAAACACCACCAGGCTCAAGGACAGCTTGTATCCTTGCTGTTGTAAAATGTTTGAATATCTCCTAGAATGATAAGATAGACTCTTGACCTCACAGTCAGCCTGTGCTGCACTTGCTCTGTAACTGCAACACTTTATTCTGCATTGTTATTGTTATTGTTTTCCCTTGTACTACAGGCATTCCCAATAATGTGACCTCCACAGCCATCTGTGGTAATGAATTCTACATATTCACCACCTTCTGGCTAAAGAAGTTCCTCCTCATCTCTGTCCTAAAGGGACACCCCCGTATTATGAGGCTGTGCCCTCTGGACTGAGGCTCTCTTAAAATATAGTTGGTTCTGCAGTCAGCTATAGAACAAGAGTATCGTGACTGTTGCCAGGGTATTGAAATGTTCGAATCCACTACCTGTAATCATGCACAAAATGAGAGAATGGAATCCCTTTGAGTTTCAGTCAGTGGCAAAGCTAACAGCACAGCACACGAAATGCTTGAGGAACTCAACAGGTCAGGCCGCATCCAAGGAGGAAATTAAACAGTTGACATTTTGGGCTGAGACCTTACCCTTCATCAGGATTCTGACTGATACAAGATGCTACAGAGTAAGCCCACAAGGCAATGTGAATGCCACCTTGGTATACTTGTCCTTAACAAAGACAAGCAGCGTGGGTAAAAACACTGACACATACTTATTTATGGGACAGTCCAGTCCTGGCTTCAGCTCGACCTGAGCACATACAACCCGCTCACCGATGTTACTCCTGGTTCCGGGTGAACTGCCCGCATTGCACACTGAGAAATTAATTTCTTTATTACATACACTCATGGGAAAGCATGGAGACCTTCTAAATCTCTGCTCGCACTCCCCCTGCTTATGGAAGATAAGGGCGGAATGAAATGAAGTTAGAAGTCTTTTAATAGTGAACATCAGTATCCTGCCTAATGCAATGGTATCTGAAAACTTCAGAATATTCCACTTCATCCAGCACCAAGCTGAAAGGAAACAGACATTAAAGTTCGAAGTAAATTTATTAGAAAAATATGTGTATGTCACCACATACAACCCTGAGATTCATTTTCTTGCAGGCATTCACAGTAGAACAAGGCTACGTTTGTGGATGACACCAAGATAGGTGGAGGAGCAGGAAGTGTTGAAGAAATGGAAAGGTTGCAGAGAGACTTGGTCAGTTTAGGAGAGTAGGCAAAGAAATGGCAGATGAGAAACAATGTTGAGAAATGTACGGTTGTACATTTTGGAAGAAGAAATAATCAGGCAGATTATTATTTAGATGGGGAGAAAATTCAAAAATTGGAAGTGCAAAGGGAATTCGGGGTCCTTGTGCAGGATATTTCATCCCCATGCTGAGCTCGTCAATTTCATCGACTTTACTTCAAACTTCCACCCAGCCCTCAAATTCACTTGGTCATCTCGGACACTTCTCTTCCCTTTCTCAATCTCTCGGTCTCCATCTCTGGAGACAGATTGTCCACTGACATCTTCTACAAGCCCACTGACTCTCATAACTACCTCAACTATACCACTTCCCACCCCGCCACATGCAAAACTGCCATTCCCTATTCCCAGTTCCTCCGTCTCCACCGCATCTGCTTCGAGGATGAGGTTTTCCCTTCCAGGACATCTCAAATGTCCTCTTTCTTTAAGGATCGTGGCTTCCCTTCTGCTGTCATCAATGATGCCCTCACTCGCATCTCCTCTATTTCCCACACTTCGGCTCTCACCCCATCCTCCCGCCACCACAACAGGGACAGAGTTCCCCTTGTCCTCACCTACCACTCCACCAGCCTCCGGATCCAGCACATTATCCTCCACAACTTCCGCCACCTTCAAGAGGACCCCATCACTAAGCACATCTTTCCCTCTCCGCCCCTCTCTGCCTTCCACAGGGATCAGTCCCTCCGCGACTCCCTGGTCCACACATCCCTCCCCACGGATCTCCCACCTGGCACTTATCCCTGTAAGCGCAAGTGCTACACCTGTCCCTACACCTCCTCTCTTACCACCATTCAGGGCCCCAAACAGTCCTTCCAAGTGAGGCAACATTTCACTTGTGAGTCTGTTGGGGTCATCTATTGCATCCGGTGCTCCCGGTGCGGCCTCCTCTACATCGATGAAACCCAACGCAGATTGGGTGACTGCTTCGTCGAGCACCTCCACTCCGCCAAAACAGACAAGATCTCCCAGTAGCCACCCACTTCAACTCTGCTTCCCACTCCCATTCAGATATGTCCATACATGGCCTCCTCTACTGCCATGATGAGGCTAAACTCAGGTTGGAGGAGCAACACCTCATATACCGTCTAGGTAGTCTCCAGCCCCTTGGTATGAACATAGAATTCTCCAACTTCCAGTAATTCCCTCCCCCTCCCTTGCCCTATCCCTATGTCACTCTGCCCCCTCCCCCAGCTGCCTACCACCTCCTTCTTGGTTCCACCTCCTTCTACTACCCATTGTGTTTTCCCCTATTCTTTCTTCACCTTTCCTGCCTATCACCTCCCTGCTTCCCCTCCCCCATCCCTTTATCTTTCCCCTTACTGGTTCTTCACCTGGAACCTACCAGCCTTCTCCTTCCCACCCTCCCCCCACCTTCTTTACAGGGCCTCTGTCCCTTCCCCCTACAGTCCTGACGAAGGGTTCTGGCCCGAAACGTCGACCGATCTTTTCCACAGATGCTGCCCGACCTGCTGAGTTCCTCCAGCGTGTTGTGAGTGTTGCTTTGACCCCAGCATCTGCAGATTATTTTATGTTTACCCTAAAGGTTAACCACCAGGTTGGATCGGCAGTAAGGAAAGCGAATGCTATGTTGGCATTCATGTCAAGAGGAATAGTGTATAAGAGTAAGGAGGTGTTGATGAGGCTCTCTGGGGCACTGGTGAGACCTCATTTGGAATACTGTGCGCAGTTTTGGGCCCCCTTTCTTAGAAGAGATGCACTGATGTTGGAGAGAGTTCAGAGAAGATTTACGAGGATGATTCCTGGAATGCAGGGGCTAACATATGAGGAGCGTTTGTCAGCTCTTGGACTGTATTCATTAGAGTATAGAAGAATGAGAGGGGATCTCATAGAAACATTTCGAATGTTGAAAGGGTTGGACAGAGTAGATATGGAAAAGCTGGTTCTCTTGGTGGGTGAGTCCAGGACAAGAGGCCAGAGTCTTAGAATTAAAGGGTACCTATTTAAAACAGAGATGAGCAGAAATTTTTTTTAGCCAGAGGGTCGTGGATCTATAGAATTTGTTGCCACATACAGCTGTGGAGGCCCGATCATTGAGGGTGTTTAGGTAGGAGATTGATAGGTATCTAATTAGTCAGGGTATCAAGGGATATGCGGAAAAAGCCAGAAATTGGAACTAGATGGGAGAATAGTTTAGCTCATGGTGGAGTGGCGGAGCAGACTCGATGGGCCAAATGGCCTACTTCTGCTCCTTTGCCTTGTGATCTTGTGAAATGCAAGAGAATCAATGAAAAGCTGCACACAAAGGCTGACAAGCAACCAATGTGCTAAAGCAGACAAATTGTACAAATACATAAAGAACAAATAAAAATAAATACATAGGCAAGGACACAAATAAATAGAAAACATAAATTAATAAGTTTAAATAGATATAGAAATCAATAGATAGATACATAGATAACTAAATGAACAATTATGAGGACAGTAGTTGTTGCATCCTTGAAAGTAAGTCTGTAGGTTGTGGAATCAGTTCAGAGTTGAGGTGAGTGAAGTTATTCATGCTGGTCCAGGAGCACTATCGTTGAAGGGCAATAATTCTTCCTGTCCTGGTGGTGCGGGACTTAAGGCTCCTGTACCTCCTTCCTGATGGCAGCAGTAAGAGTAGAGGACGGCCTCGATGGTTGCACATCCTTGATGATGGGTGCTGCTTTCTTGGTTTTTTATAGAGATGTAGTGTAGAACGGGCTCTTCCAGCCCAATGATCCAACAACGCACCTGTTGAACACTACCCTAAGGTACAATGACCAATTAACCTACTACCAGTACATCTTAGGACTGTGGGAGGAAACTGGAGCACCCAGAGGAAACCCACATGATTCACGGGGAGAACATCAGAAAGTCCTTACGGACAACGCTGGAATTGAACTCAGAATCCTGGACGGCTCCGAGCTGTAATGGCACCGTGCTGCTGTGGCTTCTCAAGCCTGTGGCAGCACTCTTTGTAGATATGCTCATTGGTGTGGAAGGCTTTCCCCGTAACGGACTGGCTGTATCCCCCACACTTTGCAGGTTCTTCCATTCTTGGGCATTGGTGTTTCCATACCAGGCAGGGATGCTACTCTCCACCATGCGCCTATAGAGGTTTGTCAAAGTTTTAGATGACATTGTGAACCTGCACAAACCTTTCAGGAGGAAGAGGCACTGCTGTGCCTTCTTTGTAATGGACACTTGACACTTACATGGACGCAAGAGATTCTGCAGATGCTGGAAATCCAGAGCAACACACACAAAATGCTGGAGGTACGCAACATCTATGGGGGGGTTGATGTTTCAGTTGGAGACCCTTCATCAGGACTGGAAAGGAGGGGAATGAAGCCGGATTAATGGGGAAAGAAATGAACAAATGGGAAAGAAGCCATCATCCTGGCTTCTTCCGTCACAAGCACAGACTCTGCCTGTGGGATCTACACGCCCATGCAGGTGGGCTGCAGAACAGGTTTGTCCTTCGTGCTCGTGAGTATGCACGTTCCAGGTAATTACTGTTTCATTATGGTGGTAGTTAGCTCCCTTCTTTTCATTCTCGTCCTGTCGAAACTTGACCTAAGGCACAGCAACTTTTATGCTCCCTGCTTACCCTTGCCATTGTCCAGAAATGAGGACTACCATTTCAACAGACGCTGTGAAGGAGCGATATTTACTTAGTCTTTAGTTATTGCTTCCAACTGATATGTTGGCATATAACTTCCATTCTGAGAGTTTAGTTCATGGCCCTGTTGTTTTCTTTTTCCTTTAAATTCTGCAACAATTCTCATTAAAGTCAGTGAACTGTTGACCTGCTTCAGCATCTCTCTCCCTGTTTTTTGGCATCTTCTCCCTTCCTTTCCAGTTCTGATGAAGGGTCTCAGCATGGAATATTGACTGTTTATTGCTCTCTGTAAATGCTGCCTGATGTGCTGAGTTCCTCCAGCATCTTAAGCATGATGCTTACTTCACCACTACCAATGCAGTCCTTGATCTGCTCTGACACTAACTACCAGTAGACCTACTCCCTATAAACTTCATCTGTCTCTGTTCTCTATAGACTTGCACCTGCCCCATGCAAGATTCCAAAAAGATATCGGTGTCTGGGAGCAAATGTCTTGTGCAGAACCCTTTAATCAGTAGCAATTGTTTCATAATTGTCCCACCACTTTGGAAGTTTGAAATGATGGAAACATGGGCCCAAAACAATTACAGAGTTATAAAGTCATAGATCACTACAGAGCAGATATAGGCCCATTGGCCTGTCTAGTATGGACCAAACTGTTACTCTGCATAGTCCCGTTGACCTGCATCTGAACCATAACCTTCCATACCCCATCCATCCATATCCAATCAAACCTCTCTAGAATTTTGCCATTGCACCCGCATCCACTACTTCTGCTGGCAGCTGATTCCACACTCATTCCATCTTCCGAGTGAAGAAGTTCCCTCTCAGAGTTCCCTTTAATATTTTGCCTTTCATCCTTAACATATGATCTCTAGTTCTAGTCTCACCCAACCTTGGTGGAAAAAGCCTGCTTGCATTTATGCTATCTATATCTCTCGTGATTTTGTATACCTTTATCAAATCTCCCCTCATTTTCCCACACTCCAGGCAATGAAGTCCAAACCTATTGAAACTTTCCCTATAGTTTGGCTCCTCAGCAACATCCCTGTAAATTTTCTCTGCACTCTTTCAATCATACAGATGTTATTCCTGTAGGCAGCTGATAAGAACTGTACAAAATATTCCATGTATGGCCTCACCAAATCTTATACAACTACAACATAACATCCCATCTCCTGTACTCAGTACTCTGATTTATGAAGGCCAATGTGCCAAAAGCTCTCGTTATGACCCCAGAAGAAGTACTGCGATCACTCGCGTCAAGTATGATGTTCTCCCAAGGGGTTAT
Source organism: Mobula birostris (assembly GCF_030028105.1). NCBI lineage: Eukaryota > Metazoa > Chordata > Chondrichthyes > Myliobatiformes > Myliobatidae > Mobula > Mobula birostris. The sequence continues at coordinate 212,975,726 of NC_092372.1, read as the reverse complement.
TCCGTTAATGGAGAACATCTCTGCATGACCTTATTTGAGGAGGCTAATGCACAGGTAGTCACCGCACAGTCCTTGACAGATTAGAGTCAGGATCTAGTGGAATGGTATGCAAGAAAAAATGAGATTCTTCACTGCCACAGCCTTCCACTGCCTTCACTACCACTGTGATGTTCTGCCATCATTAAAGTCTTGGTTGGATCGCTCTTGGTCTGGAAGCTCTCCCTTCACTTTACCACCATGCATGATCCTACCAGGAGCTCAGCATCTCAGGAACATAAAAGCCTCCTCAACGCGACAAGGTGACAATCCTCGGAGAAGATGGACCCTACATAACTGTGATGCCACTTTCAAGGAATTGTACATCTGAAATTCCCAGATTTGCAGTATCATCCAAAAGGGATCCAACAACACCCAACCTCAATGGAGTTACTGATCCTTTTAAATGGTTAAGAGAGGATTTCAGTTCCAGAGAATAGCTTTGAAGGGGAAAAGATGTACACCAACCCTCAATGAGATCAGACACCTTTGTGTGGTTCTGAGGCACGTTAACCCTGTTTAAGATAAACTCTTTAACTATTATGTTGGTCACCATGCTTCATACAGGAAGTTGTTTTGTTCACATAATGCCAGTCATAGCTCCCAAAAGTCAACAGAGCTCAACACAAGTCCTTCCTGTCATAAACTCTGTAGTGTCTGTACATTTGTAAGCTTTTGCAAAAATAACGCAACATCTTTTGAAGCATCAAAACATCTTCAATTTCATGCTTGAATAAATTTTGAAGAAAAATAAAATTGCTAGACATCAAAAATCAGCCTGGGTGCAATCAGTAACAAAATATAATTGTGTCAGGAAATGGTACTTCAGAGGCATTGGGTTTAATCAGTGTTAACCTTCTACAAAAATCTAACAAAGAAGAGCAGGCCCTTTCTCTAAAATTTCATGTTAAAAAGATGTGTCATTCTAGCACTATTGTTCCTGGTACATAGGCTAATATTTTCAGAAAATAAAGGTTAATTCTGAAGTGTCACCGTTTAGATTGTACAAAGCATTTGTGGAGGAAACTATTCATGTCTGGGATGCATCACAATGACATTTGATTTGTTTCAACTACTGATAGCATATTTATCTCACTGATGGCACATTGCAGTTATGAGGCTGTCCTTCAAAAGGACCATTGAGGAGCTGGGTGCTGAGAATGGCACCAAACAAGATCTTGTGGCTGTGTAATAAAAGAGGAAAGCTAATAAAATGAGACCACGCGACAAATGCCTGAAAATCATTTCAGACATCGTGAGTGCACAAGACGAGTTGGTTTACTGGTCTATTGTTCCTAATAATGTGCCTCTGTAATGCGTATTTCCACTGCTATTACTGTGTGAGGAAAACAAATAACAATAATTTAATTCTCTGGAAGGGAAAGTAATCCTCGTCAACTACCTAAATTGGAATTGAAGTCAAATATTTAAAAAAATTTTTTTTTTGGAATCTGACCAGTGGTATCCATAGAACATAGAACATAGAATAGTACAGCACAGTACAGGCCCTTCGGCCCACAATGTTGTGCCGACCCTCAAACCCTGCCTCCCATATAAGTCCCCACCTTAAATTCCTCCATATACCTGTCTAGTAGTCTCTTAAACTTCACTAGTGTATCTGCCTCCACCACTGACTCAGGCAGTGCATTCCACGCACCAACCACTCTCTGAGTAAAAAACCTTCCTCTAATATCCCCCTTGAACTTCCCACCCCTTACCTTAAAGCCATGACCTCTTGTATTGAGCAGTGGTGCCCTGGGGAAGAGGCGCTGGTTATCCACTCTATCTATTCCTCTTATTATCTTGTACACCTCTATCATGTCTCCTCTCATCCTTCTTCTCTCCAAAGAGTAAAGCCCTAGCTCCCTTAATCTCTGATCATAATGCGTACTCTCTAAACCAGGCAGCATCTTGGTAAATCATTACATCGCGACTCTTAAACTCTATCCCTCGACTTATGAAAGCTAACACCCCATAAGCTTTCTTAACTACCCTATCCACCTGTGAGGCAACTTTCAGGGATCTGTGGACATGTACCCCGAGATCCCTCTGCTCCTCCACACTACCAAGTATCCTACCATTTACTTTGTACTCTACCTTGGAGATTGTCCTTCCGAAGTGTACCACCTCACATTTCTACAGGTTGAACTCCATCTGCCACTTCTCAGCCCACTTCTGCATCCTATCAATGTCTCTCTGCAATCTTTGACAATCCTCTACACTATCTACAACACCACCAACCTTTGTGTGGTCTGCAAACTTGCCAACCCACCGTTCTACCCCAACATCCAGGTCATTAATAAAAATCACAAAAAGTAGAGGTCCCAGAACAGATCCTTGTGGGACACCACTAGTCACAATCCTTCAATCTGAATGTACTCCCTCCACCACCACACTCTGCCTTCTGCAGGCAAGCCAATTCTGAATCCACCTGGCCAAACTTCCCTGGATCCCATGCCTTCTAACTTTCTGAATAAGCCTACCGTGTGGAACCTTGTCAAGTGCCTTACTAAGATCCATATAGATCACATCCACTGCACTACCCTCATCTATATGCCTGGTCACCTCCTCAAAGAACTCTATCAGGCTTGTTAGACACGATCTGCCTTTCAGAAAGCCATGCTGACTATCCCTGATCAGACCATGATTCTCTAAATGCCTATAGATCCTATCTCTAAGAATCTTTTCCAACAGCTTTCCCAGCACAGACGTAAGGCTCACTGGTCTATAATTACCAGGACTATCCCTACTACCTTTTTTGAACAAGGGGACAACATTCGCCTCCCTCCAATCCTCCGGTACCATTCCCATGGACAACGAGGACATAAAGATCCTAGCCAGAGGCTCAGCAATCTCTTCTCTCGCTTCATGGAGCAGCCTGGGGAATATTCCGTCAGGCCCCGGGGACTTACCTGTCCTAATGTATTTTAACAACTCCAAAACCTCCTCTCCCTTAATATCAACATGCTCCAGAACATCAAACTCACTCATATTGTCCTCACCATCATCAAGTTCCCTCTCATTAGTGAATACCGAAGGGAAGTATTCATTGAGGACCTTGCTCACTTCCACAGCCTCCAGGCACATCTTCCCACCTTTATCTCTAATCGGTCCTACCTTCACTCCTGTCATCCTTTTTTTCTTCACATAACTGAAGAATGCCTTGGGGTTTTCCTTTACCCTGCTTGCCAAGTCCTTTTCATGCCCCCTTCTTGCTCTTCTCAGCCCCTTCTTAAGCTCCTTTCTTGCTTCCCTATATTCCTTAATAGATCCATCTGATCCTTGCTTCCTAAACCTCATGTATGCTGCCTTCTTCCACCTGACTAGATTTTCCACCTCACTTGTCACCCATGGTTCCTTCACCCTACCATTCTTTATCTTCCTCACTGGGACAAATTTATCCCTAAAGTCCCGCAAGAGATCTCTAAACATTGACCATATGTCCATAGTACATTTCCCTGCAAAAACATCATCCCAATTCACACCTGCAAGTTCTAGCCTTATGGCCTCACAATTTGCCTTTCCCCAATTAAAAATTTTCCCGTCCTCTCTGATTCTATCCTTTCCCATGATAATGCTAAGGGCCAGGGAGCGGTGGTCACTGTCCCCCAGATGCTCACCCACTGAGAGATCTGTGACCTGACCCGGTTCATTACCTAGTACTAGATCTAGTATGGCATTCCCCCTGGTCGGCCTGTCCACATGCTGTGACAGGAATCCGTCCTGGACACACTTAACAAACTCTGCCCCATCTAAGCCCTTGGAACTAATCAGGTGCCAATCAATATTAGGGAAGTTAAAGTCACCCATGATAACAACCCTGTTATTTTTGCACCTTTCCAAAATCTGCCTCCCAATCTGCTCCTGTGTATCTCTGCTGCTACCAGGGGGCCTATAGAATACCCCCAGTAGAGTAACTGCTCCCTTCCTGTTCCTGACTTCCACCCATATTGACTCAAAAGAGGATCCTGCTACATTACCCACCCTTTCTGTAGTTGTAATAGTATCCCTGACCAGTAATGCCACCCCTCCTCCCCTTTTTTCCGCTCTCTCTATCCCTTTTAAAGCACTGAAATCCAGGAATATTGAGAATCCATTCCTGCCCTTGTGCCAGGCAAGTCTCTGCAATGGCCACTACATCATAATTCCATGTATGTATCCAAGCTCTCAGTTCATCACCTCTGTTCCTGATGCTTCTTGCATTGAGGTACACACTTTTCAGCCCTTCTACCTTACTGTCTTTAAACAGTTTATTCTGCTTCTTTTTCCTCAAAGCCTCTCTGTATGTTAGATCTGGCTTTACTCCATGCACTTCTTTCACTGCTCTATCGCTCTGGGTCCCATCCCCCTTGCAAATTAGTTTAAACCAGTTAGCCTTTTGGGTCTACAGAATCTTAATGATGTTAATAAATACCAATTTAAATACGACAGAAGCATTTGGAGTTATAGAGTACTAGAGTGCTGAAACAGGCCTTTCAGCCCATCTAATCCATGCTGAACTGTTGTTCTAGACCCATCAACCTGCATCTCGACCATAGCCCTCCATACACCTCCTGTCCATGTATTTATCCAAACGCCTCTTAAATGTTGCAGTTGATCACTTTTACTGGTGGCTTGTTCAGCACTCACAAGTGAAGAAGTTTCCTCTCATGTTCCCTGTAAATTTTCACATCTTATACTTAACCTATGACCTCTAGTTCTGGTCTCATCCAAAAGTCTGCTTGCATTTACCCGTCTATAGCCCTCAAAATTTTGTTCACTTCTATCAAATCTCCCCTCAATCTTCTACGCCCCAGGGAATAAAGACTTTACCTATTCAACTTTTCCCTATAACTCAGGTTTTCAAGACTCAGCAACATCCTTGTAAATTTTTTTCAGAAGACTTTCAATTTTATTGGTAACTGTATCTTTCCTGCAGGTAGGTGACCAGACCTTCACACAATACTCCAAATATGGCTTCACTGACATCTTATACAACTGCAGCATAACATCCCAAGCCCTGTACTCTGATTTTTGAAGACCAAAGTGTCAAAAGTTCTCTTCACTGCTCTATCTACCTGTCACACCACTTTCAAGGAATTATGGCTCTGTATTTCCAGATCCTTTCATTCTACAGCACTCCTCAGTGCCCTAGCATTCACTGTAGAACTGTGGATCTGCTGTTTTTTGCCAATTTTTCCAGCTGGTCTGAATCTGGCTGCAAGCTTTGATAGCCTTTCTCACTGTCCACTATGCCCCCAATCTTGGTGTCACCTGCAAATTGCTGGATCCAGTTTACCATATTATCATCCAGATCTTTAATATAGATGACAAACAACAACACATCAACTCTGAACCCTGCAGCACACCAATAGTTACAGGTCTCTAAGTCAGAGAGGCAACTATCTACTACCACAGTCTGACTTCTCCCATGAAGCAAATGCTGAATCCAATTTACTACCTCATCCAGAATTCCAGGTCACTGAACCTTTTGGACCTGCCTTCCATATGGACCTTTGTCAAAGGCCTTGCTAAAGTCCATGTAGACAATGTCAAATGCCTTCCCTTCATCGACTTTCCTGGCAACCTCCTCTAAAAGCTTAATAAGGCTGGTTAGACCTGACCTACCACACACAAAGCCATGACCTACCATGCACAAAGCCATGTTTAAGACGCTGTTAGATGGTCACATGAATGTACAGAGAATTAAGGGATATGGTTATTCTGGAGGCATAAGGAATTATTTTAGATAGGTGTTTAATTATTACTTTAATTATTTTGACACATCATGAGCTGAAGAGTCTGTTCTTGTGTGGCACTGTTCTGTGTTTTATATTCTATGCTAAGCATTCCAAGTTCAGGTTTATTGTTGTCATAAAATATACACGCAAAAGGTATAGATGGCATGAAAATGAGCCTTGTGCAGCACAGCACAGTGCATTACAAAATGAGGACAAATATACTTGTATATTTAAAGCAGAGGTTCATAGGTTCTTGATTCGTCAGAAAACAAAGATTATGGAGAATAGGGTTGAGAGGGATATGACATCAGACATGATGGAATGGCAGAACAGAATTGACGGGCAGAATGACCTAATTCTGCTCCTATGTTTTATGGTCTAATACACTGACATAAATTTTAAATTAATATAAATCATAATTAACTTACATTTGTGAACAAATCACCAACAAAGTAAACAACCTGGAAGATTGAAAGGGAGTAAAATTTAAAAAAAGTCCAAAATAAAGCTCAGTTTCTTGTCTGTTCAAGAATCAGATCATAAAAGCCCTCAGCCAGGTAATTGTTTTTGTTTTAGATAATTAACCACAATCATTTACCACACCTTGGGGAAATCAGATTTCTTATCTGCACTGTCTCTATTGAGCCATCAATTCTTGATCTTGCAACCACACTTTAGGAGAAATAACCAGCTTGTACATACTGTATTGGACGTCGCTCTTTCCAACTCTTTTATAAGCTCTCCAAGTTGTGAGCATCTAAGGATCCTGCCTCCTGTCATTCTCACCACCCTGCTCATCAATGGTCTGTCTGTAGGTCAGACCCATAATGGTGTTATGCCAGTAATGAGAGAGGAGCTAAAATAACTGTGCTGTTGAAAATAAAAAGTCCTTGAGAGACATCCCAGACTTCAGTCGTTCTCTTGGCACGTTCTGCTGGCAGGAATATTTTGATAACTGAAAGAAACCTTTCGTATTCCTCCACTTGTCAAGTTTGCCACTTGCTGCAAACGAATGAATATGCTATCATTGAATTTTATTCCGTAGAGAGTGCCTGTTTGACCTATTATGTCAGTGCTAGTGCTTGGCTCTCGAATTGGTTGTTTCCCCTTTCTAACACAGGGATTACAGTCTCAAAGTAATTCAGGAGATATAGTTTGGCATAATGAGTTGAAGAGAATGTAGTGAGTATAAAAAGACTAATGGTTTAATATTGCATTAATATCAGGTTGAGTCGGTGGTGAGGAAAGCCAATTCAATGTTAGCATTCATTTCAAGAGAGCAAGAATATAAAAGCAAGGATGCAATGCTGGGACTCTATAAGGCACTGGTGAGGCCTCACTTTAAGTATTGTGAGCAGTTTTAGGTCCCTTACCTAAGAAAGGAACTGCTGACACTGGAGGTTCACAAAAATGATTCCAGGATTGAAAGGCTTATCATATGAGAAGTGTTTGATGGCTCTGGCCTGTATTCACTGGAATCCAGAAAAATGAGGGGGGATCTCATTGAAACCTATTGACTGTTGAAAGGACCACACACAAAGTGTTGGAGTAACTCAGCAGGCGAGGCAGCATGTTGAAAGGCCTCGATAGAGTGGATGGGTAGCCTGAAACCAGAGCACATACAGCCTCAGAACAGAGGGACGTCCATTTAGAATGGAACTGTGGGGGGGTATCTTTAGCCAGACAGTGGTGAATTTGTGGAATTCTTTGCCACAGGCAGCTGTGGAGGCCAAGTCATTGGTTTACTTAAGGCAGAGATTGATAGATTCTTGATTAATCGGGGCATGAAGGAATATGGGGAGAAGGCAGGAGACTGGAGCTGAGAGGGGAATAGGTCAGGCATGATGAAATGGTGGAGTAGACTTGATGGGCCAAATCCTATATCTTATGGTCTCATATGTAAGGTGTTTGATGATCTGTGAGGACTTGGCGGGCCAAAGGTTCTGATTCTGTGCTGTATGGCTCCATGACCGCAAATCCTTCCTCCACCTTCCCTGATAGATCACAATCACTCTCTACCTTCTTTCAGAAGTAGAGAAAATGCAGGATAATCTGGACTATCGTGTTGAGATTTGAGAGGAAACAGACGACTGCAGGAATTGAACCCGGGTCACTGGCACTGTAATGGTGTTACACTAATCACCACGCTACTGTGTTGCCCCACAGTTGGACATGCTGAGACTTCCTTCTCTGGAAAATGGAGGTATATAAAATCATTAGGAGAATGATCACAGTCCTTTCCCCAGGGTAGGGGAGCATAACATTGGCAGGTGAGAGTGGGAAGATTTAAACGAGAGCAGAAGGACAACCACCTTCACATAGAGCGGGGGTTCCCGACCATGACCATGAAGCAAGGTGTCCATGAACTCCAGGTTGGGAACCCTGACATACAGAATTGTAGGAATATGGAATGAACTGCCAGAATAGGATTTTATCTAGATATTTAAACAGTTGCATGGATAGTAAAGGTTTTGAGGGCAAGGGACCAAATGCAGACAACCGGGACTTGCTCAGGTAGACAAATTGGTCAGCATGCACGAGCTGAGCTGAAGGAACTGTTTCTGTGCTGTATAACCCTTCGAATGACTGACTCTGCCCCTGTCTTCTTATGTATGTTCTCCTCTACCTAATGACTTTAATGAGTAATGCTAATTTCTCAGTATGGGCATGGTTTTGAAAGAAGTGGCTTCATTAGGCACCCAACGGGAGGAGCCAACCATGAAATTTATTATCACCCAATGAGATCATAGATAAGGAGAGATATATTATTTTTTATTAAATATTCATGGATAGATTTTCAATAAATAGCAGTGTTGATTATATCCATTAAAACAGCTAGATAAAAATCATAATGAATTAGGAATATGTATAGCTATGAAAGAGATGGCACTTTGAGAAATACTCATTCTTGTTTATTACCAAGCAGGGATCTTCTCCGAGTCCACTGAGTCATGACAGTAGGTGATGCACATTGATGTGGCATTACTACGATGGGATGAATGGCCTCTTTTTCACGCCATGGACTTGCACTTTGAGATTTTTTGATTTTCTTGGAAAACCTTTTTCAGAGAAATTTCTATTGTTCCACCTATCATCCTCCCTGCTTTCTCTGCTACCTGGACTAAACTGCTCCTCCCTTTCTCATTTCTGATGAGGTTTCTCAGACATGAAAAACTTTTCGTTCCAGAAGCACACAGATTCTTTTCAACCATGCAATAACAACTTTTAAACGAAACAAGACAGAAACATGGATCAGAAAGGTTTAGATGGATATGGGGCAAGCTTGGGCAAGTGGGACTGGCTTGGACAGAAATTGAGCCAAAGGCCTTGTTTCCAGGCTCTATGACTCAATGATTCTATTACTCGAAAAGATGTTGCGAGCATTGACAGAACTACCTGCTTTCATTTCAGCATCTGTTTTTATTTTAATTTTCAAGAAAGGTTGTGATAAGATACAGAAAAGATGTTGCTGGGACTAGAGATTTTTCAGTTATAAGGAGAGGGTGGATTAAACTGGGACTGTTTTCCCTGAAGTAAAGGGGGCTGACAGGTGGTCTTACAGAAATGTATACAATTTTGAGGGCATACAGTAGTTAGTCACAGCCTTTTTCCCAGGGTAGGGGAGAACTTTAAGCTGAGGAGAACAATTTAAAGAACACCCGAGGGGCAGGTTTTTTCACAGAGAGTGTGGTGAATGCATGGAACGAACAGCCAGAGGAAGTGGTACAGGCAGGTACATTTACAGTGTTTAAAACAAATTTGTATAAGTACATGGATAGGAATGGTTATGAGATACGTGGGCAAAAGACTGTCGCAAATTTCTACAGACGTACCATGGAAAGCATTCTATCTAGCTGCATCACCGTCTGGTGGTGGGGGTGTGGGGGGGGGGAGGGGCTGCACTACAGAGAATTGAACTGAACTGCAGGAAGTTGTGAACTCAGTCTGTTCCATCATGGGCACCTGCCTCCCCAGCGCCCAGGATAACTCAAGGAGCAATGCTTCAAAAAGCCGGCGACTCCATCACCCAGGACATGGCCTCATCTCATTGCTACCATCAGGGAAGAGGTACACACATGCACACTCAGCGATTCAGGAACAGCTTCTTCCCCTCTGCCATCTGATTTCTGAACCGACATTGAACCCATGAACAGCACCTCACTAGTTTTTTTATTTCTCTTTTTGCGCGGCTTGTTTAGTTTAACATGTATATGTGTACAGTTGAGTGACAATAAATTTGAACATGGATTTAAAGCTCTCATGGCCATTGCAACTTTTAAGGAGCCCTAGACTTGGGCAGCACCATCCACTTGCTTATGTTCAAAGTGTACAAAGCAACCATGTTTGTCATTCAGTCGGGCACATAGCAGGACAAGTACTGTGCAACTTTGACTTAATTTGATGGCTCTGGGCCTGTACTTGCTGGAGCTTCGAAGAATGAGAGGGGATCTCATTGAACTCTACTGAACATTGAAAGGCCGAGATAGAGTGGATGTGGAGAGGGTAAGGTACCCCATGCAAGGCTTATTGAGAAAGTAAGGAGGCATGGGATCCAAGGGGACATTGCTTTGTGGATCCAGAACTGGCTTGCCCACAGAAGGCAAAGAGTGGTTGTAGACGGGTCATATTACGCATGGAGGATGGTGACCAGTGGTGTGCCTCAGGGATCTGTTCTGGGACCCCTACTGTTTGTGATTTTTATAAATGACCTGGATGAGGAAGTGGAGGGTTGGGTTAGTAAATTTGCTGATGACACAAGGGTTTGGTGTGTTGTGGATTGTGTGGAGGGCTGTCAGAGGTCACAATGGGTTAATGATAGGATGCAAAACTGGGCTGAGAAGTGGCAAATGGAGTTCAACCCAGATAAGTGTGAGGTGGTTCATTTTGGTAGGTCAAATATGATGGCAGAATATAGTATTAATGGTAAGACTCTTGGCAGTGTGGAGGATCAAGGTCTTGAGGTCCAAGCCTATATGACACTCAAAGCTGCTACGCAGGTTTACTCACGCAACACACATCAAAGTTGCTGGTGAATGCAGCAGGCCAGGCAGCATCTCTAGGAAGAGGTACAGTCGACGTTTCGGGCCGAGACCCTTTGTCAGGACAGGTTACGCAGGTTTACTCTATGGTTAAGAAGGCACATGGTGCATTGGCCTTCATAAGAACATAAGAAATAAGAGTAGGAGCAGGCCATCCGGCCCATCGAGCCTGCCCCGTCATTCAATAAGATCATGGCTGAACTGTCCGTAAACTCAGCTCCATCTACCTGCCTTTTCCCCATAAGCTTTAATTCTCTTACTATGTTAAAACCTATCTAACTGTTTCTTAAATATATTTAGTGAAGAAGCCTCAACTGCTTCCCTGGGCAGAGAATTCTACAGATTCACCACTGTCCGGGAAAAACAGTTTCTCCTCATCTCCGTCCTAAATCTCCTCCCCTGAATCTTGAGGCAATATCCCCTAGTTCTAGTCTCACCTACCAATGGAAACAACTTTCCTACTTCTATCTTATCTATCCATTTCAAAATTTTGTATATTTCTTTAAGATCCCCTCTCATTCTTCTGAACTCCAGAGAGTATAGTCCCAAGCAACTCAATCTCTCAATCGTGGGATTGAGATTAAGAGCCGAGAGGTAATGTTGCAGCTATATAGGACCCTGGTCAGACCCCACTTGGAGTACTATGTTCAGTTCTGGTCGCCTCACTATAGGAAGGACATGGAAACCATAGAAAGGGTGCAGAGGAGATTTACAAGGATGTTTCCTGGATTGGGGAGAATGCCTTATGAAAACAGGTTGAGCGAACTCGGCCCTTTCTCCTTGGAGCGACGGAGGATGAGAGGTGACCTGATAGAGGTATACAAGATAATGAAAGGCATTGATTGTGTGGATAGTCAGACGCTTTTGCCCAGGGCTGAATTGGCTAGCATGAGAGGGCATAATTTTAAGGTGCTTGGAAATAGGTACAGAGGAGATGTCAGGGGTAAGTTTTTTATGCAGAGGGTGATGAGTGCATGGAATGGGCTGCCGGCGGTGGTGGTGCAGGATGAAACGAAAGGCTTTTAAGAGACTCCTGGATGGCTACATGGAGCTTAGAAAAATAGAGGGCTATGGGTAAAGCCTAGGTAGTTCTAAGGTAGGGACATGTTCGGCACAGCTTTATGGGCCGAAGGGCCTGTATTGGGCTGTAGGTTTTCTATAGGTCTCTGTTTCTATGATATTTTCAAAAGTGGGGGAGTCTAGGACCAGAGGGCCCAGCCTCAGAATAGAAATGAGGAGGAATTTCTTTGGCTTGAGAGCGGTGAATCAGTGGAGTTCATTGCATCAGACAATAGTGGAGGCCAAGTCAATGGGTATATTTAAAGCAGAGTTTAATAGGTTCTTAATTAGTAAGGGTGTCAAAGGTAATGAGGATCAAGAATCAAATTACCTCAACCAATCTGAACAGGAGGAGGGGTCATCACTTCCCCGGCTATAGGTTGACTCATTATAGAGCCAAATGGCTCTATAATGAGGGTAAGAATGGGGTTGAGAGGGATCATAAGTCAGTCATGATGGAGCAGATGTGTCGGGCCAAATGCTTTAACTTTGCTCCTGTGTCTTACGATCTTAATTTACCGACAGACATGGCCATAGAGTAACCAGGAAGGTAAGTGTTAAGCAACATTTACAGGATAAAAGGAAACCTGTGTGTTGCTCCAGACTAACCTGGGCAGCAATCACACAAGGCTAAGCCTCGCACAGCTCCATCGGGTGGCACGGTAGTGTAGTGGTTTGTGTAATGCTTTGTACTACCAGTGATCTCCTTCAGATCTCAATTCCTGTCGCTGTCTATAAGGAGTTGGTAAGTTCTCTCGTGACCATGTGGGTTTCCTCTGGGTGCTCCGGTTTCCTCCCACGTTCCAGAGATATACGGTTAGTGTTAGTAAACCGTGAACATGCTACATCGCCGGTAGAAGCGCAACGACACTTGAGGGCCACCACCAGCACCTCCGTGGACTGTGTTGGCCATTGATGCAAACGACACATTTCACTGTATGCTTCGATGTAGATGTGATAAATAAAGCTAATTCAGGCATTCTCACCCTGGGGTCCATGGATCTCTAGGTTAATGGCTGGGGTCTATGGCTTAAAAAAGGTTAGGGACAGCTGAACTAAGATAATCATAAATTCACACTTACTTGAATTTGATTGTTGACTTTTGCACATCTGACCATTCTGCTAACTGTTGATTGCTCAGGGCTGTTTGCACTACTGATTGGTAAATTGTTGGTCGCTATTGTGTTGTCGGGTTATTATACTATCCCGTGTTTTATGCTCAGCACCGAACAGCAACCAATTCCCAAACAAGAGAAAATATGCAGATGCTGGAAGTCCAAACAACACACATGAAATGCTGGAGGAATTCAGCAGGCCAGGCAACATCTATGGAAAAAAGTACAGTCAATGTTTCAGGCAAAACCCTTTGGCAGGACGACAATCAATTCTAGTATGTTTCATTTATTGGTAATAAAGTGATTCTGACCTGCCTTGATCTGAAATCTTTAAACCCCAAACCATGCTTGTTGTTCCATGCTGAGTTGTTGGCCAAACTCAACTTGTTAGTCAACAAAATCTAACTTGAGTCTGTGAACTCCATCGGGTCTCCTATTTGGATTGAGAGTCTCTGTGGTCCCAGCATGAGAGTTGTGATTGCCTTCCATTGGTTTACTGCACTGACCCAATGTCCGTGAGCACTTATTTGGCATGAATCCTCCATAGTGAGCAACATCACACCTTTCATGCTCCTTGTTTCTAATGATCTAATGATCCTACATTGAATCCATGATTTCAGCTGCTGGTTTTTCTCTTCCTCACATCCAGGAAGGATCGGAAGATCGCCCGTCTCCAGACTGCTTCCACTGCCCTCTTCTGCTCAACTCTACTGCCTGCCTTTGACCTTTCCAAAACTTCATCCTCTGTCAAATCCATGCCTTCAATCACTTTTTTTTCTCAATTCCTCAAGTTAAGGAAGGATTGGAACCTCTAGCATTGTGTGTGTGTTGCTCTGGATTTCCAGCACCTGCAAAATCTCTTGTGTTTAATATCCTGGGGTTCAGCTTCAAAGTTTCCACTGGGCTAATCCCAAAGGCACTCAAAGGTCCAACTTACTAACTGTGTCTTCTGTTGCTCTAACAACGATGTTCATTATGCCATCTTTTTTATTGGCTTATTGGCATTAAGTATTAATTAAAACATAGGACCTGTCATTAAAAGCGGCCTAAACTAGGCTGAAGGAGTCCAGGTCTCTTGCATCAAGATACAGTCAATCCTTTTTGACTTTCTGTCAACCTGTAGCATCTTTATTTTCCTATTACTAGATTCATTAAATATACCTTAAATGGGGAGATGACAGATAGATATTTTATTGATCCCAAAGGAAATTACAGTGTCACGGTGGCATTACAAGTGCACAGATATATAAATATCAGAAGAGAAGTTGAAAGAATCAAGTTACATCAACCAATCTAAACGGGGGGGGGGGGGTCATCACTTCCCCAGGTATAGATTGTCTCATTATGGAGCCAAATGGCTGAGGGTAAGAATGACCTCATATAGTGTTCCTTGGAGCAGTGCAGTTGTCTTAGTACTGCAGCGTGGCAACTCTTTGTGAGATGGCTTCGACAGATCAATTCATTACATTTATGATGATTGTTCTCTCTATGAACTTCCTCGATGTGCTTATGTATGAAATGCAAACATAAGCTTTTTGCTGTATCTCAATACATGTGACAATAGGAAACTGAAGAACAATTACCAAATTTAGTTTTGCGTCGAGCCACAAAATCAGAAATTGTGAGCAGCCTATGTAGAAAGAGAAACAGAATCAACTGTTCAGAACTGACAAAGGATCTCTGATCAGAAACATTGACTCTTTTTCTCTTTCCACGGTCGCTGCCTGACCTTCTGGGTATTGTTAGCATATTCCATTTTTATTTCATATCTCTAGCACGTGCAATGTGATTTTGATTTTCACATGTTAGTATTTGATCTCACCATATTATACCATAAAACATGCCAGAAGGATAGGCCATTCAGCCCATTGAATCTGCTCTGCTCTTCAATGGTGGCTAATTTATTGTTTCTTCTCAACACCATTCGCCTGCCTTCTCTCTGTAACCTTTCACACTCTTATTAATCAAGAACTTATCAACCTCTGCTCTATATATGTCCAATTACTTAGCCTCTACATCCATTACTGGGAAAGAATTCCATAGATTCACCACCCCCTGTTCATGAAAATGATCCTGGGAATGATAGGGTTAACATATGAGGGGTGCTTGATGGCTCTGGGTCTCTATTCACCAGACTTTAGAAGAACGAAGATATTATTGAAGCCCATCGAATACTGAAAGCCCTAGATAATGTAGACGTGGAGAGGATGCTTACTAAAGTAGGAGAGTCTAGGACAATTGGATTATTGGGCTCTCTTCCAGGGAAGATGAGACCTGTACAGAAGGGATGGTTTGCACCTGAACTGGAGGGGGACTAATATCCCAGCAGGAAGGTTTGTTAATTCTGTACAGTGGGGTTTAGACTAGAGTTACAGGGGGATGGGAACCAGAGTGCCAGAACAGTTTGATGGAGAGGTTGTGGAGGCAGATGTTGGTAAAACCTTGGACAGGGTTAGGAATCAGAAAGTTGAGCATGGTGCGACTAGTGTCCTGAGCTGCGTATATTTCAGTGCAAGAAGTATCATAGGAAAGGTGGATGATAGTGCTGAAGATGAGGTAGCTGGTTAACAAACAGAGGCAATGTTGATGGAGGAAAATTGTAGTCAATGGGATGAGTTGCAACGTAAAAGGCAGACAAAATTGAAAAGGGAAAATACAGGACCGAAGATGTTATATTTGAATGCGTGCAGTATACGGAATACGGTAAGTGAACTTGTAGCACAGTTGCAGATTGGCATGAATGATATTGTGGTCATTACTGAATCATGCTGAAAGAAGATTATAGCTGGGAGCTCAATATCCAAGGATACACATTGTATCAAAAGGACAAACAGAAAGGCTGAGTGGGCGGTGTTGCTCTGTTGGTAAAAAAATGAAATCAAATCAATAGAAAGAGGTGACATCGGGTCGGAAGGTGTTGAATCCATTGTGAATAGAGCTAAGGAACTGCAAGGGTAAAAAGACCCTCATGGTAGTTGTATACAGACCCCCAAACAGTAGTAAAAATGTGATCTACGAATTACAACATCCTCTCCACGTTCAATCTATCCAGGCCTTTCAATGTTCTTACATTTCTGATATTGCCGATTGCATCGCCTCTGATCTGGGCCGACAATTACGTGCTAGGCGGCACCTAATTAATTAGCATGTTTATTTTGGCATTTTTCTTAAAGATGTGCTGCGTGCCTCCCGGCTACTGCTGCATTCTCCGCAAATCGGTACAGTATCTGTCCAGGGCCCGGGTGTTGGGGTGGTGGGACACGGGGGTGTCATATCATCGTCGATCAGGCAGGCAGCTCATCTTCTCCTATGACTGCCCGCCTCGATGTCGAAGGTCGAGGTTCGGCATCTGCTGTGGCTGATGTGGAAGGTTTGCTTGACTGCTGAGCCTCGCGCATTTTTCTATCATACAGTTGTTTGTAAGCACTCAAACCATCCTGCAAATATCCCCTAAACCTACCCTTTCAAAATTAAAGTTATACTTTATCATTGCAGCGAAAATCTCACGCAGTTGCTTCATGTTCAGTTCCTGGACGACTTCACTTTCACTAATGCATTCGGTTTCGATTGCTGTCCTTTCCTCTTCAATTGCATCAGCTCTTCATCTGTCAGTTCTTGGTCATGGGATGCCAAAACCTCTTCAACATCATCTCCGTCAGCTTCCACAAGCCAAACTCACGTTGTCCTTACTTCGTTCACTACCATCGAAACACTTAATTATGTCTAGTTTTACGCTAAGTGTAACACCCTTACTCTTTCAGGCTTTCCTGACACCTTAGAACTCATCTTGCAAACGGCTGCTCAATGCAACGTGTTAAAGCAATGCCATTCCGAATCCGGGGCAGAGCGTCTGCTTGGGGCGCGCGCTGCCTTTTATCGCGCGCTGATTTTTTTTCGCGCGCTGCCTTTCTTCGTAACAGTGAAAACACCTTCTCAGACATCCCACCCTGCAAAAACTCATTTCAGGTAGGTAGCACCATCAATTTGTGGGAGACTCCCGGGAGAGGTGGGATGTCTGCAATAGAGTAGCTCCTTAGCAGCTGGCCAGCTAGTTTAAATAACGTTAGCTACGCTAATGAATGAATGACACCTGTTAAACTCACCTCAACATGTCTTTTACAGTCTTAACCCACCATGGGCAATAGAAAAGTCACTGTTGCAAACAGTGCAGCGAGCAACACTGTCATTATTTTTGACCCCTATTAGTCAAGGGTACACTTTAGTGTAGTTTGGGGTGACGTACATTTTATATTTTTTTTGGAACACTCTGCCATGGCGCTCTCTTGCTCGCTCGCTCTCTCTCTCTCTCTCTCTCTCGTGGTCGCTCGAGCACTCGCTCGCTTTCTCTCTCGCTCGCGCGCTTTCACTTGCTTTCTCTCTTGCTCGCTCGCTTGCTCTCGCTCTCTCTCGCTCTCTCGCTCACGCGCTCTCACTTTCGCTCTTGCTCGCTTGCTCTCGCTCTCTCTCTCGTGGTCGCTCTCGCGCTCTCTCTTGCTCGCTCTCAAAAAAATTGGTTTCCGTGATATTGCACATAATTTTCGGGCATCAGGGAGCCACTATTAATATGCAGGAGACTCCGGGAACTTCCGGGAGAGGTGGGGTGTCTGCCTTCTGAAAGCGAAACAGGGTACTAATTTAGGTCTTTCCTAACAGTGAGGTTTCGTAAAGCGAACGTTCGAAAAGTGGGGGATACCTGTATACCTAATAAAGTGGCCACTGAATGTACACTTACACACACACACACACTTATATAAAGATATACACAAACATATACAAACATCTACAGTTATCACTGTTTCAACATTCATGTTCCTGGGCATCATTAATTCACAGGACCTTATATGGGAAAACCATATCTCCTCCATTAACAAAACGGCTCAGAAGATGATGTACTTGTGGTATTTAGTAAAATTCCATCTTCTACAGCATATACTGGTGCAATTCTAC
Organism: Mobula birostris; assembly: GCF_030028105.1. Lineage (NCBI taxonomy): Eukaryota > Metazoa > Chordata > Chondrichthyes > Myliobatiformes > Myliobatidae > Mobula > Mobula birostris. Next base: position 212,957,810 of record NC_092372.1, on the reverse strand, counting down.
ACTGTCTTCATAGAGAGCGTCCTCACATCAGTCATTTCTGTGTGGTTTGGTTGGTGCAACATCCTACCACAATATACCAAACCTGCATTTACTCGGGAGATGGACACAGAGTCCATAGAAGTAAGGCAAAGCAGCATTGAGGTTACGGTCCTTATACAGATTACAGAGAAGGAGCTATTTGCTCCCCAGGGCCTGGCAAGGTGTTCCCTCAGAGCCTGTAGGAAGTTAGTGCAGAAACTTCAGAGATATTTAAAACATCCATAGACATGGATATGGTGCCAGACGCTTAGAAGATAGCTGGTGTTGTTTTGTTTAAGAAAAGCTCTAAGAATAAGTCAGGAAATTATAGTCCGATGAGCCTGACATCAGTAGTAGGAAAATTATTAGAAGTTATTCTAAGGGACTGGATATATAAGTATTTGGAAAAATATAGGGACTGATTAGGAATAGTCAACATGGTTTTGTGCATGGTAGGTTGTGTCTAACCAATCTTACAGTGCTATTGTGGAAGTTACCAGGAAAGTGGATGAAAGCAAGGCAATAGATGTTGTCTATATGGACTTTAGCAAGGCTTTTGACGAAGTCCTGCATGGGAGGTTGGTCAAGAAGGTTCAGTAGCTCAACGTTCAAGCTGAGGTAGTGAATTGGATGAGGCACTGGTTTTGCAGGAGAAGCCAGAGAGTGGTGTGGTAGTAGATGTTTGCCTCACTGACGAGAGTCTGTGACTAGTGACGTGCCGCAAGGATTGGTGCTCATCATCCATGTCATTGATCTGAATGATAGAAACATAGAAACATAGAAAATAGGTGCAGGAGTAGGCCATTCAGCCCTTCGAGCCTGCACCACCATTCAGTATGATCATGGCTGATCATCCAACTCAGAACCCTGTACCTGCCTTCTCTCCATACCCCCTGATCCCTTTAGCCACAAGGGCCATATCTAACTTCCTCTTAAATATAGCCAATGAACTGGCCTCAACTGTTTCCTGTGGCAGAGAATTCCACAGATTCACCACTCTCTGTGTGAAGAAGTTTTTCCTAATCTCAGTCCTAAAAGGCTTCCCCCTTATCCTCAAACTGTGACCCCTCGTTCTGGACTTCCCCAACATCGGGAACAATCTTCCTGCATCTAGCCTGTCCAATCCCTTTAGGATTTTATACGTTTCAATCAGATCCCCCCTCAATCTTCTAAATTCCAACGAGTACAAGCCTAGTTCATCCAGTCTTTCTTCATATGAAACTCCTGCCATCCCAGGAATCAATCTGGTGAAACTTCTTTGTACTCCCTCTATGGCAAGGATGTCTTTCCTCAGATTAGGGGACCAAAACTGCACACAATACTCCAGGTGTGGTCTCACCAAGGCCTTGTACAACTGCAGTAGTACCTCCCTGCTCCTGTACTCGAATCCTGTCGCTATAAATGCCAGCATACCATTCGCCTTTTTCACCGCCTGCTGTACCTGCATGCCCACTTTCAATGACTGGTGTATAATGACACTCAGGTCTCGTTGCACCTCCCCTTTTCCTAATCGGCCACCATTCAGATAATAATCTGTTTTCCTATTTTTGCCACCAAAGTGGATAACTTCACATTTATCCACATTAAATTGCATCTGCCATGAATTTGCCCACTCACCCAACCTATCCAAGTCACCCTGCATCCTCTTAGCATCCTCCTCACAGCTAACACTGCCGCCCAGCTTCGTGTCATCCGCAAACTTGGAGATGCTGCATTTAATTTCTTCATCCAAGTCATTAACATATATTGTAAACAACTGGGGTCCCAGCACTGAGCCTTGCGGTACCCCACTAGTCACTGCCTGCCATTCTGAAAAGGTCCCGTTTATTCCCACTCTTTGCTTCCTGTCTGCTAACCAATTCTCTATCCACATCAATACCTTACCCCCAATACCGTGCGCTTTAAGTTTGCACACTAATCTCCTGTGTGGGACCTTGTCAAAAGCCTTTTGAAAATCCAAATATACCACATCCACTGGTTCTCCCCTATCCACTCTACTAGTTACATCCTCAAAAAATTCTATGAGATTCGTCAGACATGATTTTCCTTTCACAAATCCATGCTGACTTTGTCCGATGATTTCACCGCTTTCCAAATGTGCTGTTATCACATCTTTGATAACTGACTCCAGCAGTTTCCCCACCACCGACGTTAGGCTAACCGGTCTATAATTCCCCGGTTTCTCTCTCCCTCCTTTTTTAAAAAGTGGGGTTACATTAGCCACCCTCCAATCCTCAGGAACTAGTCCAGGATCTAACGAGTTTTAAAAAATTATCACTAATGCATCCACTATTTCTTGGGCTACTTCCTTAAGCACTCTGGGATGCAGACCATCTGGCCCTGGGGATTTATCTGCCTTTAATCCCTTCAATTTACCTAACACCACTTCCCTACTAACATGTATTTCGCTCAGTTTCTCCATCTCACTGGACCCTCTGTCCCCTACTATTTCGGGAAGATTATTTATGTCCTCCTTAGTGAAGACTTAACCAAAGTAATTATTCAATTGGTCTGCCATGTCCTTGCTCCCCATAATCAATTCACCTGTTTCTGTCTGTAGGGGACCTACATTTGTCTTTACCAGTCTTTTCCTTTTTACATATCTATAAAAGCTTTTACAGTCAGTTTTTATGTTCCCTGCCAGTTTTCTCTCATAATCTTTTTTCCCCTTCCTAATTAAGCCCTTTGTCCTCCTCTGCTGAACTCTGAATTTCTCCCAGTCCTCAGGTGAGCCACTTTTTCTGGCTAATTTGTATGCTTCTTCTTTGGAATTGATACTATCCCTAATTTCTCTTGTCGGCCACGGGTGCACTACCTTCCTTGATTTATTCTTTTGCCAAACTGGGATGAACAATTGTTGTAGTTCATCCATGCAATCTTTAAATGCTTGCCATTGCATATCCACCGTCAACCCTTTAAGTGTCATTTGCCAGTCTATCTTAGCAAATTCAGGTCTCATACCTTCAAAGTTACCCCTCTTTAAGTTCAGAACCTTTGTTTCTGAATTAACTATGTCACTCTCCATCTTAATGAAGAATTCCACCACATTATGGTCACTCTTACCCAAGGGGCCTCTCACGACAAGATTGCTAATTAACCCTTCCTCATTGCTCAAAACCCAGTCTAGAATAGCCTGCTCTCTAGTTGGTTCCTCGACATGTTGGTTCAAAAAACCATCCCGCATACATTCCAAGAAATCCTCTTCCTCAGCACCTTTACCAATTTGGTTCACCCAATCTACATGTAGATGGAAGTCACCCATTATAACTGCTGTTCCTTTATTGCACACATTTCTAATTTCCTGTTTAATACCATCTCCGACTTCACTACTACTGTTAGGTGGCCTGTACACAACTACCACCAGCGTTTTCTGCCTCTTAGTGATATGCAGCTCTACCCATATCGATTCCACATCTTCCCGGCTTATGTTCTTCCTTTCTATTGTGTTAATCTCATCTTTAACCAGCAACGCCACCCCACCTCCTTTTCTTTCATGTCTATCCCTCCTGAATATTGAATATCTCTGAACGTTGAGCTCCCATCCTTGGTCACCCTGGAGCCATGTCTCTGTGATCCCAACTATGTCATAATCATTAATAACAATCTGCACTTTCAATTCATCCACCTTGTTACGAATGCTCCTGGCATTGACACACAAAGCCTTCAGGCGCTCTTTTACAACCCTCTTAGCCCTTATACAATTATGTTGAAAAGTGGCCCTTTTTGATGCTTGCCCTGGATTTGTCGGCTGCCACTTTTACTTTTCTCCTTACTACTTTTTGCTTCTACCCTCACTTTACACCCCTCTGTCTCTCTGCACTGGTTCCCATCCCCCTGTTGTGAACTAACCTCCTCTCGCCTAGCCTCTTTAATTTGATTCCCACCCCCCAACCATTCTAGTTTAAAGTAGCCCTCGCTAAACTCCCTGCCAGGATATTGGTCCCCCTAGGATTCAAGTGTGACCCGTCCTTTTTGTACAGGTCACGCCTGCGCCAAAAGAGGTCCCAATGATCCAAATACTTGAATCCCTGCCCCCTGCTCCAATACCTCAGCCACGCATTTATCCTCCACCTCATCGCATTCCTACTCTCACTGTCGCGTGGCACAGGCAGTAATCCCAAGATTACTACCTTTGCAGTCCTTTTTCTCAACTCCCTTCCTAGCTCCCTATATTCTCCTTTCAGGACCTCTTCCCTTTTCCTACCTATGTCATTGGTACCTATATGTACCACGACCTCTGGCTCCTCACCCTCCCACTTCAGGATATCTTGAACACGATCAGAAATATCCCGGACCCTGGCACTAGGGAGTCAAACTACCATCTGGGTCTCTGGACTGCGTCCACAGAATCGCCTATCTGACCCCCTTACTATGGAGTCCCCTATCACAACTGCCCTCCTCTTCCTTTCCCTACCCTTCTGAGCTACAGGGCCGGTCTCTGTGCCAGAGGCACAACCACTGTCACTTCCCCCGGGTAAGCTGTCCCCCCCAACAGTACTCAAACAGGAGTACCTATGGTTAAGGGGCACAGCCACCGGGGTACTCTCTATTACCTGACTCTTCCCCTTCCCCCTCCTAACCGTGACCCACTTGTCTGCCTCCCGTGGCCCCGGTGTGACCATCTGCCTGTAACTCCTCTCTATCAACTCCTCACTCTCCCTGACCAGACGAAGGTCATCGAGCTGCAGCTCCAGTTCCGTAACGCGGTCCCTTAGGAGCTGCATCTCGATGCACTTGGCACAGATGTAGACATCCTGGAGGCTTGGAGACTCCAGGGCCTCCCACATTCGACACCGAGAACAACAAACTGCCCTCACACTCATACTGCCCCTCTCCTCAAATAACAACAGAAAATGAATACCAAACCTTCCTCGCCTCGCCCGTTTCCACCTAAGCCCGTTGAGCCGAAGCCCTTAAGGCTTCACTTTGCTCCCGACTCACTCCACCGCCCGCAAACTACGCTGCCCGCTGTATGAGGCTCTGTTCCTTTTAAATCTGCCGCGCTGCACTGCCCGATGTCACACGTCTGCGCAGTCCCGCCTCTCTGAATGCTGTTGGAGAAAAAAAACCCGAAAATTTCAAAAATGTCTTCTTCCGCACTCCTGCTCCGACTCTCAGACTTCCTTCTTCGATAATGTGTTAGACTGGATCAGAAAATTTGTGGATGACGCTAAAGCTGGAGGTGTAGTGGAGGACTATCAAAGCTTGTAGCAGGATCTGGACCAGCTGGAAAAATGGGCTGAAAAAATGGCAGATGGAAATTAATGGAGACAAATGTGAGGTGTTGCACTCTGGCAGGAGTAACCAGGGTAGAATTGGTAGGGGACTGAGGTGTGTGGTAGAAATCTGGGAATACAGATCCATAATTCCTTGAAGGTGGTGGCATAGGTAGACGGGGTCATAAAGAGAGCTTTTGGCACAACGGCCTTTATAAATCAAAAGTATTGAATACAGGATTTGGGATGATATGTTGAAGTAGTATAAGACATTGTTGATGCTTAACTTGGAGTATTGTGTGCACAGCTGACCACATCGTCCTTTTAGATCACCTTGAGCACTAGCTTGGACTCTCTAGTGGTGTCCTTAATTGGTTCCACTCATAAATCTTAGAGAGTAAATTTTTTTGTCTGTGTTGGAGATCAGTTTCCTAGGAGAATTAATGTACCTTTTAATGTTGCTCAGGGAAGCTGTCTTGGTGCCCTGTTCTTCTCTTCACACACATTCCTCATAAGAGACATCATTAGAGAGCATAAACTTGAGCTCATGCAGCTGACACATTGTTGTCTATCTCAGTTGAGCCTGATTTTGACAACACCCAACCTTCTCTTACTTCTGGCAAGGCTGCAATAAACAAATGGATGAGGAATAATTTCCTAAAACTAAATGAAGATACTTTATACTTTATTGTCGCTAAACAACTGATACTAGAACGTAAAATCATCACAGCGATATTTGATTCTGCGCTTCCCACTCCCTGGATTACAAATATTAAATTTTAAAAATATTAAAAATAGTAAAAATTAGTAAATACAAAAATTTAAATTATAAATCATAAATAGAAAATAGAAAAATGGATAGTAAGGTAGTGCAAAAAAACCAAGAGGCAGGTCCAGATATTTGGAGGCTACGGCCCAGATCCTGGTCAGGATCCGTTCAGCAGTCTTATCACAGTCACAGATAAAAACTGAAATACTTTTTGTTTGGTCCCAAGGCCAAAAGAGATGAACTTTATGATAAACTTGGGAACTTGGCTCTCCTTGTAAAGTCAGAAGTAACAATCCTGGGTGTTATCCTTGATTCAGGTTGTACACTTAAAAAATATTGCAAAGGTATGTCTATTTCTGTCACGCAATGATGCTGAAAAATGAATTCATACCTTTATATTGAATAGATTGGATTACTGCAATGCACTTTTTACTGGATTTCCAAAGTAATCGGTTTACAAACTTTCACTTATTCAGAACTCTGCTGCTGGATTTTTAACCAAAACTTGGATGAGGGAACCTATAACTCCCAACCTAGATACTCTGCATTGGCTTCCTGTACATTTTAGAATTGATTTTAAAGTTCTCTTATTGTTTTTAAAGCTCTTAATGGGACCAGAGTACATCACACAATCATGTTTTGCTTTATAATCCTGCTTAAGCCCACAGGTCTTCTTCCACCAGTCTCTTAAGTTTAAACAATCTCCCTGAAAAGAAAATTGGCAGCTCAGCTCTTTTGAACTACGCTCCTAAACTGTGGAATTCAATATCTCAAACTATAACGGGTGCAGAGTTAGTTGTAAAGCACTTTGAACTACATTGCCTGTATGTAAAGTGGTCTATAAGTTATCAGTATCACTATGATTATTGTTATAAACCAGTTCCTTCTTAGTGCAAGTGGTTTAGACGGGCAGAATTTGTTAGGTGCATTTAGGAGGATTTTACTTGCCATCCACTTCAAGGTTTGATGTGTTGTGCATTCAGAGATGTTCTTCTGCACCCCCATTGTTGTAGCATGGTTATTTGAGTTACTGTTCCCTTCCTGGCAGCTTTAACCTGTCTGGCCATCCTCCTCTGACCTCTCTCATTAACAAAACAATTGTGCCCACAGCACTGCCACTCACTGTTTTTCTTGTTTGTTTTTCACACCATTCTCTGTAAACCCTAGAGAGTGTTTTGTGTGAAAATCCCAGTAGATCAGTAGTTTCTGAGATACTCAAACCACCCCATCTGGTACCAACCATCATTCCACAGTCAAAGTCTTCTCCACTCTGATGTTTGATCTAAGACAACAACAGAACCTCTTGACCATGTCTGCATGTTTTTATGCATTGAGTTGCTGCCAAATTATTGGCTGATTAGATATTTACGTTAATGAGCAGTTGTACAGGTGTACCTAATAAAGTAGCTTTGGAGTGTAGGTTCCAACCTATATAATCCTAAAACATGATTAGTCTAACTCTTCCCTCCTACATAGCCCATAATCTTCCATTATTCCTATAGGTTCCCTACATGTCTGTGTATATAAGCTATTTTATGTATTTATATTTATTGCTTTTTATTATTATTGTTTCCTCTGTCTTACTGTTTTTTTCTGTACTGCATCAAATCTGGAGTAATGATTATTTTGTTCTTTACACTTGTGTACTGGAAATGACATTAAACAATTTTGAATCTTAAATGTTAGTGATTTACAAAGACCATTGATTTCAAATTTCTGCTAATATTTCACTATCATAGTCATATATAAATATCTCAATTTTCAGCCTTTTTGTATTGCCTGATGGAATGCAGTGTGAATATGTTATTCAAACTTTTATTTCCTTTTCCTGCCATCATTTATTCCTAGGGATTCAGCCACGGATGTTCACCTGTCACAGGAGATTATTCAGAAAACACAGCAAAAATAAAGCAGGTGTACGGCATTGCATCAGTTGAACCTTGGAATAACATGGGCTGAAGTCAGCGTGATTTCCTTAAGGGAAAATCTTGCCTGCCTGACAGATCTATCGGAATTCTTTCAGAAAATAACATGCGGGATAGACAAAGGAGAGTCAGTGGATGTTGTTGACTTGTATGTTCAGGAATTCTTTGACAGGGTGCCTCATATGAGGCTGCTAAACAAAGTAAGAGCTCGTGGTATTACAGGAAAGATATAGCATGGATAGAAGATTGGCAGACTGGCAGGTAGGAAAGAATGGGAATAAAGGGGACCTTTTCTGGTTGCCTGCTGATACTAGTGGTGTTCCACAGGGGTCGGGTTTGAGACTGTTTCTTTTCATGTTATTTGTCAATGGCCTAGATGATGGAATTGATGGCTTTGTGGCCAAAAATGCAGACAATATAAAAATAGGTGGAGGGGCAGGCAGTGTTGAGGAAGCAGGGAGTCTGCAGAAAGACAGACTGGGGAAATGGGCAAAGAAGCGGCAAATAGAATATAGTTTAGGAAATGTGTGGTCTAGCAGTTTGGTAGAAGGAATTACAGCGTAAAATATTTTATAAGTGGGGAGAAAATTCAGAAATCAGAGGTGGTAAGAGACTTGGGAGTGTTCGTGAAGGATTCACTAAATGTTAATTTGCAGGTTGAGTTGGTGGTAAGAAAAGCAAATGCAATGTTCACATCATTTCGAGAGGACTAGAAATATAAAAGCAAGGCTTTATAATGGATTTCCATCCAGGGGGTCAGTGTGGACATGGTGGAGAATTACAAATACCTGGGGATACCAATTGACAATAAACTGGACTGGTCAAAGAACACTGAGGCTGTCTACAGGAAGGGTCAGAGCCGTCTCTATTTCCTGAGGAGACTGAGGTCCTTTAACATCTGCCGGACGATGCTGAGGATGTTCTACGAGTCTGTGGTGGCCAGTGCTATCATGTTTGCTGTTGTGTGCTGGGGCAGCAGGCTGAGGGTAGCAGACACCAACAGAATCAACAAACTCATTCGTAAGGCCAGTGGTGTTGTGGGGATGGAACTGGACTCTCTGATGGTGGTGTGTGTGAAAAGAGGATGCTGTCCAAGTTGCATGCCATCTTGGACAATGTCTCCCATCCACTACATAATCTACTGGTTGGGCACAGGAGTACATTCAGCCAGAGACTCATTCCACTGAGATGCAACACTGAGCGTCATAGGAAGTCATTCCTGCCTGTGGCCATCAAACTTTACAACTCCTCCCTTGGAGGGTCAGACACCCTGAGCCAATAGGCTAGTCCTGGACTTATTTCCTGGCATAATTTACATATGACTATTTAATTATTTATCATTTTATTATTACATTAATTATTTATGGTGCAACTGTAACGAAAACCAATTTCCCTCGGGATCAATAAAGTATGACTATGACTATGACTATGACTATGGATTGGTCAGACCACATTTCGAGTACTGTGAGCAGTTTTTGACCCCTTATCTAAGAAATGTGTGCTGGAATCGGAAAGGAGGTTCACAAGAATGATACTGGAATGAAAGGGGTAATGTATGAGGAGTGTTTGGGTCTAGATCTGTACTCACTGGAGTTTAGAAAATGAGGGGAATTGAATATCGAAAGGCCTAGATAGTGCCGGCATTGAGAGAATGCTTTTAATAGTAGGGGAGTCTCGGACTAGACGACGCAGCCTCAGAATAGAGGGACATCCATTTAGAACAGAGGTGAGGAAATTCTTGAGCCAGAGAGTGGGGTGGTGTATCTGTGGAATTCATTGCCACAGACAGCTGCTGAGGCCAAGTCATTATGTATATTTAAAGCAATGTTCTTGATTGGTAAGAGCGTCAAAGGCTATAGGCAGAAGGCAGAGGAATGGGATTGAGAGAGATAGTAAATCAGTCATAGTTAAATTGTGGGGCAGCCTCAATGGGCCAAATGGTCTAATTCTGCTCCTACGTCTCACGGTTTTACGCTCTTAACACAGTCTGTTAGCACCTGTATGTAACTGGAACAATTCAAATGTAAGATAGACAGATACAAGTGGCGGTTCACCTGCTACAGAAAAACTAAAGAGTTTCTAGAAAAATTCAGTACAGCAGCAACTGTACCATAAATACTAAAAAAAACACTGAACAATTACATGTATATGGATGATTATATCACAATACAAGCAAGCATAAGAAAGTTAATTTACAAGGAAAATAGAATAAAAATGACACTTCTGCACCCTAATGCAACAATGGCAGCACAGATTAAAGCAGTGACTGTACAGCCGGGAGTTGATGGCCATTTCTATCATACAATACAGTTCTGTCTGTTCCATTCCTTTCTGTCAGTGGGAATGGTAGTGTTTAGTTACTGGACAGACAGCCAGTACTCTGAACCAAAGACATGAGCCTGTATCCAACAATGGTACTGGGAAATATATATTGATGTAATTAATTAAGTCATGAATTTAATAAAGGCCTTTTTTTCTCAATAGCTGGAGCTGGGATGCAAGGAGCTTATAATAAAAATAAACAATCTGAATCTGTAACGTCGATCAGCAAGTCATATCTGCTGTCCTTACCTGGTCTGGCCTTCGTGTCACTTCAGAAACACTGATGTTACTAACTGTTTATCAGTTCCTTTGTTTCTCTTTTGGGGACGCGGGCTGGCCAATCTCATCCACATCCTGTGAGTGAATAAACTAAAAGTTATTGTGCTTATATCTATTCCACCCTTTACATAAAGACACACAAGAACACACAGACAAACGCGCGCACACACACATTAACCCACAAAAACACAAATGCACACACATACACCAGCCACAGAAACACACAAAAGCAACCACACAAAATGATAAACACACACACACACATACAAGCTCACAAAAACACACACACAAACCCACAGACACACACACACACACAAACCCACAGAAACACACATACAAATGCACAAAAAACACACACATACAAACCAATGAAGCACAAACACACACACACACACACACAGGACTGGACAGATGGTTATACATCTGCTTAGGCTGATACACACATTTGCAAATATTTGGCACGAACAGAAAAGCCATGAACCTCCTACCTGCCTTATTTTACAAAAACAGTCCTGTTAAATCTTAACACCAAATCTGAAATTTATATGGAAAGCTGATTCTTTTTATGATTTTTCTTTGCATTAAGAGTTTTTCTATCACTGACGTTAAATGTCATTACTACTAATGATTGAACGTTTGCTTCCATCTTTTCCCTGGGTTAATTGGTGTCCCTGGTGCAGAGCGGTCAAAGTGCTTTTTGCTTCCTGAGGTGCTTTCAAGTGGAAAGGAAGTGGTCATTTGAAGAATGAGGTTGTCAAGCCTGGGCCTCTACTGTATAAGCCCAGGCTAGAAGAATTATAGAGGATATAGCAGAGATTCTGAAAAGAACAGCAGGTTTCTGAGAGATGGAGAATAGTGAATGACCTTTTGATCTTTGTGCAAAAGAAGACCTCCAGTAACATAAAAATTACATTTGGAATATTGTGAGCAATTTTGGGCTCCTTATCTAAGAAAGGATGTGCTGGTATTAGAAAGGTTCAGAGGAAGTTCACAAGGGTTAACTAACAAGGGGGTTTACAGTATTGGCTTTGGGCCTGTACTTCCTGGAGATTAGAAGAATGATGACAGTTCTCATTGAAACCTATAGAATGTTGAAAGGTCCAGATAGAGTGGACATGGAGAGGATATTTCCTATAGTGGGAATCTGGGACCAGAGTGTGTGGTGGTGGTTGGCATCTGTCTTTTTTGAAGGACAATGGGTGATGATGATCATCATCACGAGCCTGGGCAGAAGGTGTGGAGGTCCTGAGATGCCCAGTTGTCAAGGTCCCCGTCTTGGCCTCATCAGTGTAGTCCAAAGGAAAGCTTATGAAGCAATACGTTTGTGGCAGCTTGGCTGCAGAAGCTGCCAGAAGGTTGCTCAAAGACATCCAGCTGCTTTAGGATCTCCACTCTGGTTTGCTGTCTGGGTTTACCCCTGTAGCCTCTGTCTCTCCTGAGGCTGTCTGCAAGGCAGTGGGGCTATTTACCCATAGCTGGGGATCTGGCTCATGAGCACCAGGGCTTGTCTACATGCTGGTGGGCCTGCGTGCTACGTGTGCAGGGGCCAGACCTCCTCCCTGTCCTCTGTAGTTCAGCCTGAGTCAGAAAGGAGTTCAGTTTCTGTGGGTCACCAGCGAGGAGACACTACATGGGGGTTGCAGTTGGAGAAGCTATGCACTGGCAGGGAGAGACTTGCACGTTCAGCTCCGCATTTTGTACGACTGCAAGCCAGCTGTGGAAGCTGAAAGAGAGAGCAATAAGCACTACCCACTGCACTGCCACACTAGACACATCACAACACACATTTTGACCAGAGGGCATAGCCTCATAATACAAGGACATCCCTTTACAACAGAGATCATGAGGAATTTCTTTAGCCAGAGAATGGTAAATCGGAGGACTTCATAGCCGCATATGACCATAGAGGCCAAGTTATTGGGTATATTTAAAGTGAAGATTGATAGGTTCTTGATTAGTAAGGGCACCAATGGTTACAGGGAGAAGGCAGGAGAATGGGGTTGAGAGAGGTAACAAATTAACCATGATCAAATGGCAGAGCAGGCTTGACGGGTCAAATGGCCTAATTTTGCTGTATGTTTTAAGGTCTTAGGATCTTAACAGAAATGTCGAAAGACGTTAGCCAGTGAAGTAGAATCCATGGAAAAAGAAACCAATTAAAATTTCAGAATACAAGACCCTTCATGATAGCATGCATGCTGTGAAATAATGCCATTCATAACTCTTTCGACATGCCCCAAATCCAATTAAATACTTTAAAAGTGCTTCTGCAGACTCCTGAAGCAGGCACTTCAAGCTCTGCCAGTGCAGGAGGTCAGAGAAAACTTTGCAAGACTTTCTCAAAATCTCCTTAAAAAATAATGCAGCATCCCCAAAGATGCATAAAGGATCTTGGTCCTTGCGCGCTCCAAATGATAAGGCGTCAAAAACCTCGAGTCCCCGCATTGCAGAACCTAGGACCTGCAGAGAGTTACGGACACAGCTCAGCACGACACAGAAACCGGCCTCTATCTATACTTCTCAGTAAAGCCTTTCAGCATAATCAAAGACCCAACCCGACCCAGATATTCTCTCTTTTACCCTCTCCCATCAGACAGAAGACACAAAAGCCTGAAAGCAGGTACCGCCAGGCTGAAGGACAGTTTCTGAGACTCTTGAATGGACTTTTGTACTCTGAGGTGGGCTTTTGACCTCACGATCTACCTCATTATGATCTTGCACCTTATTGTTTACCATGCACTGCACCTTCTCTGTAGCTTTTACGCTTAATTCTGCATTGGTATTGTTTTAAGTTGTAGCTGGATCCTGAAGAGAAGGATGCAGTTTATAAAATGCTGATGCACCAAAGGCAATGACAGATTTCATAAGTGATTCCTGCTTGAAGCCTAAAAGTGAGGTGGCTCCCAAAATATGGAACTCAGCAGCATGAAGTATGATGTTAGGGTCATAGAGTCATAGAACGCTGCAGCACACACACAGAGGCCATTGAACCCTGTTACTCTGGCTGGTCACACTGGCCCACACCTGGACAAAACTCTCCATGCACTTCCTTCTCTTGCACCCGCATTCACCACTTCTGCTGGTAGCTCGTTCCACACTCTCACCACCCTCTGAGTGAAGAAGTTCCCCCTCATGTTCCACTTAAATATTTCACCTTTAGGGACCCTTTCTGAATTATTTTCAAAGCCCTCAATTCATTGTTTAAATTTAGATGTTTGCTATTATTAATTTTTATTATACGAGAAGGTATTTTATCTTTTTTTTCTCCTTAATAAACAGCTTCGGTCTTGGTAGAGGTTAGATTTTTTTTGGAATAAAATTGTAATAAATTAGTATATTTCAATATAACTTTGACTAACCTACATGAATATGGGGTAATGAGATTGTTTTATGAATAGATATAATGTAATTGGTCGTTTTTTTTCAACCTTTATATGTACTTCCTTGTATTCTGTACTCTTTTATGTAGAAACAAATAAAAATATTGAAAGTAAAAATATTTCACCTTTCACCCTTACCTATGACCCCTAGTTCTGGTTTTACCCAGCCTCAGTGGAAAAAGCCTGTTTACATTTACCCTATCTATACCCATTGTAAACGTGTATACATCTATCAAATCTCCCCTCGTTCTCCTGCACGCCAGGAAATAAAGCACTAACCTATTCAGCCTTTCCCTAGAACTCAAGTCCTGGTAACATCCTTATAAGTTTTCTCTGTACTCCTTGAAGCTTATTGATATCTTTCCTGTATGCAGGTGACCAGAACTGCACACAATACTTCAAATTCAGCCTCACCGATATCTTATACAACTTCAACATAACATCCCAACCTCTGTACTCAATACTTTGATTTATGAAGGACAAAGTGCCAAATGCTTTCTTTATGACCCTATCTACCTGTGATGCCACTTTCAAGGAATTACGGATCCGTATTCCCAGATCCCTTGGACCACTGTCCGTTGGGCATCGACGACTCCTCCGTAGAGATCGTTAAGAACACCAAATTTCTTGGTGTTCACCTGGCGGAGAATCTCACCTGGTCCCTCAACACCAGCTCCATAGCAAAGAAAGCCCAGCTGTGTCTCTATTTTCTGCGAGGGCTGAGAAAAGTCCATCTCCCACCCCCCATCCTCACCACATTCTACAGAGGTTGTATTGAGAGCATCCTGAGCAGCTGCATCACGGCCTGGTTCAGAAATTGTACCATCTCGGATCGCAAGACCCTGCAGCGGATAGTCAGGTCAGCTGAGAAGATCATTGGGGTCTCTCTTTCTGCCATTACAGACATTTACACCACATGCTGCATCTGCAAAGCAAACAGCATTATGAAGGACCCCACACACCCCTCACACAAACTCTTCTCCCTCCTGCCATCTGGAAAAAGGCACCAAAGCATTCGGGCTCTCACGACCAGACTATGTAACAGTTTCTTCCCTCAAGCCGTCAGACTCCTCAATACCCAGAGCCTGGACTGACACCAACCTACTGCCCTCTACTGTGCCTATTGTCTTGTGTATTATTTATTGTAATGCCTGCACTGTTTTGTGCACATTATGCAGTCCTGGGTAGGTCTATAGTCCAGTGCAGTTTTGTGTTGTTTTACATAGTTCAGTGTAGTTTTTGTATTGTTTCATGTAGCACCATGGTCCTGAAAAATGTCTCGTTTTTACTGTGTACTGTACCAGCAGTTATGGTCCAAATGACAATAAAAAGTGACTGGACTTGACTTGACTTTTCTACTGCTGAAGCTGAAGTGATGTGGTTCTGCGCTAGAGCTCCCACTGGCTGAAGCAGTTCCTGTCTGTTCTGTAGATTGCCTCCGTCGACATTGAAGTTAAAAGATAACTGTACACAGAGAGGCAAATGAAAAAGCTGCAGCAACATCACAAACACATAGCATTCGAGATACCACATTCAGAAGAAAAATATAAATTAAACACTACAATTTACAAAATTGTACAAGAAAGTATACAATTAGAACAAATGTAACAGAGCGCATTGCAGTGCTACTCCACCTCCTTTGCTTTTGATACATGCAGGTGACAAGGCCACAAAACATAGCAGCAGGATTAAGTTATTCGACACAACAAGTCTGCCCTGCCACTCCATCATGACCGGTTTATTATCCCTCTCATCCTCATTCTCCCCGTAACCTTTGGCACCCTTGCTCATCACAAACCTATCAACCTCCACTTTAAATACGCCCAATAACTTGGCCTCCACAGATTCACCACCCATTGTGGATAAAAGCAAATCCTCCAGACCTGTTCTAAAGGGGACATCCTTCTTTTCTGAGATTGTGCCCTTTGGTCGTAGACCTCCCCACTATAGGAAACATCCTCTCTGTCTTAGGCCTTCCAATATTCGATAGGCTTCAAAGAGATTCCATCATTCTTCTGAACTCCAGCAGGTACAGGCCCTGAGCCATCAAAGGGCCATCCCTTTCATTCCCAGGATCATTCTTGTGAACCTCCTCTGGACCTTCTGCATTCCCAGAACAACCTTTCTCAGGTAAGCGACCCAAAACTGCTCATAAAGTAGATTCTAATTTAGGTAACACTATCTTAAAATCTCCTGCTAGAACAAAACAACTGACTTTGGGGAGTGCACAAAGAGGCTGTAAGTTAATCTACTGCCCTACTGCTCCTCTGCTCTTGGACCATGTACTCAGCCAGCTTGCCGGTTCTTGCTACACCCTTACCCCTCATGCCTTTGTACTAGCTACCTTACCTCTACCCCTTCAGCGTAGATGAAGCATCTTGACCTGAAACCATGACCATCCACCTCTCTCCAGAAATACAGTCTGGCCTGCTGAGTTCCTCCGGCAGTCTGATTTTTTCGTCCTGCTATTTCAGCATCTGCAGTCCCTTGTGTCTGGAAGTTTGTAAAAAGTAATATAACATAGAACATAGAAAAGCTACAGCACCTTACAGGCCCTTCAACCCACAATGCTGGGCTGAACATGTACTTACAATATAAGTTACAATTAAAAAAGTTCATCAATTCAATATTCTAGGTGAGAAACTGTGGAAGTTTTCAGAAGAGAAAGGAATGTAGTTAAAGTATGTTTAATCAAAGGGAATATTTGAGATAGAGGCTAATATATCTTCTAAGAAAAATGAGACCTTGTCAAAAGCCTGTTATAACCCACAGAGGCTACTTCAAGCACATACCTCTCATCTACTTAATTGTGTAAAATGGATCCTTCGTTCCAATTAATTTATCGTATTGGAGTATTGAATTGGTAACAGGAGATCATAAATTTAAAGCAGGTGGCATAAAAAGGATATGAAAGGACATGATTAGATCTGGAGTCCAC
Source organism: Mobula birostris (assembly GCF_030028105.1). Lineage (NCBI taxonomy): Eukaryota > Metazoa > Chordata > Chondrichthyes > Myliobatiformes > Myliobatidae > Mobula > Mobula birostris. The sequence continues at coordinate 212,940,963 of NC_092372.1, read as the reverse complement.
TGCCTGATTGTGAGGTGGGAGCAGGTTCAGAAGTAACTTTATAAAGGGAATAGAGGGAAAAAACTTGAAAAGGAAAAAAAATAATGACTGTGTTATGGAAAATGAAAGCACTTGCAAAGAGCTAATATTAATATGCTGAACCAAATGGCTACCTGCTGTGTCACCATGAGATCTGATTCTAGACCAATTGTACATGGCAGTCAGAGATTGACTGAATGGGTTGTGGTACAGGCAAATTGCCAACAATACAGTGCATGATTAAGCACTAGAAGAATGTTGAATTAATCAAATAATATTCAGTTTATATAATTCATGTTTATTACCATCTGTCTGTACATATAAGGCCACAAGGCCATAAAATATAGGAGCAGCATTAGGCCATTTGGCCCATTGAGCCTGCTCCGTCATTTCATCATGTCTGATCCTATTTTCCTCTCAGCCCCAATCTTCTGCCTTCTCCCCCGTATCCCTTCATACCATGACCAAGCAAGAATCTATCAAACTCTGCCTTAAATATACAAAAAGATTTGGCCTCCACAGTAGTCCATGTAAAGAATTCCTCCTCATCTCCATTCTAAAAGGACACCTCTCTATTCTGAAGTTTTGTCTTCTGATCTTAGACTCTCCCACTGTAGGAAACATCCTCTCCACATCCTCTCTATCAAGACCTTTCACAATTCAATAAGTTTCAATTAGATCACCACTGACTTTTTGAATTCTAGTGAATACAGGCCCAGAGCCATCAAACACTCTTCATAGGACAAGCCTAGAATCATTTTTGTAAACCTCCTTTGAACCCTCTCCAGTTTCCTCACATCCCTTCTAAGATAAGGGGCCCAGAACTGCTCACAATACCCCAAGTGAGGCCTCACCCGTGCTTTATAATGTCTCAATATTACATCCTTGCTTTTATATTCTAGTCTTCTTGAAATGAACAGACCAAAGGGTAGAGGCTATCCTAAGAGTGGTCCACTGGTCCTCCAGGTTCGGGGGTTCAGCTCAGGGCTAACATTGCGTTTGCCTTCCTCACCACAGACTCAATCTGCAAATTAACTTTTAGGGAATCCCGCACAAGGGCTCCCAAGTCCCTTTGCACCTCAGTTTTTTTTTGTATTTTCTCTCCATTTAGAAACTAGTCAACCCTTTCTTTTCTTCTACCAAATTGCATGACCATTCACTTCCCAACACTGTAGTCTATCTGCCATTTATACAATTAAACAAAACAATGTTCCTCTGGACCATGGTGCATCCACAGAATATATATCACACAGGGCACACAAACCAAAGTATTAACACAAATTTTAATAAAATTACCTCCAAGAGGACCACAATCTTGTCATAGGGTTTGGAGGTTTGTGTGCCTGAGAGCTACGTTGGCTGGAGGCAGGGCCTTGTGCTTTGGCTCTTGGTTTGGGTCACCCATGCCAAACAGACCAAAGGGTAGAGGCTATCCTAAGAGTGGTCCACTGGTCCTCCAGGTTCAGGGGTTCAGCTCAGGGCTAACAACCCTGAATGGACAAGAAAAAATGTTACAGAAAGAGCAATGAAGAGTCATTCTTTATCTGTGCGCAACCAAGGACAGACAAAGAAGGAGGACTTTCATTGCTGCCCTAAACACCGGCAGTATAACAAGCAGTAAGTTAATAAAATATAATCCTAAATGCATGTTGTGCACAGCACAGATAAACAGTAAACTGTAAGCAGCTCGAAGTCCTGGTGATGGTCTTGAGGATGAGAGATTCTGCAGATGCTAGAAATCTTGGAACATCCTGATGAAGGGTCTCAGCCCAAAACATCAGATGTTTATTCCCCTCCATAGATGCTGCCTGACTTGCTGAATCCCTCCAGCATTTTGTGTGTGTTGCAATTCAACTTAAATAGTTTTCTGTAAAATCTACACAATTCTCAGTGCATTCACTGCAAACCAACTTATGCATCTCACTAACCTTGCTGACTAATAGGTTAGTGTGTGGGCGGACTTAATCGTCCCAGCCTACCAGTTCACAGTGAAGATTGCTTAAAAGTTAAGCATCGGGAAGAGTTATTAAGCTTGGGTGATTTTGTAAAATGTGTTTCATATCTAATTGGGTGCTAATTGTTTAACTTGTGTGAGTGCAGTGGTGGGATGGAATGGCCAAGTCAATGCCCAAGCCACATTTCAAAACATTTAATTTGATTTGAATCAATATTATCATATTTTTCTATGATTTATCTTTTGTGCAGAATATGGATTTAATGGATGGATGGTATAGTGGTAGGAGAACGTAGGAGAGAGGTAACAGGAAAATCCAAGGCACCTAAACTGTTTGGTCCACTAAGACCAGAAGACACAGGAGGAGAATTAGGCCATTAGGCCCATCAACTCTGCTACACCATTACATCATGGCCAAATCGTTATCCCTCTCAACCGTGTTCCGCTGCCTTCCCCCACCTCGTAACTCCGGTTAGGCCACACTTGGAGTACTGTGTCCAGTTCTGGTCGCCTCACTATAGGAAGGATGTGGACGCATTGGAAAGGGTACAGAGGAGATTTACCAGGATGCTGCCTGGTTTAGAGAGTATGGATTATGATCAGAGATTAAGGGAGCTAGGGCTTTACTCTTTGGAGAGAAGGAGGATGAGAGGAGACATGATAGAGGTGTACAAGATATTAAGAGGAATAGATAAAGTGGATAGCCAGCGCCTCTTCCCCAGGGCACCACTGCTCAATGCAAGAGGACGTGGCTTTAAGGTAAGGGGTGGGAAGTTCAAGGGGGATATTAAAGGAAAGTTTTTTTCACTCAGAGAGTGGTTGGTGTGTGGAATGCACTGCCTGAGTCAGTGGTGGAGGCAGATACACTAGTGAAGTTTAAGAGACTACTAGACAGGTATATGGAGGAATTTAAGGTGGGGGGTTATATGGGAGGCAGGGTTTGAGGGTCGGCACAACATTGGGGGCCGAAGGGCCTGTAATGTGCTGTTACTATTCAATGTTCTATGTTCTATGTAAACATTTATTCCCTTGTGAACCGAGAACCTATCAATCTCCACTTTAAATATACCCAATGATTAGGCCTCCACAGCCATTTGTGGCAATGAAAGCCACAGCTTCCCTACAATCTGACAGAAGAAATTCCCCTTTATCTCTGTCCTAAAGGAACGTCATTGTATTCTGAAGCTGTGCCCTCTGGTCCTAGACTCAATCGCTATAAAAAAACATCCTCTCCACATCCACTCTATCTAGGCCTTTCAATTTTCAATAGGTTTCAATGAGGTTCCCTCATCAGGGCCAGTGGTGAGAGTGAGAGTGTCAGGCTTTGGCTCAAAGGAGGCTTGGCTCAGAGGAGGAGTCCGCTCTGGGTATGTTTCTGTTAAGGTTCCCCCTTTCTTACTGTGTCAGGGGTACTTAGTGTGGTTTAATGGCCCTTGTGTGTTTTTCATGCTTGATGTTGGAACTGCATCAACATGAAGTGCACCCAGCTGCAGCTTCTTGAAGACTGTGTAAGGGATCTGGAGCAGCAACTGGATGACCTTTGGCTTGTACAGGGGAGTTAGAAGATCATCGACCGGAGTTTCAGGGAAGTAGTCACCCCTAAGCTGTAGCCATTCCCCTCAATAAAAAGTCTACTGTTTTGGATGCTACTGTAGGGGATGACTTCCCAGGAGAATGCCACGGAGACCAGGTTACTGGCACTGAGCATGGATCTGTAGTGCGGACGGGAGAAGTGGGGAACGGTAGTGATAAGGGACTCAATAGTCAGAGGAACAGACAGGAGATTCTGTGGACATGAATGGGACACGCGAATGGTATATTGCCTCCCAGGTGTCAGGGTTGGGGCCTTGCGTTCGCTGCATTTTGGAGAAGGAGGGAGAGCAGCCAGATGTCTTGGTACATATTGGTATCGATGACACAGGAAGGAAAAGAAAAGAGAGATTTAACAGAGCTAGGCAGAAAGCTGAGAAGCATGACGTCTAGGGTAGTAGTTTCTGGATTGCTGCCTGTGCCATGTGCCAGTGAGGGTAGAAACAGGATGATTTGACAGCGTGACTGAGAAGCTGGTGCAGGGGGCAGGGCTTCAGGTTCTTGGATAATTGGGATCTCTTCTGGGGGAGGTATGACCTGTTCAAAGGGGACGGGTTACACTTGAACCCGAGGGGAACCAATGTTCTCGGGGGCAGTTTTGTTAGAACTGTTGGGGAGGATTTAAACTAACTTGGCCGGGGGGTGGGAACCGGAGTGAAGGGACTCAGGATAGGACAAATGGTGAAAAAAAGCAAAGATAGCATGCAGTCAGACTGTCAGGAAGGGCAGGCAGATGATAGGACAAAATTCCAGACAGCAGGGTGAGTATCAGTACATTAGGAATGCAGAATCAAAAAAGGGTAGCAAATGCGGTACTGAAAATGTTATATCTCAAACTACAGGGTAATAAGAAATCAGGTGGGTGATCTTGTTAGGTACGATCCGTAAGCATCACTGGATCATGGCTGAAGGATGGTTGTAGCTGGAAGCTGAATATCCAAAGTTACACGATGTCTCAGAGACTTAACAAATGGACTGATTTGGAAAATCAGGTTGGTAATGGATCTCAAGCGAGTGAGTTTGTTGAATGCCTACGGGATGGCTTTTTAGAGCAGTTTGTCATTGAGCCTATGAGAGGACCAATTATTCTGGATTGGGTGTCATGTAATGAACTGGAGGTGATTAGGGAACTTAAGGTAAAAGAACCCCGAGGAGGTAGTGATCACAATATGATTGAGTTCAACTTGAAATTTGATAGGGAAAAAGTAAAGTCCGATGTGGAAGTATTTCAGAGGAGTAAAGGAAATTACAGTGGTGTGAGAGAGGAGTTGGCCAAGGTAAATTGGAAGGAGATGCTGGCAGGGATGACAGCAGAGAAGCAATGGCTTGAGTTTCAGGGTGAAATGAGGAAGATGCAGGATACATGTATTCCAAAAGCAAATAAACTCAAATGGCAAAATAATACACCGTGGATGACAAGGGAGGTCAACGCAAATGTAAAAGCAAAAGAGAAGGCATACAACAAAGCAAAAAATAGCGGGAAGATAGAGGATGTGAACCTTTTAAAACGCTACAGAAAGCAACTAAAAGAATCATTAGGAGCAATATGAAAGCAAGCTAGCAAACAGTATGAAGCTGGATAGAAAAAGCTTGTTCAGGTATGTAAAAAATAAAAGAGGGATGGGAGTGCATATAGAACTGAGAGATAGTAATGAGGCAGAAGGAGATGAGAGATGAACTAAATGAGTATTTTGATTCTGTCTTAACTGTGGAAGACACTTGCACTGTGCCAGATGTTGAAGGGTGTGAGGGAAGGGAAGTGAGTGCAGTTACTATTACAAGGGAGAAGGTGCTCAATAATCTGAAAGACCCTAGACAGAGTAGATGTATAAAGGATGTTTCCAATGGTCAGGGAGTCTTGGACAGGAGGGCGTAGACTTAGGATAGAGGGGTGTCCATTTGTCACAAAGATGCGGAGTAATTTCTTTACCCAGAGGGTGTAGAACTTGTGGAATTTGTTACCACAGGCAGCTGTGGGGGCCAGGTCGTGGGTGTATTTAAGGCAGAGATTGATAGGTTCTTGATTGGCCATGGCGTCAAAGGTTACGGGGAGAAGGTCAGGGAGTGGGCCTGAGGAGAGGAGAAAAAAAGGGATCAGCCATGATTGAATGGCGGTGCAGACTCGATGGGCCAAATGGCCCAATTCTGCTCTAATGTCTTGTCTTCTGGTCTCATCCTTTAAACTCAATTCAGCACAGGTCAACAGCCATCAAAGGTTACTCAGACATTAACCCTTTCATTCCCACAATCATTCTCATGAATCTCCTCTGCATCCTCTCCAATGTCAGCACATCCTTATGTAAGGGACTTGAACTACTCACAATATTCCAAGTGCCACCTGCCCAAAGCCTTATAAAGCTACAGATTACATTCTAGCGACAAAAAAGAAAGCATATTCTTCATGTACTGGAACTAGAAAAGACATGTACTCCTGGCAAGAGGTTTGCTCAAAAGGTTGGGTGGGTATACAAAATTTTGAGTGGTTTTGATAGGGTGAATGCCATGGAGTCTTTCTCCACTCAGTTTGGATGAGACTAGAACTAGAGGCTGTCGGTTTAGGATGGAAGGTGAAATATTTAAAGGGAATTTGAGGAGGAACTTCTCTCAGACTGTGGTGCAAGTGTTGGTCAAGCTTCCAGTGAAAGTGATAGATGTAAGTTCAGTTGTAATATTTAAGGGATATTTGGATAGGTACATAGATGGGAGGGGTATGGAGAGCTATGGTCTGGGTGTAGGTAGATGGGAACAGGTGAAAAATCTGTCCACCATGGGCTAGATAGGACAAAGGGTCTGCGATAAAGGTCTCTAGCCCTAATTAATTGTATTCTATGAACTGCCACATTGCACACTTCTTTCAATCCCCATGTCCTCTTTGTGAATTCCTGTGGGTCAGGGAAAAATATCTCAAGTTTTCTTCAGTGTGGAGTTTGTGTGACCTCTGAGGAAGGCTTTCACCTCGGAAAGGCCCTGAGCCTAAGGAACCAAGGGTGACCATGATCTCAACGTCTACAGCAAGATTAACAGAGTCATAGAACACGATAGCACAGAGACAGGCCCTTCAGCCCATCTAGTCTGTGCTGAACTATTAATCTGCCTAGTTTCATCATCCCCCACCCAGACTATAGCTCTCCATACCCCTCCCATCCAGATTAACCAGCCAAATTTCTCTTAAATGTTGAAGTTGACTGCGTCAACCACTTCCACTGGCAGCTCGTTCCACACTCCCACCATCCTCTGAGTGAAGAAGTTCCTTTCATGTTCCCCTTAAACATTTCACCTTTCACTCGTAAACCTTGACCTCTAGTTCTAGTCTCCTCCAACTTGAGTGGGAAAAGCCAGCTTGCGTTTACAGTATCTCTACCTCTATCAAATCTCCCCTTATTCTCCCAAACTCCAGGGAATACAGTACTAATCTACTCAACCTTTCCCTGTAAGTAGCTAAGCTACAGATACGAGGTTGCATTTAGGTTCTCAGGAAGTCAGAGATGTCAGTGCGGACAGACACTGTGGTTTGTGTGCTGGCCCTTTAAAAAGCATGGGGCTGAAGAAATATGTAAATAGGAGTTGTTTTATCCCATCAAATCGTAAAGCATTGAAACAGGCCCGACAGCACAATTTATTCATGTCAACTGTGTTGCTGAGCAAGCTAAACCCATCTGTCAATGACCTTCTAAACCTTCTCTGTCCATGCTTTTAAATATTGCTAATGTGTGCATCTCAGCCTCTATTTCTGGCAGCTCATTCCAGATATGCACCACTCTCTGCTTGAAGAAGCTGCCTTAAGGTTGCTTTTAAATCTCTCACCTCTGATCTTAAACCTATGTCTGCTTGTTTTTTTGCACTCCCTACCTGGGTGAAAAGACTCACCCTGTCTATGCCCTGCGGGAGGAGAAGATGGCGGCGCGCCTGCGTGTGCGCAGCCCTCTGATGAAAAATGATGTCGTATCTGTTAAATAGGGGCCGTGGACAATTCTGACTTGATGGAAATGGACATGAAAGCACAGAGGAACATCTGGAGAAATTTCTGAAACGCCCGTTCGCTGCTGTCGTTACTGTGTGGTCAGGAATCTTTCGGAGGGTAGGCCTCAAAATCCCCGGCCTTGCCTGCTTTTGGCGACCGAGAAGGAGGTCGAATCGTTCGGACAGAGATGGCGCTCAGTACTCGGTGTCGGAGAGCTGATCAGAGCTCGAAGTTTTTGGATGACTCAGAGTCGGATTGTGATCCACGTGGCAGGGAGAGTTTTTCTTCCTTCTCCCATCCGCAGGAAATGTGGGACATTTGGGAAACTTTGAACTTTACTGTGCTCACAGACTTCTTCATCAAGTTATGGTATTGTTACACTGTTTGTAACTATATGTTATAATTATGTGGTTTTGGCAGTTTTTTCAGTCTTGGTTTGTCCTGTGTTTTGTGATAACACACCGGAGGGAATAATGTATCATTTCCTAATGCATGCATTACTAAATGACAATAAAAGAGGACTACGTGTCTTCATAATCAATTTCCTCAGTTGGGTCACTGCTCAGATCTCCTATGTTCCAGGAGAAGGTTGGAAGTTTGCACATGGAGACAGATTTTGTGTATTGTAATGTTGTTCTCATTTAGGGCAAAAGTAAATGTTTGAGGAGATTAAAGTTCTGGTGAAAATTCACCTCAGGATTCCAGAAGCAGGCACAATATTTCTCAGCAGATGGAAAGAGTTATGGCTTCAGGTCCAACACCTTCCTCACATTGGATGGTCACAAACATGGAATGTCAACTCTGTGTTTCTGTTGCCATAGATGCTGTGTGAGAGCACTTCCAGAATTTTCTGTTTTTATTTCGCATTTCAAGCATCTGCGTATTCTCTTGCTCTGATTTGCAAAATATTTTTCCCACCGGGTTTGATCAACTTTCAATTGCAAACAGTGATTTCCTTGGGAGTTTTGCGAAGAGATTTCTAGGCCTCAGCATCACTTCCTGCTTGCTTTTTGAACTGTGCCATGGTGTTAAAGATAACACTACTTTTGAGAAATGAGGGCAAGGAACATGAAACAAGGAGGTAATGCTGAGCTTACATCATATCGTTTGATAAAAGTAGCAATATCATGATCAGTTTATATTTCTGTACTTTAAATAGGATGTCAAGATTCCTGCACTTGGTTCTGAAGTAATTGATTAAAATGATCCCAGAGGCTTTAAAGAGGGAGTAATTATGAGGAAAATTAATGTAACTGCGTTCGTATTCAACAGAAACTAAATGTCTACCACATTGAATTCTGGGATCATTGGAGAAATACATAACAAGCTTTGAGGTGGAAAGAACTGGAAGAGGGCAAGGTGAGGTCATGGCATTGGGACAAAGTGGTTTCACTCTTTAGTTGGCACAAGTGCAAAGAACCAATTGGGCTCCTGTTATGTTGTAAACGTCTGTGTTCATATACACCATAAATCTATGGACGTTTACAACAGTAATGAAGACTAACCAGCCTATATGTCTGTGCCAACTCTACACAAAAGCACTCAGAACCAAATTCCCAAGCATCTACTTCTTTTTCCTTTGCTTCAGATGTTCCTAGCGGTAAAGTAATTTTTGCTGTAACAGCTCCATGGTGAGAAGGTTCACCTCATCTCATTCCTCATGTTCTCACTGCTAATTTAAATGAATGAATGAAGTAATTTAGTGATGCAGCATGGAGTAGGCCCTCCTGGCCCTTCAAGCCACATCACCACAGCAACCTGATTAACCCTAACCTAATCAAGGGATAATGACCAATTAACCTACACAGTACGTCTTTGGACTGTGGGAGGAAACAGGAGGACCCGGAGGAAACTGCAGCATTCTATGGGGAGGGCGTACAGAGACTCCTTACAGATCAGCGCTGGAATTGAACTCTGAATTCCAGAACACCCCGAGCTGTGATAGCAAACGAGGTGACTGCTACACTGGCTCTTCGTTACTGTCCAGTCAAACAACATAGAACGTGGAACATACTAGGTGTAGTATGGGCCCAGCGGCCCACAATGATGTGCGGACCTATTCTATGATCAACCTAACTGTTTCCTCGCATATAGCACTTCACTTTTCTATCATCTATGAGCTTATCTAAGAGTCTCTTAAATGTCCCGAATGTATCAGCCTCAATCACTACTCCCGGCAGTGCATTCCGGACATATACCACACTCTGTGTGAAAAAAAACCTATCTCTGACATGCCCTTTAATTTTTTTTTCACTTACTTTAAAAGGATATCCTCTGTCAGTAGCTATTTCTTCCCTGGGAAAAAGAAGCTGGCTCTCCACTCTGTTTCTGCCTCTTATGATCTTAAACATCTCTATCAAGTCACCTCTCATCTTCCTTTGCTCCAAAGAGAAACCCCCAAGCTTGCTGAATATTTGGAGATGAGATTAGAAAGCTTAATTGTCTTGGATACCTCGCGATACACAAATTGGGAATTCTGCTTCCGATTTTGTAAGCCGCCGCATTTGTAAATACACATATTAGGGACTCCTGTCCACCTGCTCATTAATGCAAATATCCAATCAGCCAATCATGTGGCAGCAACTCCATGCATAAAAGCATGCAGACATGGTCAAGAGGTTCAGATCAAGCATCAGAATTGGGGAAGTAATGTGATCTAAGTGACTTTGATCGTGAATTGATTGTTGGTGCCAAGAATCTCAGAAACGACTGGGATTTTCATGCACAGCAGTCTCCAGAGTTTACAGAGAATGGTGCAAAAATTAAAAACATCCAATGAGTGGCAGTTCTGTGGACAAAAATGCATTGTTAATGAGAGAGGTCAGAGGAGAATGGCCAGACTGGTTCATGCTGACAGGAAGGTGACCATAACTAAAATAATCACATGTTACAACAGTGGTGTGCAGACAAGCATCTCTGAATGCACAACATGTCGAAACTTGAAGGGGATGGGCTACACCAGCAGAAGATCACACTGGGTTCCACTCCTGTACATAACCAAGTGTCAGTTGAGCATATATCAATGGTTGTTAGGAATATTGTGCAATTTTGAAGTCCTTAAATGCACTCTATAAATGATTTATCAATTTTGTGTTTTGAGGTGATTTTTGTATGAGGGAAAACATTGGAAAGAGAGTCTATATCACTGGTACCTTATAGAGTCATCAACATGAAAACTGGCCCTTCAGCCCATCTCATCCATGCTGACTATTTGCAATTGTGACCTTTGATTCATCATCTTCATCATTATTATATGCTGTGTTATAAGACATATGGCGATGACAGTCTCAATGTCTATGATTGTTCTTGACAATTTTTTCTGTAGATGTGGTTTGCCGTTGCTTCCTTCTGGGGACATTTGATTAGATTTCCATTTAATATACTTTACCTGATGTGACTTCCAAAACTGCACAAGCTACTGTAAGCATCATGCAACCTAATTGCTTTATGCATTAATTATGACGAAATGAATAATATCACATCATATTTTGAAATAGATACTCTGTCAGAAATAATGCATGCTACATTAAATCATACATTTTAAAACCTTAACCTTCCAAGCCACAACCAAGTAATATCACTGAGTGTAGCTGACCCATAGCTTCAAAATAATATAGAAAATAATGGAAGTGGGACAAGACACATGTGCTTGGTAGCTTGGATTCAGCATTGTCTCGGCCATAGAGAACAGAGGGTTGCAATGGAGAGCTATTTATCTGACAGGTGGTCTATGACCAGTGGTATTCTACAGGGATGAGTGCTGGAACCCTTTGCTGTTTGTGATACAAATCAATGATTTGGATGAAAATATCATGGGCTGATTAGTAAGTTGGCAGACAACACGAAAATTGGAAGAGTTGTAGATAGTGAGGAAGGTCGTCAAAAGATACAGCAGGATGTAGATCGGTTGAAAATAAGGACAAATAAAAGGCAGATAAAGTTTAACCTGGAAAGTGTGAGATATTGCACTTTGGAAGGTCACATATAAGATACCAACCCTACTCTGGGAATGCTGGGGCCAGTATGAGGAAAAATTTGCACTAACCTCAGCCCGAAATTAGTTGATCTTTGCTTGAAATATCATCTGCTTATTTCCTTCCATAGATGCTGCCTGGCTTGCTGAGTTCCTCTCCCACTTTGTATGTGTTTCTTTAAGCTTATCTCACTCTTCATTTCATTCTAGTTCGAGATATGTCCGGTCTGGGCGATGGGTTTGACTGCTTGTGTTACATCTCATTAAGATGCCACTGCACTGGTGGACTAATGTAGATTAGAAACAAAAGTACTGGGAATATTCATTAGACCAAACCAGGATTGATGGGTTTAACATTTCCAATCAGTGACCTTCAGTTTCAACTAAACAGATATGGAGCTGAAGAGAGCAAAAGTGAATGTCTGTGATTGGTGAGGTTCTGGAGAAATTAACTGACATAAAGCATACACTCATTGTATGCTAAAAATTGACCATTATAATGTCTGAGATGGAAAATAGAATGTGAAGATCTTTAACTCGACCACTGAGTGGCACAATATTAGTTACAGGAGTGGAACCCGGTGTGATCTTCCACTACTGTTGCCTAACCGTCTCAAGGTTTGGACATGTGTGTTCAGAGATGCTGTTCTGCACATCACTCTACATGTAGTTATTTGAGTTACTGTCATCTTCCTGTAAGCTTGAACCAGTCTGGCCATTCTGCTCTGACCTCTGTCATTGACAAGATATTTTCACCCACAGAACTGCCACTCGCTGCATCACTGGGTGTTTTTGTTTTGTCTTTCACACCAATCTCTATAAACTCCAGAGACTGTTGTGTGTAAAAATCTCATGAATTCAGCAATTTCTGAGGTACTCTGTCGGGAAATGACAATCATTCCACAAAGTTACTTAAATTTTATTTCTTCTCCATTCTGATGTTTGGTCTGAATAATAACTGAACTTTTTAACCGTGCCTGCATGCTTTTAGGGAATTGAGTTGCTGCCATATGATTGGCTGATTAAATATTTGCTTTAATGAGCAGGTGTACAGGTATACCTAATAAAATGGCCACTGGGTGTATATTCTAGAGCATCGTGTTAATATAAGAGTTGTTTGGTAAAAATGCTGATTCAGTCCAGATATTGTGCTCGCAAAAAAAAGAACTGTAGTTTAAAGAATAAATGCATAATAATTTTCCTAGTGATCTGGAAGAAAATTAGGGATGTGTTTTTTAAACTGAAAAATGATAAAAGCAAATAGAGGAAATCACAAACAAATTGTCATTAACTCGGGACTGCTGTGGGCTACCTTCTAGAACTAAAACTGCAGTAAGACATCATCTTTAAAAGCTGGACGTATGTTGTTAACACCCTTTCTGAGCAATGCAATTCAATACTCTCACATTGAGTCCTCCCTCCAAAGAGCTCTAAACTGTGCCACACAATGCTGGGTACATTAAAAAAAAATTATGAATAGTAGCAACCAAGAGATGCGTAAAAGTCTTACACATGTGGGTGTAAATAATTGGAAAAGCTAGTGGGAGGAAGCATCTCCAAGAGCATCACCAACCACAATGATTCTGAGGTTCAGCTTGTAAGGTCAAAGGACAAGGTTGATGCACTGAGTCCATGCAGAGCCCCAGGAAGATTGTCAATATAACGATAGTGTCCTTAAATGAGTGTAGCTGTCCCCTTTTGTTCAAGAGCATGATGGTTGAGGGGTAGTAACTATTCTTGAACCTGGTGGTGCGAATCCTCAGGCTCCTGTGCCTTCTACCTGATGACAGTAACAAGAAAAGAGCGTGACCTGTGTGGTGGGGATCTCTGATGATGGATGCTGCTTTTTTTATGGCAACATTTCATGTAGATGCGCTCAATGGTTGGGAGGGTTTTACCGGTAATTTACCGGGCTGAATCCACTATTTTTTGCAGGACTTTCCGATCAAAGGCCTTAATGCAGCCATACCGCACACTTTCAACCACACATCTATAGACGTTTTCCAAGGTTTTGATGTCATGCCAAACCTCCGCAGACTGCTGAGGAGGTAAAGGTGCTGTCGTGCTTTCTTCACAATGATAGTTATATGATGGGTCCAGGACAAGTCCTCTGAGATAGTGACCCTCAGGAATTTAAAGTTAATGACCCTCTCCACCTCTGATCCTCCAATGATCATTAGGTCATGGACCTCTGGTTTCCCTCTCCTGAAGTCTACAATCAGTTCCTTGATCTCGTTGACATTAAGTGAGATGTTGTTATTAAACCACTCAGCCAAGTTTTCAATCTCCCTCCTGTATGCTGATTCATCACCCCATAAGATCATAAGATATAGGACCAGGTTGACCCATTGCGTGTTCTCCGCTTTTTCATCATGGCTGATCCAATTTTCCTCCTTTGATACAGTCCACAATAGTGGTGGTGTCAGCAACCTTGTATATGGTGTTTGAGCTGTACTTAGCCATACAGTCCTAGGTGTAAAGCAAGTAGAGCAGGGGGCTAAGTACACAGCCCTGTGGTGCTCCTGTGCTGATGGAGATTGTAGAGGAGATGTTTTTACCAATCTGAACTGAATGGAGTGTACAGGTGAGGAAATTCAGGATCTGAGTTGGATGATCAGCCATGATCATAATAAATGGCGGTGCAGGCTCGAAGGGCCGAATGGCCTACTCCTGCACCTATTTTCTATGTTTCTATGTTTCTATCCAATCGCATAAGTTGGGTATAGGTCTTGGAGTTTACTGATTAGTTTTGAGGGGATGATAGTGTTAAATGCCAAGCTGTAATCGATAAAAAGCATCCATCTTTGTTGTCCAGATGTTCTAGGGTTGTGTGAAGAGTCAATGCGATAACATCTGCTGTAGACCTGTTCCTTCGATAAGTGAATGGAAGCAGATCCAAGTCAACATTCAGATAGGAGCTGATATGCTTCAACACCAGACTCTCTACACGGTTCATTACAATGGATGTAAGTGCCGGATGATAGTTATTTAGACAGGTTACCACACTCTTCTTGGGCACTGGTATGACTGAAGCCTACTTGAAGAGGTGGGTACTATAGACTGCCAAAGCGAGAGGCTGAAGATATCCATGAATACATCAGACAGTTGGTCAGCATGTCCTTCTTGTTCTGGTGGTCAAACCAAGCATAAAAGGCATTGAACTCATATGGAAGCGAAGCTCTGCTGTCTCTTATGTCACAAGATTGAGCATTGTAGGAAGTTATGCCATTCAAACCCCTCCACAGCTGTTGACCATCCCCCATTGATTCCAGTCTAGTCCGGAATCTCTACTTCACCCAAAAGACGACTTTTCAGAGATCACACCTATACTTCCTGTAGCATTCTTGATCTCCAGACTTGTATGCCTCTGATCTGGCTCTCAGCAGGTTCTGGATTTCATTGTTTATCCAGGGCTTATGATTGGGGAAAACCCTAAATGATTTTGTAGGGACATACTCATCTACAGCTGTTTTAATAAAGTCTGTAATGATCCTGGTGTAATCATTCAGGTCGTCAGATGAGTTCTTGAACACGACCCAGTGCACTGACTCAAGGCAATCCTGTAACCGTTTCTCAGCCTCCCGCGACCACCTCTTTGTTGTCTTGATCTCTGGAGCCTTGCTCTTTAGGCTTTGTGTGTTTTCAGGTAGCAGAAGTACAACCAAATGATTCAACTTGCCAAAATACAGTCTTGGGAAGAAACGATAGACATTCCTTATCATAGCGTAGCAGTGGTCTGGTGTGTTGGGACCTCTGGTGCAGCAGGTTACGTGCTGGTGATAATTGGGCAGGTTTTTTTTAAACAGGCCTTGTTAAAGTTGTTGACTATATTTTGAAATGTGCTGGGATGGGCCGTTTCTTGTTTACAGGCAGCACCGTGCAGTTTCGTGAGTGCTTGCTTATAACCGGCTGCTGGTGGTATGTAAACTGTGGTCAGGATCATGGACAAGATCTCCTGAAGCAAATAGAATGGTCTACATTTAATTGTTACTTGTTCCAAATCAGGGGAACAAGAAATGGACATAACCTTAACATCCATGCACCAATGAGATTTGACTAAATAGCATATGCTGCCACTTCTTTCCTTAACAGAATTCAACGTTCAATCCATTTTGTAAATTGTAAAACTTTCTTGGTTAGCTGTGTCTGGCGTGTTTGCTGTTAACCAAGTCTCAATGCAACAAGCAATTGAGAATATGAAGCATGTGCAGATAGTAGGTACTAGATGTCTGCTGTCTTGTTGAAGGGTTTCAGCCCGAAACGTTGACTGGTGACCTACTGACTGCTCCAGCATTTTGTGTGTGAGGGATTAAATGCCATTAGGTTAATTAGTTTGGCACAAAACCGTGGGCTGAAGGATCTGACTCTGTGCTATATTTTACTGTTTAACGTTATGAGCAGAAAATGGACGTTGATCTGAACTTTTCCAGTTGTAAATTTTAGACACAATAATTCTGCAGATTCTCTGGAATTCCAGAGAAATGCTGGAGGAACTCAGCAGGTCAGACAGCATCAATGGAAAGAGGAACAAATAGTCAATGTTTCGGGCCGGGACCTTTCGTCAGACCTCGGCCCAAATCTCAGCTCTTCTTTCCTGCCTATGTTCCATGCTGCCTGACCTGCTCAATTGTAACTTCTCCACCCTATTGAAATTCAGCTGAACTGAACTTACCTGGTAATAATGTCTGATCTTGTAAGCATTTAATGGTTCAGTTAAAACAAGGTTCACAATTAGATTGGCAGGCTCATTGTAGATTCTCAAGGAAACGCTGTGTAAGCAAGATAGACACCAACTGCAATATGCAAATCAGTGCAACACTCTGAAAATAGAGCGTTTACCTCCTCACAATATTTCTGTAGCATTGAAAAATTTTTCATCGCCATTGGATTTCAAAACAGAGTTTATGCAGCTATTTTTAACATTTATTTATGAATGTGGGTGTCACTGGCATTTATTGACCATCCCTAGTTGATGGGAACCTTCTTGAACCACTGCCTTTTCCAAAAGCTCTCTTCTGGAGAGCGCTGTAGGGCTGTTGAAACAAATTCCACGCAGTCTTAGAAGTTTCTTGCCCCAGGCAGATCAGCCATTTTAATTGGCCACCCTACCCCTGCTTTCTATAATCCGCCACTGCACTGCACTGTAAAGACTTTACACCACTTTTTATAATGCTGTTTACATGCTGGTATTTATGTATTTATGCACATTTTATTCCATATCTGTTCTTTAACCTCTAACTTCATTTTTGTGTATTTTTAATTCTTCATTATTGTTGAACGTTTTTGATTTTTGTTCTCTGTAGCACAAACACACCACAGCAAATTCCTAATACATGTAAATGTATATGGTGAATGAAGTTAATATTTTATCTTTAAACCTTCCTGCAGGAAATTCCAGGATTTAGACTAACGTCGAAGAACGAGTAAAGATATATTTCTAGAGAGACAAGAGACTGCAGATGCTGGAATCTGAGCAACAACTAGCATTTCCAACAGAGGATGTTTCCTATAGAGGGAGAGCCTAGGACCAGAGGGCACACACTCAGAATACGAAGATGTCCATTTAGGACAGAGATGAGGAGATGAGCCAGAGGGTGGTGAATCTGTGGAATTGATTGCCACAGACAAGTAATTAAGCATATTTAAAGCAGAGATTGATAGGTTCTTCATCAATAAGGGCATCAAAGGTTAAGAAGAAAAGGCAGGAGAATGGGCTGAGAGGAAAAATAAGACAGCATCCATGGAGGCAAAGGGATGGTTTACATTTTGGGTCAAGAAAATTCAGCAGGACTGTGATATATTTCCAAACTGATTTTGTATGCAACTTTGAGGGATACTGCAGGGTTGGTGCTTCCAGTGCCTGAGGTCTTTGAAAAGAATGTGGAGGTTTCAGGTTTAGAAGGCATGGTTGAAGTACGAAGGTCTGGAAATGTTAATGCCTTAAATGGGGCAGTACAGTGGCGTAGTGACCAGCGCAACACTTTACAGCACCAGTGACCCGGTTTCAATTCCCACTTCTGCCTGTAAGGAGTTTGTACGTTCTCTTCATGACTATATGCATTTCCTCCAGATGCTCCAGTTTCCACCCACAGTCTAAAGACGTACCGGCTGGTAGGTTAATTGGTCATTGTAAATTGTACCGTGATTAGGCTAGCATTAAGTCGAAGGACTGCTTGACTGTGCGACTTGAAGGACCGACAAGGCCTATTCCAATCTGATTCTCAAAAAATAAACAAATAAATAATCCACCTTTCTGGATATAAGGATCTAACAGAGGCAGCATCAATAAGCTGATTAACCAATTTACCACACATATACTGTACACATGCCACATCAGAAATGCATTGACCTCTCATATTGGATAGATTTGATTAGATTAGCTTTATTTTCACATGTACATCGAAACACCAAAACATACAGTGAAATGCATTGTTTACATCCAATCAAACTGTGAGGATTATGCTGGGTGACACACAAAACTCAGCAAGTCAGGAAACATAGATGGAGGGAAGAAGCTCCACCTATGGAGGGCGTTGGCCCAAAACGTCGACGGTTTATTCCGTTCCAAAGATACTACCTGACTTGCTGAGTCCTCCAGCATTGTGTGTGTCACTCTGGGTCTCCAGCATTTAAACTTCTTGTGTTTAGGACTATGCTGGGGGCAGCCCACAAGTGTCGCCATGCTTCATAGCGTGCCCACAGCTCACTAACCCTAACTGTACGTCTTTGGAATGTGGGAGGAAACCAGAGCACCCGGAGGAAATCCAAGTGATCATGATGACAATGTACAAACTCCCATCAGCGATCATTGGCACTGTGATAGTGCTACGTTAACTGCTCAGCTACTGGATAACACTTATCTGTGATCAGTCAGGTGATACATTGGAATTGCTTGAAGGTTAGTTATCATAACTAAACAAAGAAGGAAGCTTTTTATGTAGCCCCTCACACATTGCTGTCAGAATGATCCAAGATATTGAAGCCAGTGAGACATTTCTGAAATACTAAATGAAATTAGGTATGTTCTGATGGTGTCCAGCCAATATTCAGGATAAACATTACTTTTGTTTTGCCCTCTTAGACACGGCTCATGAGCTTGAAGCTGATGAATCAGAGAAATATATGATTAACAGTGATGTCCCAGGAGTTTGGAGTGATTATTAGATGAAGAACAGAGAACACAGTCTGCATTGCAAATTCTGGGGGAGTAGATTTAGGATGGAGATGGTGTGAAGAGGCTTTTCCTAGAGACTAGTGAACCCGTGGAATTCTCTGCCCACTGAAGCAGTAGAAGCTCTCACCTTAAATATATATCTCCTGGTTTATCTTTTTTTCCCCCCTTGGGGAAAAACATTGTGGTTTCACCCCTCCAACCTACAGGAGCCAGACCTCAACTGATCTCCTGAAAATGGATCAAAGGGAATCCTTGTAAGTACCCCAGTGAATGAGAGGGGATCCTGTAGAATCATATAAAATTATGAAAGGGTTAAGGAAGATACAGGCAGGAAAGTTGTATCCACTGGTTGGGGTGGGGTGGGGGGACTAAAACTAGGGGACATAACCCCAAGATTTGGGTGAATAGATTTAGGACAGAGATGAGGAGGAACTGCTTTCTCCTGTGACTTCTCTGCCCAAGTATGCAATAGAGGCTACCTTACTAAATAAACTTAAAACACATTTATATAGATTTTTGCAGGGGAATTAAGGGTAATGGGGAAAAGGCAGGTAGCTAGAACTGAGTCCATGACCAGATCAGCGATGATCTTATTGAATGGTGGAGCAGGCTTGATGGGCCAAGTGGCCTACTCCTGTTCCTATTTCTTAAGTTCGTATGTTTTTATTATCCTCTCTTGCTGGGTAAGCTTTACATTCCCTTCTAAGCAAGGACTTCCACTGGACTTCTGTCAGGCATAAACACACGAGATTATGCAGTCGCTGGAAATCCAGGGTTATACATGCAGTATGCTGGAGAAACTCCACA